>NW_009952974.1:3141546-3196353 GCF_000747805.2 Chaetura pelagica
GGGTGGTTTTTCCTCTAACTTCGGTGTTTTCTTTTTGCTTTTGTGGTTGGTTGGTTGGTTGTTTTTTTTTTTTCCCCGGGAGTTTGCGCTACTTTTCAAGCTCCCGGGGTCTGAAGGCAGCAAATCCCTGGGGAGCATCTCGGCAGCCGCTGCAAGCCCGGCCAGGGCTGCGGCCGCACCCCCGGGAATGGGGGGGGAACCGGCCCGTGGGCGGCTCCAGTTTTCGGGAACATCTTCGGTGGGAGAAGCGTTCGCTAAAGATTGTTCCCGAAGTGCAGTAACCAACCCAAATGAGGACCATAATCTATTTGAATTGTCGTGTTTTGGGACAGGCTACGGGGAGAGGATAAACAATCTCCGAAAAGTGCTCCCCTGCCCCCCACCGCTCCCCTAAATGTCTTCCCTGTTGCACTGATCTGGTGCATTAACAGTACCACCGGTGAAGAATGCTGCAGTTTTAAATTGGACTCCGGCCAGATGGCTTGTTACTTGATTTGTTTTGATTTCTTTGGCTATGGAATTTATCAAAAGTTTAAAACACAACCAGATGCTGCTGGGCAGGGTCACCGCGCTGTACCGAGAGCAAGCTGCAACTCGCCGTATCATCAGGGTATCTGACTCCGGCAGGATTATGGCCAGTGCCATGGCAACCGCATGCCACATCAGCCCCCAGCTTCACTTGCAGTCCCTTGGGCAGTGTTAACATTTGCCAGCGGATTTGCCCGACACGCAGCCCAGGTCCGGGCAAGTGGAAAATGAGTTTTATACCACCCAGAAACCCTCCTCTTGCAGCCTGTGCAAAGCAACCTGGCTAGACCCCAGGCTCGATGCTACAGTTTTGGTCCCAAAAACCTGCTACCCATTTGGGTGCCTCTGTCTGAAAGTTTGCACACCTCGGTTTTTGTCTGTTATTTCATCAACCATCAACGCTGCAGCTTCTTTTTTTGGTTGAAAACCAGCACAATCATGCACCCATTATCTCATCCAAAGAAATTCCCTTCTCTCTCTTGGTGCACGTTCAGCCTGTGCTGGTACAGCAGCACAACCTTATCCCATGCAAGTGGGTAATTCTGTGCTGAGAGGAGTTTCATTGCATCCACTACCGAAAAGCACTCCCAGCAATGGAGAGAGTAGCTTTGGTTACCAACAGTAGGAATAAACCAAATCTTTGATCTCCAGAAAACAAAGCCCACTTGTATTCCTAGGTTAGTTTACTGGGGAAAGATGACCTGGCAGCTTGGGAGGTAGATCAACATAAGAGGTTTTTGGATGGACCAAAAAGAGGAGCTGGCAAAAAAATTAACTTTAGATGTGTTCTAAGTTCTTGCTGCACAGTTACAAACATGAGTGTGTCTAGAGCGTTGGCCAAGAACATTTTTTAAATGAAAAGATGGAAGAATTAAGGATTAATTCAGAGCAGTTATGTAGTTAAGAAGGACAGTTTTCCTTTCTAGAATTCATATGTGTGAACCTTTTAGAAGATGGTGATTTTTAAGCCTGAACAGAAACTCCTCCTTTTTGTCAGAAGGACGATGGCTGGTGACAGTTGGAGTTTTTTTTCAGAACTTTGAGTTGGCTTTTACATTATCTGACTGCTGTAGCTCATCCATCCTTCCCTCTCTCCTGCTCTGCTCATTGAACTGCCCTCTCTTAATCTTCTATAGGTGTCTGAGATTAAACAGATGACAGAATGACTGACATTTGGTATACATAAAAGAACCAAAATATGAACAAGGGGTCAAAGTGCAGCTCTTCCCTCTGGTCTTCCCTCCTGCTCTTGTACAATTCGATGGGAATGAAACCAAGAAGAGATATAAAGATATGACAACATACACTACTATACCTTGCTGTAGCACAAGTGTGTGGATATAGAGGATACATTCAAAAGTGTTCTGTACTAAGGGAAAAGGACATTTTTAATCACAATTTGAAAAAAGTTCTCACAATGATAAAAGACTGACATAGCACCAGGTCCAGGATTGCTAATCTGGGATCTGTCCCACTGCCTTTAGGGCAATGAAACAGATCTGATCAACCATAGAGGAAATTAGACTAGCCCCAAAAGACACAAATGTGGCCTTTGAAGTATTTGATATCCTTCTGAAAGAGGACTGTATCTTTTTATTAAAGAAGATATTTAAAGAACATTGTTGGAAAACAAATGGGGGTTGCTCCATCTTGTTCTCTTCATGTCTATAGGATTTATTTCTACAAATCTTCATAGATTCTCATGATAAATTAAAGACCCATTTGAGTATTCTGAAGGATACTTGCAGGTAGCAGTTTCCAGAAAAACTTCAGATTTGAATAAGCTTCTCTTTTAGAATGAAGAAATAATCACATGTGGGATCATCAGTAGGAGACAGAAGCCTAAAATCATATTTCATGCAACACATATCTTTATGATGTCTGGTTTCAGCCCAAGTGGGAAGTAGTACCTGATCTGTTCTGCTCTCATTTAAACACCTGTACTAGCTCTGGGGTCACTGAAGTTGCACCAAGGCTGCATGCACCTTGTATCTATAGAATATAATTAATCACAACGATATTTAATAAATTAACACATTTGTGTGCAATGTTGCCTCAGAATTTGCTAGGTGAATAGGGAAGAGTTTTTGGTATAATGCACTCCCTTCTTTTTTAAAGCAGCCCAGTTACCTGGGGGAAATTGTAACTGTGTATAGACAATGAGACAATACTCATCTGGATGATATGCAGCTCTGATTCCTATCTGCCTCCATGTATGTGTTGTCTCTTGTTTAAAACTGAAGTGGTAAGTTCCTTGAGGCAGGTGCCATCTTCCTCCTGCGTTCTACATTCTGATTAAGCCTTAGTTTATTTTCCCTCTCTCCAAAATGCAACGTGAATGCTAATTTAATGATAAATTCTTCTGTCCTCCCTGCTACTGGAACGATCCATTTTTCCTAGGTTTATTTTGTATTGTATCATGAATATTGAATTAATGCCAAAAACATATCTATGTTTTTTTCTGTGACAATGAAAGGATACTTGCATGCTACACCAACAAGGGAGGTTCTACTTTCATTTAATGCAAAACTGGCCTGGAAGCCTGCCTTTCACTTTAGGGAGCATCTAAGATCTTATTCAACTTTAAACACAAACTGAATTGTCCTGCTTAAACAGGACCTTATTCATGTGACTACATCTACTGAAATTACTGCTCATAAAATGATAAGCAAATAATCTGAGTGTTCATTCACCATGAACTAAAAATACATGAGCCATCCATTACCTGTCTCAGCAGAAGGACAGAATCTTCTTCAAGAAGCAGAAGCCATCATATCTGCAGAGTTCTCAAGAACATCACAATTGCTGCTGTTCTTGCCAGATCTGACCTCCCTCCAACAGTGAGAAGTTCCTTCTCTGATTCATATCTGAAACATAAAGCATATTTATGGAACTCAAAGCTCCAGCACCTAAAGTATACAAGCATCCACCTGAAAGGCTTGTGTCTGAGTTTCTTTGCTTCTCCCAGAGCTTCCAGCTGTAGAAAAGCAGCAGTACTTTGTGCTTACATGGAGAAAGGAAAATAAGTGGCACTGCAAAAAGCACTGCTTTGGGGCATGGATGTGAAAACAAAATACACAGCTTCTGGGAGATGGTCTTAGCTCATGGTTGGGTGCAGTTTCTTACTCTTTATTCCTCTTCTCTCTGTCCTTTCAACAGCAGCTCCCTCTGTCAGCGAGGGGATAGGCTATGGGGCTCTGTCTCCTTCTGGGGCTGAGAAAGAAGGCCAGGCTCCTTCTGGACTCGGTTTGTCCCCAGCAAAATGCTTAATTTGACATGAAACCAGGTAACACTTTTCTTGCCCAGGGTTGATTGGGTTACTCAAAGTGTGTCGTCTCCTTAGAGGGAGGAGAGGAGAGCAGGGGGTGGGATGCACAAAAAACTAACTAGGTACCATTGTGTGAAGAACTGCAAACTACTGGGGTTGGCAACGTACAGAAAGATAAACTTGGTCATTGATATGAAGTAAATGAAATTTGATGGAAGCTACATTCATATTTCACGAGGGAAAACTAAGGAGAAGACTTTTCATTCAGTCCAGGAAGAGAAAATTTGTTGGGTTTTGTGGAAAAACTGAAATCTCAGTCTTTCCAAAATGTATAATCTGGTGCTTTATACATTGTACTGTATTGCACATACAGTGTGCATCAGTGTATTTATACTGATGAATAATTTTCACTGATTTGTACTGATGTTTGCTGAAACAGTATCTACAGTGGCCAGTGATTCTTATAAAAGTTTGTGCTTTCCCCGAGCCAAAAAAATTATCCATTTAACCTTTACTGTTCCGTAAGTATTAAAGAGGATATCTAATGCTTGTCTCATCTAAGGACAGATAAAGAATCACTGACAAAACTGGAAAGGAAATCCCAATTCCTGAACCCAACTTCAAGCTACTAGGTATTGCTGTCTCAAAAACAAATCCTTTGTTCTCACTGTCCTGACTATCAGGGTATATGAAGTGTTTGAAAACATCTCACCTTATTTGCTCTTCCAAGTCACTTTTTCTAAGTCTTTTGGAGGAATTACAAATCTTCTAGATGACATTTCAGCAAACGCATGGACTTTTGCACTCGTCCTGGTTTTAGGAGGCTGTAAACAAATAAAAAATTTAAACAAGAGTATGACCATATCATCCTCATCTCAGAGTTGTGTACTGAGAGCACCTTGCTCGAGATAACCTCTGTGAGGGTTGCAGAACAACATCCAAACTTGTATATGTTCCTTGGAAAGGGCTTCTAATTTTCAGTACTTAAATTTTCAACAGAAGTAGCCTGTCTTCTTTGAAAATCATGTGTCTCTGAGTTATCTCAAGTCAGGCATCCAAAAACCATCCTTTACTGTAGATCTTGACTAACACCTTACTACTCCTATGGTGTAAGAAACTGCTGGCTGAACGGCATGAGGTGTCTGAAAATTGTATCAAGCCAATGTGGATTTCCATTATGCTTATTGAATAAGTGAGTGACATAAATATCTGGAATCAGAAGGACCTCAGATCCCTAAATAATAGTTCTCCTATGTGCTGCCTATAGAGGTCCAGCTTGGTTTTGCTGAAGAGACAAGTAATGTTTGCAATCATATCTAATATATTTCAAATCGGTTATATTGTTTATAGATTGCTTATGTCAAACCTGGTGAATTCTCCAGTGTGCTTTAGGATTTATGCATTCTAGTTCTTTGCAAGGTTTGTTCTTATTTCTTGCTACCTGCAAAAATATATCTCTTGGCCCCAATTCACAGTGGAACAATGTTAGGTCATTATTTCTTGAATTGTTAGGCTGTAAAGAAGCAATTTCTCACTAACCTGTGACACAGGATATTGTGATTCTGATGTCAGGTCATTTCTGGAGTTCCTTTTACAACAATCTGTTTTTCTGTCAGCAAATGACATTTATGTATTATTTCCAGAAAGTGTAGGCTTCAGTATTTTTGTAAGTATACATTCAATATTTCTCTTCTGCCTCTTATTCTGCATAGCCTGGAGTTCTAATATATGATTCAACTGATAAATAAATATATTCTGATTGATAGTGCAAATACCTGGTAGCTGAAACTAGTGCTACTTTAAAGTGCTTCTCAGAGTAGTTGAGTTTCCTGCTTTTGTTTTCACAGAGACTTCTTTTATGAAGCATTGTGATGAATGATTAATGCTTGGATACCCCTTTTCTCCAGATTCTCTGCTGAACTTAATGTGTTGCTCAGTGCTTCTCATGAAGGGAACTCAGCCCAAACTGCCACCACAGCAAGATTTTATATCCTGTTTAATAGGGTTTGGTGCTATGAGCCACAGTCACTAGTGAGGTTCAGAACTTCCTCTTACAATAAGAAAATAGATATCTTTTACCAATATGCTGCAGTCTAATTCAGTTATTTTATTCTACTCATTTGAAATTGGGTAACATGTAAAACACTTGACAGATGACAGTGTGCAAATGTTTTACCAATAAATATGCATATTGACTACACAAGAAGTGTTTTACTATCAAAACACGTTTTACATACACTTAGGGAATCAAAGCTATAAAGTTACACCTCTACAGAGACAAAAGTTGTTTCCATTGAAATGCACAGAACCAAATCACCTCTCTCTTTTCTCTTTGTTAGTGGTTTTTAGGATAATAGGCACAGATAGGTAGCTCTGTAACAGTACACAATTAATTTTTTCCAGAAAGATCCCAAACATTTCCAAAACAAGGCTTAAACCCTGCTGGCTTTACATACAGGACATGATCTGTGCACACCTCATGGGCTAAGCAGATGAGATATAGCCCTCAGTGGTAGATAACATACTAGATCCTGTAGCCACACACAACATAAATGTGCAGCTTCTATATATCAAAAACACACTGACCACTAGTGCAATGAACGTGTCTTTGGCGTAAGTGCAGTAGCTATTTAATAAACTAAGACAATTTAGATCTGTTAATACATTTACAGGGCAAAGTCATCAGCAGAAGGTGACTAGCAAGGACCACATAAACTTTCACCAAAAGTCTGAAATGCATTTCTCTCACCTTCTAACTATTCACTCATTTCAATCCATTATTCCTGATGCATCAATTAAAACAGAGTTTTTCAAAACAATGAAAATTATATATTTGTACTAATAAACACACCAAGAACTAATAAATTCCATTCCTCTGGACTTCCAAAATTTGGAGTGGACAAATCCTAAAAAATGTACTGTAGTAACAATCTCAGACACAAGGAGAAGAGCAATTATGTTACTAATATGCAGGTTTTTTAAGCCTTGATATCCTCAGAATCAGCAATCACAAAACTTTTTAGCATAAAACATGAAAAACCCACAGGATATTACATTGATAGAAAAATGTGGGATCCATCTGGTTCTCTGGTACTATGACCTATTAATAGGCCAATTAATCTTCTAGTATCAGTGCAAAATTCTGAATTCCAGGTGGCAGAGCCAATGCGACATAACCTAAATTCTAACTGTAACATGGTTAGAATGACAGAAAATCTTAATTCTTAAATCTTAAATCTTAAAAGCTTAATGCTGAGCACCAGGGCATTGCTCTCAGATTCCTTTGTATCAGTGCAGAGGGAGAGACTTGTGCATGGGTCGTGTTGGAGCAGGTAAGTCAGGCTGCTGCTGGGAATCCCTCTTTGGAGAAGCTGTGCTTTCCCCCCCAGGCAGCCCCAAGGGGAGCTGAGCTTCCCCAGGCCAGGTGCTTATGGTGTGAACACCTCCGTACTGACCATGCAGATGGTAATCAATGCAAACAACATTCCTCTCTGCAAAGATCATCTCGAGATGCTGACAAGCACTAGAAACAGCCCAGTAGTCCTGACTTACTAATAAATTCCAAATATCAGACCAAATACTGTTTAAAGACCTTCTGTCATTCAGTCACAGCACCTCTGAGCAGCTTTAGGGTCCCCCCAGGACAGAGATGGTAACTCATGGGATCCTGGTGCAGCCCAACAGTTTGCCCCCATCCTGAGACTTCTCTCAACACACCTCCCACAACTTGTCTGAAAGAAGGGCAATATTCCAATAAGAACATATTTAACATGGCAAACATTTTCTTACACCTCTACATTATATTTTCCACTTCTGACCACACAAGAATAAATAATGGTAAAAGTAATAAGATGCACCCTAAAGGATTGTGCTTGCTCAGCCTTTTCCTCACCTTTCAGAAAACATCAGTTACCATCTGAAGCCTGTGTCACCTCAAAGATTATAATAAAAGAGTGAATCTAGAGAGTAGTACAGGGGTTCCAACCAGCCTGTGTTGGGTTCCTCACCCTCCTGGGCTTGTTATGTACAACCCACCTCTGTGCTTTTTTCCAAATGCTCTCTTGCCAATGCCTCTTTTCTCCAGCTTTTCCAAAAAGTAACTGCCCAGGATGAAGTAATTTAAGCAGCTTCTCGATGATTCGAGAGAAAAACCCAAAGTGAATGTGGAAAAAGAAAAAGGGTAGAGTTGATGTAACACAAGACAGCATATACAGCGTAGTCAAGAAGTAGAAAGCACAAACTGCATTGTAGGATAATAACTCAATCAAGGAGTGACGCAGGAAGAACCAGGAGAAAACCCACAACAAATAAACCCCACAGCTCCAAAGACAACAGTGAGCCCTGGGTCTTGCATGGGTACAGTTCCCTGGGAAATGGGCCATCCCAGCTACAGTGCCTTCCTGGGAGCAAAGAGCTCCAGCCACAAGTGTGGTTCAGGGCATTGCACAATTTGCAGCTGAGCTGTGGTCTTACCACCACCACCACCTTTGAAGAGATTTGTTGTGAGTTGGGAAACATGCAACTTCCATGAAGCAACTTGGGATAGCTAAGCAGAAGGCACTACAGAGGCTCAGAGCACTAACGTTTGCTTTGCTCTGGTGATTGTCACTGGAATTACGGAACGGCAGGAGAAGGGGTCACGCTTCTAGTGCAGTGTCAACGATACAGCAACAGAAATTAAAGTCAAAGAGCAGCTTTGAACAACTTTAATTAACACTGGTAACAGTTCAGCAATGGGAACTCAGCCTCATGAAATGCAGCCAGCAAAGTGGAACAGTTCACTGAGGTGCTGGAGTGCTGCACAATGCTGTGGGGACTCTTGTTGCAGAACATCTGGAGGAAGGGCTGGGAATGTATTACATATTTTTTTTTAAATACATTTCCCTAGATATGAATTAGCAATCACATTTTTTTGACCACTTCAGTCTCCAGGAAGGACACTCCAATTTTTGTTCCTATAAAAATGGTTTGCAAGATCTTTTGGAAAAAAAAAGTGGTCAGAGACCCCACCTTGGACTTTGTCTGAAGGACGTCCAAGCAAACATTGCCTTCTCACATTATGCTGGGGCACTGGCCCAGCGCTGAACCAGCAGGAGGACTGCCATCAGTGAGTCACCAAGACCACTTCCTGCAGCTCCTCTGTGGTCCTTGAGGAATCTCAACCCCAGAGCAGCACTAACCTTGTCTGACCTCAGAGGATTAGTGAGAGCCCAGCACAAGGAGCTTGGAGTGTGGAATATTATCTGAGGGGCTCCTTCATGCATGTGAAGCTGCAATGGATAAAAGGTTATGAAGAAAAGGAAGCACAGTAGGTAACTCCCTGGTATGGAAATTGCACATGTGAAGATGATTTTATAGCACTCAGCAGAGACACCCTGAAGCAGCAGCTCAGTTGTGGTGCAGTGCATGGGAAGAGTACAAAACCCACACAAGGCAGATTTGATGGAGCGAGCTATGGGGTTCCTCTCAGACAGGCAGCAAGAAAATCCTCTGAAGCTTTCCATCCTGTGTTCTCAGTATATACCACATCTGCTCCAGAACGACAAAAGACTATTTTAGGCACATTTTATGGAGTTTTAAAAAATGTTATTGGGACTATATTTTGTATCCCTTTGCCAGTAAAGCCAGATGACTGCACCATGGGCTAGATCTCCAGATGGTTTAAATCATTGGTCTTCCTCTAATTTGCTCCAGTGAAGGATCTGGCCCCATGAGACTAACTACACAAGGTAGATGGAGCTATAAAGAATGTGCCAAATGAGCTAAAATAGCTTTTCTAAAAATAAATGCCACAACAGGACTTCCAGTGCTACACATACGTATTAGGTCTGTCAAAATAGTGTTGCCAATCCCAAGCATTCAAAAATCATGAGTTGGGCATGAGGTTGGCTTTAAAAAAACCTACAAGATTAAAAAGAAACAAGCAAACAGTAATATCTATGTACCTCTTTTGGTTTGCATTCTTGGGTTTTCTGAGCCTTCAAGACAAACCCTGCTCATGTTTTAAAGCTTTTTCTCTATATTTTTTTTTTCCTTTCCCTTCTTCCCCCCCTTGGAAGAAGCAGGGCTAGAAACTTGCTGCTAAGAAAAGAATGTTAAAAAAAAAAAAAAAAAAAAAGAAAAGAGAGAAAGATTCTCATGTAATTGCCTGACTCCAGAAACCAAGCTTTTAAGAAGAATATCATGAGACTCATGATAAAATCATGAGAGTTGGCAACACTATTAGTGAGCTGGAAATTATATGAAGCTCCCACTTCTGCAATCTGTGAACTATTGGACTTTCAGTCACAAGGATTTTATGCACAGAAAACCTGTCACTGCCTTATGACTGGTATTTCATTGCCACAAGTCTTCAGCTTTCCATTAGATAAATTCAGATAGTTTCTAGGGATCTTGTGTTTGTGTGTTGTCAAAACAATATTTGGCAACAAAAGACTCCTGCAGCAAATTACAGATGGACACAAATGGGAATGGGCTTGAAACAGGCTGGGAGCCTGAAGGAATGGCTCCGTCTGGGGAAAACAAAGTATTTCCACACTGCTGTGTTTGCTGGACTTGTACAGCTCTCTGAAGAGCCAAAACCTCCCCAAGAGATGAATCTGCAAATCCACCTTTTACATTAACAAACTAGTAGGACACTGGGGCAGGGAAAAAGTAAACAAACAAACCCAGAGAATTGCTTTGGCAGCTTGACTTCTACAAAAGTCCACAGGAAAGATTACCACATAGCAGGGTAAGGAAGCTCCCAGCAGCACTGGGCAGAAGAATTGTCCTGACTATTATGTCCAATCAGTGATAATCCACCATGACAGGAGCCATTCATATTAGCTGTGTGAAGAAGCAAGATCACCACCTTCCAGGACACAGACAGCTATGGGCATCATTTACAAAAATTGGAGGTTGGTGACCTTTGTGTGCCTGATGCTGCCACAGTCCAACGGGTCAGTCCAGCTGTAACAGGCTCCAATTAGCACTGCAAGACACCAAGGTCCTTACCTAGGTCACAGGAAAGTGGGAGATTGCTCCATGCCTTTGAAAACCTATTAAGGAAGCATTGATCCTCCCAAATGAAAGTTTGAAACACTTGCACTAGACTTAGGAAAACGGCTACAAATAGGTGTGAGTACATCACACCTCGCTGGGGCTGTTAAAAGGCCCCCATTGCTGAGGCAACAGCACATGACAAAGCTGACACCTCCAGAAGTGTAATTTGTTATTTGCCTTTATATGCAAAGCTCACACATGCTCCTTCAGAAGTGAAATTTCAGGTGCCTGTGGCAGCTTCAGGATTAATGGAGCTCGAATCCCCATCGCTGTTTGAGCTGGGCATGTGATATCTTCTGTGCTGTGGTTGTAGAAGGAGAGACCTTGATGCCTGAACTGCTGAGCTACTTAGCACCGTTGTGGAGCAGGGAGAGAACCACAGCAAACTGAGTTAGAGAAATCCACGGGAGCAACTCTGGTTTCTCACACCAAAGCAGGAAAAAAAATCAGTGAATGACATGAACACAAACTCACCCTTCAAAGAATTTCTTAAGGTTATAAATAATAAATTCCAGAGGAGAAAACCTGGACCAAGCTGAATGGTCCTGTGCCTCAAGACCATCTTTCAAAGCATCTGTAATGATTTATGGGCTTGAGGGGAAGAGGAAAAATCTGGTAGCTGTAGTGGAGTTTGCTTTGAATTTTGAACCCAGAACTGGAACCTGGAGAGCCTCACACAAGTGTAGGAGCATCAGGACTGCAGAATTTATTGCTGGGACCTTTTGAAGACCTGGACCTGATCAAGTGAAGACAGCTCACTACTTGCAAGGGAGGCAACACTGGAAAACTGCAATACACAACCAGCAGAGCTATCAGCTCCTAAAAAGTATTTTCAGTTCCTTTAGTGTTCAGAGAGGAAAAAAAATTTGGCTTGTGCTGGCTTATTTGAGATGTTCTGTGTCCAGAAAGCCACAGCACATATCCTAGATTTGTACAGGAGCGACTTGGCCAACACACTCCTTTCTGAAGAGCCCTGAAGTAGCTGTGTAGGTACTATGGGGCTGCAAAGCACCTACATCCGATGCTCTCAGGAGCCTCGCGTCCTGCTGCACGCGTACCGAAATGTCAGACTGAGGTATAGCAAGCTCTGTAAATAAGCAAATTAACTTGTTGAATTTGAAACAGCTTGGTGGAGAGTGCATCACCATACCTATTTTGGTTTTAATGTTTTCGTTGTACACGAAAGAGCCCGACAATAACGCTGACAACGAGATGATTCTCATTAACGCACCAGAAGGAGGATTTCAACTGTGCCAATCTGCCATCTAGAGGGAAAGTGAAAACTGCACCTCAACCAGGTACTGAAAGTGCTAACAAAAGTTCACAAAACCCTGATAGAGTGGAATTAGCTATTTTAGAAAAGTAGGAGGTGGACAGCAAAGGCTCTCCATGGATGAACTCTAGGTTGGCATTTTAATCTCCAAACGGCAGTATATCTACCCAGAAATGTGTAACTGGTGCATAATATGCTTCTATACCATATATATATGATGCTCAGAACGTTACTTGTGTGTGTGTGCTCGTATGTTTGCAGTGTAACTGGCCAGAAGTTTATGAAAAGTCATCATATCCCATCCCATCAATGTGATAACTGAGCACAGAATCATAGAATCATAGAATCATAGAATCTTAGGGGCTGGAAGGGACCTCGAGAGATCATCTAGTCCAACCCCCCTGCCAGAGCAGGGTCACCTAGAGTACATCACACAGGAACTCATCCAGGTGGGTTTTGAATGTCTCCAGTGAGGGAGACTCCACAACCTCCCTGGGCAGTCTGTTCCAGTGCTCTGTCACTCTTACAGTAAAAAAATTTTTTCGGATATTCACCTTGAACCTCCTATGCTCCAATTTGCACCCATTACCCCTTGTCCTATCACTGGTCATCACTGAGAAAAGCCTAACTCCATCCCCCTGACACTCACCCCTTACATATTTGTAAACATTGATGAGGTCACCCCTCAGTCTCCTTTTCTCCAAGCTAAAGAGACCCAGCTCCCTCAGCCTTTCCTCATAAGGGAGATGTTCCACTCCCCTAATCATCTTCGTAGCTCTGCGCTGGACTCTTTCGAGCAGTTCCCTGTCCTTTTTGAACTGAGGGGCCCAGAACTGGACACAATACTCCAGATGTGGCCTCACCAATGCAGAATAGAGGGGGAGGAGAACCTCTCTTGACCTACTAACCACACCCTTTCTAATACACCCCAGGATGCCATTGGCCTTCTTGGCCACAAGGGCACATTGCTGGCTCATGGTCATCCTCCTGTCTACCAGGACCCCCAGGTCTCTTTCACCTACACTACTCTCCAGCAGTTCAGCCCCCAACCTGTACTGGGACATGGTGTTGTTCTTCCCCAAATGTAAAACTCTGCACTTCCCCTTGTTGAATTTCATCATGTTTCTCCCCGCCCAACTCTCCAACCTATCTAAGTCTCTCTGAATGGCAGCACAGCCTTCTGGTGTGTCAGCCACTCCTCCCAGCTTAGTGTCATCAGCAAACTTGCTGAGGGTACATTCTATACCCTCATCCAGGTCGTTGATGAAGATGTTGAGCCTAAGCTATCTGCTGGGTAGCCAGCAACAGCATTTCACACAGCTAACGGAGACTGTACGTGGTTTCAGAGCAGTCCTAAGGGGTACAAACAAAGACAGATTTTCCCTTAGGAGCCTCCATCCTTCTGCTGCCAGCAGCCAAGCAATGCTGACCTGTGCTCCCAGACACCTGGGCACATGTTGCTGACTTCTTTCCTAACAATGAAGTGTCTCCATCACTTCCACACACTGTCTTCATACCTTAATTTGACACACAGAAACAGCAGGGACCTGGTGCACAACATGTGGATCATTAGCATCCTAGGGAATGTATGACCATTTTGAAGCACTGGAAGTCTGATTCTCAGTTTACCCCTCAAGACAACTTCACTGAGTCGGAGACACCACAGTAGCTATGGGAAGATATTTTTGGAGGGAGTTGCTTAGCAGGGGCAATCTGTAAGAGTCAGAACTTTCCAAGAACTGTGCAACTTTCTCTAAACTTTCATGGAAGTTTAACAGGAAGACTGACTATTAGCAGTGGTCCATCATGTGCATTTCTCATATCTTTGGAATTAGCTTGCAGCTGCTGCTGGCTAGGTCTTTGCTTTGCCTGATCCCGGAAAAAAATAGAGGTACCACCAAATCACTTCTCAATTCTCTTACACATCATGATCCAGGTAATCCCTTCCACTGTGGCCAGGGGTGTTTGGAAGGCTCCCCACATTTCAGTGTCTGGCTTTAGGTCTAGACAGAGCTGGTTAGTTTGTTTGCTGGTTTTAAACGGATGGACAATTCCACGCCGTGGGACAATGTTTCTTTAATGACTGGCTCTTGTTTTTTTTGTTCTCTACAGGACACAAAGACATTTTTATAGTATGAAGTTTCAGACACTAGTTTATGCAAGAATGTCACTTTTCGAAGTCCAACTCTGCCATCTCGTGGTAGATCTTAAAAGGTGCTGTTTAATAATTCCTGGCGAGATCTATGTATACTGGATAGAAAAGATTTTTGCTAAAGACCCATAGGCTGAAATATTTATGGTAAATACATTCTTCTGCACTGCTAGGAACACCTCCGTCTTTCTATGAAATAGGTGAAAAAGTGCATTATCTCTGTAGTTGTTTGCCTTACATTTTGACTCAGACAGTGAAAGGTTGACATTTGTTTCACATTTGTAAGGAGCTGGCTTGTGGTCAGGTTCACTTCCCAGTTCTCACGCAATAGCTCCACGCTGCAGTGTTTGGATTATAAACAGGGGAGCATTTAAACTCAGGCAATTTCTTTTCCTCCTCACTGAGGTCTAGGTAGGAGCCAAGTTTCAAACAAAGCTGTTCAGTCAATTATATGCAAAAATTATGATAAAGCAAAGAACCATTTGAACTTCTTGGAAAACCGATATTTTCACAGTGACAAGAGGCAACACAAAGTCCTGTCCTTGCTGAAACCAGTGACCTTACCTGTCTCCTGCACTAGGAACAAATACTTCAGAGAAAGGAATAAGAAACCGTTCTTTCAAAGCGTGATTAATCTTGGTCTTTTCCTCCCTCCCTCTGCAGCCAGCAGTTGGCAAGGCATGGGAAAGAAACACCTTATTTTCACTGTGATGATGCAGTCATGCTGAGGGTAGCAGCATGAACTTCCCTTCACCCTGTCTCACCATTCAAATCTTGAGTGACTGCCTCTTGAAATTATTCACTTATTCACTGCCTGATAAAGCCTCAGACTGGTCTCACCCACACTCCAAAAAAAGACTGAAGTGCTGGTGCTGTGTGCATCAAAGAAAAACCCTGTACACCAGCCAGGAGATGAGCTCCAGACACAGACCTGAGCCTTGCCATGTCCTGTCGAGCTCAGGTGTCTCCAGTCACCAGGTCCCCAATATCCAAGGTGGTGAAAGACACCAACACCTTGTCAACCTTCATTTTCAACCTCACTGGTTAGTACTCAGATATCTCTAATGCACAACTGCATGCCCCATATCTCCCTTCTTTCTGATGACACCTTCAATGTTGCTGTGCACATCCTTTGCTGATGTAGTAAGGTACTTGGATTTGGAGCTTTGGTTTGAAGCTGCATCAAATTATCCCAAACATCTGAATGTGCAACCACAGATTAAAAGTTTTAGGGCAAAACTGAAACTTCCCCATTCCTTTATTTCACCTTTCCCTTCCTCTACTACCATAATTTATTCATCTAGAACTGCAACATCACAAGCAAACCAGTAGAAAATAAGAGGAGTTACAAAGGGCTTGCAAATTAGCATCTTACATCCAAGACAACTTCCTCTCTTACCTTCCAGTCACATCAAATTGTGATCTTTGTTCTCCCAGTTTCCTACCTGCTGCAGCGACTTGTCTCCTGTGGCACCTTGGAGGAGGCCAAGCTTGGCAGCTGAAGAAACCAGATGTCAGGGTCTACAAAGAGAGTTTTCAGCGGTGGCAGCTGCTTGTCAGATCACATTCCCCTGAAGGCTTATGCTTGGCTCTGACAGTGTATCTGTTGGTGACTGCGGCTGGTCTTCCTGGAAGTCACGTGTGGGATCAGCTCCCAGTGGGAAACTCAAGTTTCTTCTCCTGAAAGACAGCCTCTACTGATTTGCAGCTCTGGGAAAATATTCTCTTTCTTAATTCTCATATTCTCAGAAATAAATTCAGTATAAAACTGAATTATCAAGAAAGGCTATTTTCCATAATTTCTAAAGAATTTACCTCTTAAGAGGAGAACAAACACCTTTGTTTGTGTGCTGTTTAATGCTAATTCCCATAATAACAAGAATATACATTCATATCTAGAAAAGTTTTTAACTACAGATAGAAATTTGCTTCAGTATATTTATGATGAATATTGATCTGCATTTGACAGAGAGGAGCTGACACAGATCCTTTTCAACCTGGACACTTCATAAGCACTTGAAAGAGCCTTTGGTTATGAGATTACCTTGTCATAATGGTCAAGCAAGGCTTTAGAATAATGTTAGAAAGGTCAGAATTTACCCACAAATTGAAAATATTTGAGACTACCTCTGTCACAAAGTAAGCATGGAGATCTGTGTCATTAAATGAGACTTCACCTTGAATTGACAGTCAGCCAAACACCATGTCTGTCTGCAAGCACTCTTGCCCCTTTTCCTCTGAGCAGATTTATTACAAGATGACATTGGCTGCTGCTGCTGGCACTGTTCCTGTCTGTTGGTGGCTGGTCACAAACCTGGGATTCAGGATTTGGGCTGCTACTGCCTGTAAAAGGACAAGAGCACACTCACAAAGAGGGCACAGTATATTGAATGTGGTGAAATATTTGACCACAGCAGTGCTAAGTATCTTGTAAATACCCACTTTGACAGCTCTTAAGAACAGCAAATGCCATGGATTAAGAGGAACATTAACCCAATTCCTGTTCTCTGAGGGAGGGACACCAGGTCCCTTTCCTCATCCCCGGGGCTGTCCCACCTGAAGAGAGCACCATTACCAAACCCAAGCAGTTCCTCAGGAGCTGGATGCTACAGTGGTCTTCTGAGTGTCAAACAGATCTGGCCTTCAGTTACATCCTCTCCCCTTCAGCTGCTTCTTTGGACAGTGCATTACAACAACAATATGTGATAAAAACACCTTTTAAAAAAAAATATATTTAGATTTACTGTCCTTTAATTGTATGATACGTTCCTCCCTCTGATTTTCTGAAGCACAAAAGGCACAAAGCATACCCTGCTGAATTTCCATTCATTCAGGTCAAACCTTTCTTCTCCTGTGAAGTTTTACCCTTTCTTTCCGCTTCTCTCTGTTCTTGTCAGATGCCACTGATTCCTGATAACACTGCTACTGCTGAATGCAAGACAGCTTACAGGCTTTTAAATAAGGATTCTGTAGGTCAACTCAACACACATGCAGGTATTACTAAAGTTTAATCTGAATAATTGTGCTAGACTAAAGAGTTTTCACAATTTCTGTGGCTACTTAAGAGTGAGGAGCTGCCTTGTCATTAGTCAGTTCCCTGATAGCATAACCCTATATACAATCAGAAACTGTTTCTTTCTAAAATTTAAACATCCTTCCTTTGCCTTCAGTGCACACAAAGTTTTCTGGAGCAGCCTCAGTTTAGTTAACTGTGATGATGTGAACTGTTCTATACAGCTCAGGCCAGCTGATCGAGACATCCTTTAGATGTATTAATTTTACAGCAGCTGTGAACAGCAACTTCATGGGTCTTCATGAAGGCTTTGTGAGTGGGTCATTGCAATGGCATTAAAAGAGAGACATGAACTACTGGGAAGTCCTGCCACGGAAAGAGGGTTTTCTGAGGTGTGCAGCTGCCTGCCCACAGCAGCACTCACAGCAGCTGGGGATGTGAGCTGAGAGCTTTCCTCTAGTGCCAGGCTTCTGGCAGAGGATTTCTGCTTTGACACCAGGGAAGCAGTCATATATCATCAGTATTGCAAAAACTGCAACACCTCCTCCCCCCCGTGTCTCAGGTGTACCTTCTCACTACTGTTGGCTTTGCTATGGGATCACACCAGACTTACTGTGCCATAGCACGTACAGATAGTTCAGGAATACATTTGATTCCTCCAGGCCAAAGAGACGCTCACCCGTGGTTTCTTTCCTACCTCCAAAGCCAACAAGTGTTAACAGGTTTGTTCTCTTTAAATCAGTGCTGCTATCACCATGACAGACACTTGGAATTTTTCCTCTTATGCCAGGGCATCAACAGAGAATTGCAGAATTTTTCCTACCTGTGTTGAATTTTTGCTACACATCGCTCTGGTGATGCTAGCAAAGGTCCAGGCAGGGACAGTCACAGGACAGGCAGTAGATGGCACCAATGTACAGCAGTTACAGTGTGTGCAAAAAGTCACAAGGCAAAAAAACCCAGCAACCCAACTTCACACTGCTGTCATGGCTTCCAGCCCTTCTGTTTGACCTTATACCTAAGCTCAAAACCCTCCTTAATAATGATAATTTCTCCATAGTAAAATGGAGATTCCCCCTACCCTCAAGTGTAATCACAATCACAGGTCTCTCTGATCAAAGTTTTTCTCTTTTCTTC
The DNA here is from genome assembly GCF_000747805.2 of Chaetura pelagica. Lineage (NCBI taxonomy): Eukaryota > Metazoa > Chordata > Aves > Apodiformes > Apodidae > Chaetura > Chaetura pelagica. Next base: position 3,159,962 of record NW_009952974.1, read on the forward strand.
TTGAATTTACCATTGTAAAAAATCAGCAGAAGGGATAGGAACTGAGATCTCCTCAGGTCTCTGCTTCATGCCTGGAGTGGAACACTAACATTCTGGACCCCTGTCTTCCCAACTGTTAACTCTGCTGTTTAGTCAGGGTACCCATGCACACACCCAACTTCAAGCTGATAACCAGATTGGATGTATAGGGACCTTCCTTGGGGTAGCTGCTGTTTGGTTCTCCCTTGACCCTTTGATATACCCTGGGTACCATTCTCTGCTTCCCAGGAGCCATCAGTGAGTTTTCACTAGCAAATTTCTTGCTATCAAAGGGACCTCTGATCCTGCAATATATTATAGTTTCAGTTTCACACCTTTTACAACTGCTCTTGAGTTTCTTAAAATATTTTATGGCCTGTGATATGAATTTCTATGCATGACAAAGAAGCACATATAAACCTTTAAAACCTTGAACTATGTCATGCAGTTGCCTACAACTGTGGAGGTCTGTCATGATCCAATTGCTTATTCAATCCTAATTTCTTAGTGCACCAGCTATTGCCTTGCACTTTGCTTACCTGTGCTCAGAACTTGACTTCAGATGTCCAGGATGATGAGGAACTCTTTTTTTCATTACTTTGTTTACAAATGCAACCACAGTTCAATAGCATCATATTCCATGGCACTAACTAAACTCCATCCCAAATGACCACAACGGTGCATTTCACTGCATTCTGAAGTCTTCCAAGCTTCAGATCCAGGGTGCCAAAAACCAGCCAAGTATCTCCCAACTCTGTAATGCTTATGTTAGACAGACCATTTGTGCTGTTTAACAAATAGAAGTACAACGGGTTTTCAACCAAGACTTGTAGAGTCACAGTTTGTCCAGGGACAGAAAGAGCAACACCTCTAGAGTTGCAAGAGGCTTTTCTGACTACCATATATTTTAAAGTGTCTCAAAGCATTATTTCTATAGAACAGATCATTTTTGATAAACTTTAAAATAGCAATAAAAAAACCCAAGAGAACCTGGCAAAGCTGTCACTGTCCTCCTACAGCTTTCAGCCAGCTCTTCTCTTTGATAAACTCATTATTGGCCCTATATAATTCTCCTGTTCCCAGTAATTTCTCAGTTTGGTCTGCCCCCTTCTCTCCTACTCTCCTTCCATTCACAAAGGAATTTTTTTTCAAGAAACTTTTAATTTTAAGAGCAAGTTTTAGTTATGGTGTTGTGTCCTCTTGAGTTCATTAAAAGGTGAGTTCCTTTTGCTTAACTGAGTCACAATAACCTTATGCTGAATAACATTAAGGTTATTGAGGGGAACCTCTTTGGCTCAGGAAGACAAATTATAAAAGACTTCAAGTCTCAGTGGCCTCTCCAGCAGTTCCGAAAACCCCTCTCTGTGGAGATTATGGATGGTCCAGTAGACACTACAGAAAAATTTAGGAGACAGAGACTCACTAGAAGCACTGATTTCTTTTCTGTCCTTGTCAAAATCGCTTAAATCTCGGCACTCTCTTTTCTTCTCCTGTTTCTTCCCTTGCTAGGGTAAAGCTATGAGATCAAAAGTAAACAATCACATAAGTGCTCTGTGTGAATAAAATCACATGTAAGTTTCTTCATCTCCAGTTCTAAGAATAAATTAAACATTTATGAAGAATTAAAATCAACTTTATACTAAAACAACCTTGAAACTCGAAGAAGGATTTCACATAGGCTTGTAGTTTTACACCGACAGGCACATTTAGAACATTATGACTCATGTAAGTATTTCTGGGTCAGAGGAAACAGGGTTATTTACCTTTTGCAGAAGAACCACAATCCTTCAAGAAGAGGAAAACCAGAATTGGAACAGTGTAGCTGGGTCATCAGGACCAGGTCTCTAACTGTACCTACCACTGTATGTGAATGGTTAGCAAGGAGAAAAATACCTATTTTTTTACCTTTGGCCCAACCTTAGCCATCTCCAATGGCAAAAGAGTTCTCAACACCCATTTTGAACTTGCAGCATCAGAGATCAAAAGCTTCAGAAGATGGACCATGCTAGAGTAAAACAGAAGGATAAGTTAATGACAGAGCCAGGGGTAGAGGGGCACTGTGACTCACAGGCACTTGTGGGTGAAACTGTGTGGGTGGCCTTAGATAAGTGAAGCTGATAACTCTTATTTGGCCAGTTAATATAGACGGATACAGTAGACAAGATTTGGGACATACAGTTCTTGAGAAATGGACCATGGCAAAGCTCTAGGAAGCAGAGAGAGAGAGCTTACCTGCTGTGAAATACTGTTCTCTATGCCCATATCTGGTGACCAATTTAAAACTGGCTGTGTGAGGAAAACATACCAAATAGGTACATTCTCCACAGCCCTACAGCTCCTACTGAACATGCACTCACACCCTTCAACCCTGTGGATCCCTGGGAAGTCTCCCCTTCTTCCAGTCATGCGGGTCCCAAAACAAAACCTTGCCTTCTTGCCATGCTGAGCAGGATCTTTCACTGCCAGGGTGAAAGAGTGAGGGTCACCAGGACTTTGTGCCATTAGGACTTCCTGTACACCAGGGAGCTTTGCTGCAGACCAGCACAGAGCCAGCAATGCTGGCACATTTAAAAAGACAGCAGGCTCTTCTTTAGTCAACACTTCTTTTGAGATGTACAGCCCAGGGCATCATGAGAATGCTGATTTATGGATGTCCAAGGTTAGAGAGGTACACATGTCTAGAGAATATATTTTGGCAATACATGATACGTGCGAGGGTCTACCCACCTGAAGTAGTTCTCCATCATCTCCACTCATTAGGCTTGAAGGGGCTACAATTTCTCTTTCAAAAAGTTAGAAGCTGTTTGATTACAGGATGCTAACAAGCCTTAAAGACCATGTTGGGCTGGGAACATTAGCTAGTTTAGTTTTGTCAGAGGAGGAGGATGAAATAAAGGCAGGCAACTGCTATTCTGGCTCCTACATATGCTCAGTAGCTAGACCTACTTAGAAAAATCTACTCTGACGTTCAAGGCAATACAGTCTATTTGTCAGCTGATTGGTTTGATGAGTGCAGTCAAATCTGACAGTGAGATATACACCAGAGTGAAAAATATAGCCCAGCAGTGCCATGGCAGTTCATAGAGAACATGGGACTTGTGGTGTTCGACCAACGTGGAAATAAGTACCTAAATTAGGATCTGTAATTGTGATAATCCTGTCACTAAATTATCTCATGGGATGGTGAGAGAGAGATAGTCATAGAAAGAGATGCTTCCAATGAGATTAGAAGAGTAAAGCAGAGGACTACAACTCTTCCCATGGGAAGACCAGCAGCACTGGGAAGCCTAGCATGCCTCTGTGCCACTGCAATAAGATCTCCCAAAGATGATACAGTATCAATGTCCTAAAGATGCTGTAACATCAACATCCTTATTTGTAGGAAGGCAGCTACGGAATACTGGATCAAATTTGTTTGTGTGTCCAGCACTGAAGTATGTCCTTTAATTGATATTGAAGTTAGAAATTAAGCCCCCCTAACAAAGTGGTAGAGCACCTAGTCCCCACTAGTTTCATGTCCCTAACAATAACAGTCTAAGTGAAGTATCTTTAAAGAAGAGTTGTTGTGGCAGTGCTATATTTAGCAAACATGAAGTCAGACCTGCCATCCACTCAGATCAAGCACATGGTGCATTGACTAGCCTGGAACATAAGAACAGTTAATAAGATTGGGATAGAATAAGAGGTCCAAAACAGATCCCTGTGGTAGACCTCTGTAAGACTTGCCATTTACTCTTTTCTTTTGCACATCTTATTCTATGTCATGCAATAGCCTTTCCTCTCCTCATAAACCCCCAAAACATTACAAATAGCTTTTTAGACATCTAGGCAGTCTATATGAATTGGCGTTCCCTTATCCACATGCTTGCTGACCCCTTTGAAGAATCTGAGTCAATTGTGATGAATGAGCAAAAAAAGTTGATTTAGATTCCCTGCCATACAATTCTCTGTCCATCAGATACTGGCCAGTTGCCTTATCCTAATAGGTTTGAAGTTAAATCTGCTTTTATTCTTGATGCCCTTTGACAATGTTTCTTTGGGTGTTGAAGAGCTCTACAGTCACTGTCACAGAGAAACTCTGACTACTCCATGATCTATTCCTTCAGCCATACCTCCAAGATATTTAAATTCCCAATAAATTTGCAGATGGTACTTTTTTCACTTCCTTTTCTGAGGCAAATAAGATACATATACTCATCAGCTGTGGGCAGACAAGTTGACATAAAAGGCAGGGTTCAAAGTCTGAAATTTTCTGCATTCTAATTGCAAAATTGCAACAAAAATAAAAGATCTTATCTGAGATAAATTGCTGTTACATAATTAACACTACTTACATGAAAATATGTTATGTTCTAAAAATGCTAGAGGGTAAAAAAAAATACAACAACAATGTTGAGATGAAGGAAAAAAGCAGTGTACTCTAGTTTTCCGGCACGAGTGGGAAGGAACTGCAGAATGCTGGGACAAAGATGTGTAGGACAAATATATCGCCTGCATGTGTACTGTTACCAAAATACTCACTGAAACACATGGGGCATAAACAACCCTATTTAGAATACAAGATTGCACACATAGTTAAAAAACTGGGAAAATAACTTGAAAACCTAATGAGCATCAATTGGATACTGTGGAGGAAAATGCCAGAGAAATGGCAGGTGTGAAGGCTACGTAAGATCATCTTCGATGAACAAGTCAAGAGGGCTATGAGTACTTAAGATTTGTATCACTTCTTCAGATTATAGATGATAGCTCTTAACAGGAGGACGCTACTGACGAATTACATTGTCAAAATATTGTTGTTATATAGGCATGAAGGGTAAAATATGTTTAAACACACAGTTTTGGATATAGTGAGATATCTGTTCAGCTCAAAGGAAAAGATGCAGATATGGCTTAAAAAGTAGAATCCTTTCTGCAATCAGAAATGTGCATGCTGGGATAAAACAAACCATTCATGGGAGCCATGGGCATGACATTCCAAGAAAGATAGAGAGTCTGAAGAGAAGAAGCATGAAAGGTCATTGATTATCGACCTCTGGCTAAGAAAGCAATGTTGACATCACTGTATTTGGAATAGGCTGGGGATGCATAATGGTCTGCAAATAAGCAGAAGACTGCTTACAGAGTAAAGTCAAAATTGGTATTTAACTGCTTTAAAATCATGGCAAAGGTTAGATTGATATCAAAGAAAACTTACTAACAGAAGGGATAAAGGAAACAGGAAGGTCACTTAAGATGACTGGGGAATCTCCACAATGGGAACTTCTCTACCAGCATGTTAAAAAAAAAAACCTGTTGGGGGAAAATGAGGTGTAATTGATCCTGTGTTGTACCAGCGGAGCTCTCTAAGTCCCCCCAGCGCCATCCATGATGCCTTTATTCCTATGAAGTTACATACAAGGTCAGGTGTTTATGAGAAGATGCTGATGCTGACTTAAGTTTTTTTTTAAAAAATCTAATCAGTATATTGTAGACTGGTTAAAAAAACGTTAAGACTTTAAAAACAGATAAAGTTGAAAAATAATTTCTTAATCAAAACCCTTATAAAAATATTTCAAAATAAAACAAATATTTAGATTGAAACAAAAAATGCTCCAATTTAGGAGTGTTTCCCTGGTAACCAGGGACACTGTCATTCTGTGGTCTTGTTCTTCCTATTCTCCCCCATATGCCAGACTTCCAGCTTGACCAGCACTCCTGTGGCTGGAACTCTGGCTAGGGGCTGCTTACCCTCTCCCACAGGGTGGACCATGAAATATCATGGTACGTGCAGCTCAAAGCTGATGCACAGCTGGAGGAGAACAGGATCAAGAGAAGCCCACAACACAGTTTCAGTGCAACCACATGGCAAAATGCATTAAGAGAAATATGCTTAGTACAAATCAATTATTTTTTTCTTTAAATGAACCTATTTTGCTTTTTTTAGGAAACAAATAACTGCCCCCCTTGTTCCCACAGAGAGCGTGAGGACCAAAAAGCAATTTCTGAGAAGCTCCAGAGAGCAGCCCTCTGATGCCTCACAGAGAAGTACCTGATTCTGGGTTCTTTGGGGTTTTTTTACTACTTCTGTTTCCCTCAGATGAAGGAATTGCTTTTGCCAACATTCATTGCAGCCTTTGGAAGTGTCAACCTAAAGCACAATTCAGTCTTGACCAGGCTGTGCTGGGCTCAAAAAATGAGAAAACAAAACACTGACAAAATAAACCTACCTTTGTCCCAATTCAATGGGAAGTCTATCACTCCTTATTAATAATGTCTCTTCCAGATGAATGATCCGGCAGGACAACAATTTCACTGTCCTGTGTTCACATTTCAGAAGGGGGCTCTAAAAGGAGCAGCTGGTTCACTTCATGGAATAGTCCAGCAAGTCCAGCAGAGCCCAGAGGGGCATTTCAGTCAATATACTTCAGTAACAACTTCACGTAGTGCTCAGGTGAACGGCAGTGCCCCACCTAAATATTTGACCTGAAGTTGCCACTGAGCAGCCTCTCCAGGCTGACTTCTTTGATGAATCAATTTGGAATGTGCTAATGGCATTACTCAGCACAATAAATAAAATGTGACTCACCTTAACGTTCCTTGGAAGTAGTCATGGAGTTTATGACACCCAGTGGGAACAGCAAGAGAGGGTCATCTGGAAGGAACAGGGAAACATGTCGAGTGTTCACAGGGGAAATTTCAAGAAACAGATGGAGAAAACATCAGAATTCTCAGTAGCCCCCAAGGAAGAGATGAAAAACTTTTGGGTCAATAAGCCAGAGAGTGAAAGGCTCAGACACCAGGTTTGTGGTCGGATTATCTCATCCACATAGTGGGAAAAGCTAACGATCCACTAGATCTTCTGGTCTTCATGGGTGCAAAACTTTGAAAACTTCTAAGGTGAAGTAGTAGAGAAGATATTTCTCATGTTCTTTGTGGGAAATTAAAAATCATTTAAGTGGAAAGGAAAACTTTCTATCATTAGAAGAACCTCAGAGAGGTTTAGAAGTTTCCTTTTTTTCGATGACAGAATCAGTAGGAGAGAGAATTTTCCAACCTGATCATCAGATCTGTTACCAAAGACTCAACTGGTGCAGAAACACAACACAATAACTATTTTAGATGGAAGTGCCATTTGTAGCTGTTAAATTACCCAAAGGATCTTTCACATGAATGCTCCAAACTGAATAGCATGTGCATCCACATTCCAGTCATGGGTCCAAAACAAATTAGGAAGCCAATACACACCCTCCATTGGGATTTAATTGACCATTAGTTTCCTAGGTTCTGAAAAATCATGTCATTATATCTAACTTATTTCTACATTGCTTTTTACCCCCATAGGATCCTAGTGCTATATACATTTTTTAAAAAGTGCATCCTCCACCACAAAAATGCTATTGCCTTTTGAAGGTGAAAGCTTCTGCCCAGCAACACTGCACAACTGGTGTGGACATTTTTACTGAGGAATTGAAAAATACCATATCTCGCAACAATTACACAGAAGAATGTAGGTCAGACAAACATAATTACCAATTATAGAGTTTAGGTGAAGATGTGGCAGTAACAAGCTCACTGCTGGGAAACAGTATAGCTAGTTCTTAATAATAAACTTCCTTTAGACATCAGCCTCTCCCCAAAGATTCACACCAACAAAATGTAGCAGAAATATAACAAAATCCCTTCAAACATCTAAAGGGAGTTTATGTTTTGGGAAGAAGAAGAGGAAAAAAAAAAAAAGATTAAAAAATTGAAAACTATTATAATTTCAGGGCTAACTGTAGTTATTCCAAAACAACACCTTTCATAAGCAAGTTGTTGGGATTCCAGCAGTGCAACCAGTTCCAAAATAGGCAACTCAGCTTCATATGTGAGGTGAATAAAACCCCCCTGGGAGTAAGATACATCTAATAATACTGAACCACTGGCTGGATTCAGTATTGATTTGGAAATTGCAAGTACTGGACTCAAGCATGTAACGTCTGCAGAAATAACCCAAAATGTTCTTGGCAGACCATCTCTACACTCATGGCCTTTGATCTCTGTAGCTGGTTAGCTGTGCTATGGCTTAAGACTGAACTTGATAAGACTAAGGAAGAGCTGTACTTTGCGGTTTGTTTGTGGGCTGGTGGCACCCCTGGATGTGGAGCTCTGTTCAGTGCATGTCAGCCACATAGTGCTTGGGTGGTTTCCTCTGACCATAGGATTTACCACCTTCTGTATTCTGATCAGCAGTGAGCCAGACCAAAATACCCGTTAGCTCAAAGCATACTTTTTATGTGGCAAAGCTGATTTTATGGTTTCTTGTATTCCTCATGAAACAGTTAATCATGTGACTCTCCAGGTCTGAAGATTTTGCAACTGTCACAAGGCTGCACCAGACAGGTACCTCACTCAGGTATTTGGACTTTCTTTAAACTCCATAAAAATAACAAACAAAAGGGTTGACCTTGTACTGTACGTGCATGAACGCAGGATTTAAACAGATGCAGAAAAGATCAAGAATTTCAAATAGGCCCGGGAGAATGCCATTCTGCAGAAGTATATTAGGATTCAGTGTAAAATAGGAAAAGAAATTAAATGAAATTGAAAAAAAAAAGTGTAAAACCCAGGAGTACTAGTAAGAGGTTGAGCATTCTACCTTAGTTCCTGCTTTCTGACACTAATCATAGACACAGAAAGGTAAGTCCATTTCACAGAGTAAATATCAACCCCCTTCTAATTCCAGTAGTTATAGTCCCATCCTCATTTGAGGAAATTTATAGAAAAGTAAAGCCTAACAATCAAAGAGATATGAACAATCAACATACCCCTGCACGTGTGTTTAAGAAGGACATCACCACAGGTAATTTGCTTGTTTTGAGTTTTATCGTGCCTCTTTCATTAACCATCTCTAACTCAATGGTTTCAGATCTCATGTTCATGTCTAGACAATATCTACTTGAAAGAAACTCAGGGCAATATTTTAGGTAAGGAGAAGGCGAGCACTGAAATACAGCTAGAAACACATCACATACAAACAGCCATAGGTACCTTGATGACTGTACATCACCAAGGTACTTGATTTTATTCTAAATAAATAAAAGTGTCCAAGTGGCTTTACATGTCCATGAAACGCATTTCTAAAAACAATATGCCATGTTTCAAGTATGAATTATGGGGCCAGATGCTGGAATCACGTGAATAATTATAGATTGTGTTTATATGAGGTCAGGTCGGGTAACCATAACGGCCTGAAAAATGTATTAATCTCATTTGAAAGATGGAATGCAATCTTTAAGTTAATATAAATACACCATCTGCAGCAGCGAGTCCTGAGGAAACCATCAGAATATGGGGCAACTTAGGCAGAGAAGAGTGAACCAAATGTTAGATAAAGCCAGAATGAAAAGTCTGTCTGTATCCCCTGGAGAAGCTGAGGTTCAGGTCTGAACACAGTGCAGAGATTCACAGATCTCACCTGTGTTTCTGGAGAAATCTTAATCTCATTAGTCCTGGGTGCAATGCAGTTCATGCAAATGAAAGTGAGGAAGTGATCTGATGACAACATGCACTTACGCATTTACATAAGGAAAAGATAATTCATCCAACGTGAACTACTTATTTCACAACTTCTTCTGATTAACAAAGAGTGTAGCAGTCACACAGCTGGCAAGCAACATTATCCTGAGAGCTCATAAATAAAAGTGGACAAAATGAAGACAATTGTAGCTGGTGCTTCCCAATGGCTAATATCCTCCAGCTGAGGAAAATTACGAGAAAACAGTAAGTGGGAGGAAGAAATCAGAGAGGAAAACATGAATGAAAATCAGAAGTTCTTTCAGAATAGAGTCAGTCCATCAGCATCATTGAGGATAGACTGGCTAAGGCTCAGCTACTTCAGTGGTAAACCAAAAGTATTTTAAAATTCAAGAAATGGAAAAATTATAACAACTGTCTGAAGTGCAGAACTTTGATGCAGAAGAAACTGATATTAGAAAATAAAGAGATTGTGAAAAATCACTCAATAGAGATGCTAAGCAGGATTATTTCAAGAGTGCTTAAATTGCATAGGCACACTGTTAGAGTAACACTGCAAACAACAATACAAACTCTAGCCTTGTTCAATAAATGTTTCTGCTTGGTACTTTGGAAAACAATAGCATAATGGTGTTTATACAAGAGCAAGGCTGCATAAGTACTTTCCAGCCCATTAGGAAATAAGCAGGATGTTAAACATCATCTAGTAGAGATAAACATTTTAAAATCAGCAGGTCTGAATAAATCACACCCAGGGGCCCTAAAATATTTGACAGAGGAGAACTCTGGCTTTCTAATGTTAATTTTTAATACATTTTAATATCAGAGGGATTCCAGGTGACTGGAAACAGGGTAGTAGCCTGGAAAAAAAGGGAAAGTGAGGGACAGAGATAAAGAGAGAGGGAGAACAGGAAATCAAGTGCAATTACAGGGAACCATTGAGCAGTTAACCTCACATCAATCCCAGGGAAAATAGTGGAAAAGCTGAGACAGGACTGAACTGCCAAAACGTGAAAGAACAAGATTTTAATTACTGCCAGTCAACATGGTTTATGGAAAATAGCTCCTCTCAAATAAAACTGGTTTCATGTTCTTCCTGCAACAAAGCTAGCTGCACAGATGCAGCAGGCTTTCTCAGGACTTTAGAGTTAGTGCATGACATGCTTACTAGATAAACACTATATAGCATCAAGGAAACTTATGTTAAATGGCTAAGACATGGCTATTTAGCATAACTCAAAACCCAGCTGCGTCAATCAGACCATCATCAAATGAGGATACTTTACTGGCTTTCTGTGGGCTTTGAAGTGCACTCAGTGTTATTCAGCATTTTCACTGATGCTCTCTACAAGGGAATATGAAGTCGGCACCGACAGACAGGTGGCTGACACAAATATTAGCAGCCTGATAAATAATGATGAGGATAAAATACTCATGCAGAGAGCATTTTGGGTCACTGGTTAACAGGAGTCCATATGAACAAAATGCAGTCAGTGCTAAGGTGAGCTGTAAGGCTGTGGGTAAAACAAACTCCATGGGACTCTGGGTAGCTGTGATTCTTCAGAATGATTTGGGAACGACAGTGGGAAAGGAAAGCAGTATGAAATTACTAATGCCAGAAGGATAAAGAAAAGGAAAGGAAAAAAGAAAGGAAAAAGGAAAGAAAAAAGGAAAGGAAAAAGGAAAAGAAAGTTGTTCCCATGATGCATACACCTACAAACCAGGGAGCAGTGAGCAGTAACATGGTTTTACCTCCTCACAGTAAAACCCCTCACAAAGGCCCAGAGTCCAGTTTTTACCAAACCCTAGAGTCTAGTTTTTATCAACTTCTGTTAACAACTTAAATGGCAATAGACATCAAGAGTTAGAGTGACCTGATGAGCAAAAGAGACACCCGACCATGAGAGATTTATGGACCTATCTACTGAGTTTATTTGGAACAAAAAAAGAGTGATGTCCTGATTACACTGCATAGTTACTTCCAAAAGAGAACTGGATACTAAAGGGTTCTTACATCTGGCAAAGAAAAGCATAATGAAAACTGGTGACTGGAAGCTGAAATCAGAAATTCAAAACGGTCACAATTTTTCAAACAGTGATGGCAATTAACCACTGTGACAAACTTCTGAAGGAAATGATTTATTATCCATTTCCTGATGTATTCATATCAAAATTAGATGCTTTTCCAGAAAATATTTTTTTTAGTCAAAATAAAAGCTATGCTTAATTCAAATGCAAAGTATTGGGTAACTGCATGAAATGTAGAAGTCTATGGCATGCAGGAGAGAAAACGTGGTGAGTACATGGTCCCTTCTGAGTGCAGAAGCTCTAGATGTCCACAAGAAAGATACCTCTAATCTGATATAGCATTGCAATCCAGTTAGGAAAGAGATGCTAAAACACAACTTGAAAATGAGCTAAAAATATCAAGATGACTCTAATTAACCAGTGGACACGCTGATGGTGCCATAACTCTAAGCATTAAGGCTGGATTTCTTAAAAAAAAAAAAAATTAAAAAGGGAAAAAAAACCCTCAAATTAAAAAAACTGGGGAAAAAAACACAGTAGGAGAGACAGAGTAATAACCTTTTCTAGCTGTAAGAATCACAGATTAATTACGTAGAGAAGCTGTGGAGTCACCATCACTGGAGTTTTAAAGACTTGTTTACACAAATCTCTGTGAAAAACAATTTCAATGTCACTGATTCTGCTTAGGGCAGCAACAGGACTGGAATACCTCCTAAGATTCCATCTACTGCTATCCTGTCTTGATATAATTCAAGTAAAATTCATGGGCATCACGCTGAAAGTATCAGGGAAAGATAGTTTCTCCGCTATGGGCAAAGTCTAATTGAATGAAAACTTAAACATAACATTATGTGATGCTACAAAATTTACATATCTGAATTATTTTGTTTAGAAGGCAAGTCTGTGATTTTTTATTATTCTTATTTGGATATGCTAGTGTCTGGGAAAGATCATAAATGGAGGTTCTGGTTATCTAATACCTATCTCAGTACTTACCTGCCCTGAAGGCCTTCAGCATTCAAGAGCTTTTTGAGAAATGGTGTTTTTTCAGGTCATCTGGGGCCAAACTGGATCATGGTGAACTTGAAAAGCAGAAAATCAAACACCCTACGCAAAAGTGGCAGAGGCTAACATGTCCTCTTCAGAAGGGACACGTCTGAGCCAAGATGATTCACAACTAGGCCTGTACAAATAACTAATTTTTCAGTTTGCCAGGTGAACTTGAAGGGAGAAAAAAACATTCTCAGTGCCCTGAAGTGAAGTTCATGTTTGTTTCTTGATGGAAAGAACTATGGAAAAAAAAAAATTATCTTCAGTCTGACTAAACTGTTTTGCTTGATTTAAAATTGTTTTGTCTTTGTGGTCTCTTCCATATAAACATAAATTTATGGAAAATTTTCTTGAGCAGTCCACCCATAATGGAATTTTTGAGTGGTGAACAAATGATTCACCCCCAAAATTTTTGTGGCTTTCTTCAGACCAGTCTATGCATTTCAGCTTCAACAGCTACACTGCTGGATACAGACAATATCAAAATGCATCAGAGAGCCGTGGCCCTTCAAAAACCGGCCAGATACACCCTGCAATGGAAAAACTAAAAGAAACCAAATAAAAAGGAATTCATGTCTGCAAATTTCCCTAAAAAACATCACTCAGGTGGAGAAAGCTTTGTGCTGCCAAAATTTCTGTTTAAAACTACTGGACATGACTAAAAGAAAATTGAAAGCCCTGCCTTTTTCCCCCCTCTCTTGATATTGTCCGTTTAGTGGGAATGACTTTTGTGTTCTGTCTCCTCTCCAATGCTGCAACTACACAGCCAGGAGGACCACTGAGCCTCTCACCCACCTTCCTCCAGCTATAGGACAGAAAGCCTGTTACCCAAAAGGAGCTGAGTTGCTCCTTGCATGGAAATTTCTCAGCTAAAACATGTGAAAGAGATGCTCTTTTTCAGAGAGAGCAGTCTACATCACTAGGTTTGTCCATGCAGTGCTGCAAGACACCTTTTTTGAACACAGATTTTGAAGCAAGTTAACACTGTAATCAGCACCTACCACTTCAACTCCACTTGGGAAAAAACTGTCCAGAAACAGTGCTCTCCCACCAGTCTGGACAACCACATGGGACTTGATGGAAAGTTCAATACCTTCCCGTGAAATACAAACAGCCTCTGAAAATGCACCACAGTCACAGCTGGCTGAAACTTAGTTTAAAAAAAATGTTACTAAACTGTCAGAAAATGAAGAAGACTCAACCTCTGCAATAGGCATATCTTAAGTATGATAAAGGAGCAGGCATTCAACAAAAGGGTCAGAAACTCCTCCTCAGTTATTTTTCCTGTGATTGGGAAACTCAAATTTTGTGAAAATAAGTTCTATTTTCAGAAACTTGTTGGTTTCAAGGGAACTTCATGAAGACCAGAACAGGAAGATTTGACCTTATTTAAAGAAAACACTGTAACCAAAAGACCTAAAAGTCCTTGTGCTATGTTTTCCTGTTCTGGTGAACAACAATCATTTAAAAAAGTGGAATGACCTCATGCAGAGATGAAGAGAGATTGATAGGCCAAATTTAGGATGCCCACATTTAGAGAACTTCATTTTAGTTTGTGTTAAATTGCACTTAACCTGTGCTCAACCCAAAATACTAAAGGGTTTGAGTCTGTAACAGCCCCATTTCACCACAGCAATTTTAACTTATCACACTTTGACTTACTGTTTCCAGGGGCACACACTGCACAAGTTAACCCTGCACTGGCCTGTCCCCTGACCATGCTGGAACACGGTGGTTCTGCTGACCTCAGAAGCCTCTGTACCCTCCAGCAGCCCCATGTCTCTGTGCAGCACAGTCCTTAGGGCCTTTCTTCTGTGCAAGTGCACATTTTACAAACTGCCTAATTTTATCCTTCAGATTAAATTTGGTTTTCCAACTGCCCCCTAGAATTGAGTCCTGATATTTAATAGAGGACTATATATTTTCATCTATGTTTTTTAAGCTATTTGCATTATATTATTCTTCAGTTGGCTAAGCATCAAGCCAGCTTAAAAAGAAGTTAAAAAAAAAAAATGTTTTCTATAGCAATGTATTTTTATGATCATTAGATCATACTCTTAAATGGCTCCACAGCTAAGTTTTGCTACCCACTTAACTGCAAGTGCAGGAACCAGACCCATCTTCAGTTTGCTTTTTACAGACCTCTACTGGATTGACAATGCCAAGGAGCAAAACCAAATAAATAAGAAAAATAACACCTCCTTTTTGCGCCATGAAAACAGACCGATTTTTGCCATAAGCTCCAGGTGCACATCCCCTGAAAGTGCAGGTGCCATTTTTTCAGCCTCTTCCCTGCCTGCCGCACTTTCAGAGTCACATTTTGAGGGCTGCACCAGGAGAGGGCAGGAGAAAGCCGTCCCTGCCTTCCCACCTCGGGAAACCCTGGCAAAACTGATTGAAAAATTCCCCAAGCTCCAAGTTAGCTTCTGTGCTCCTGGCATGATCCCTCTTTTACACACATCAAATGATATGTGCAGAGTGCTCGGAGTATGGATTATTTGCAGGCAGAGATCCTGCAAATCCGGGGCTGTAATGTATCCCACAGTGCCAAGGCCAGGCTTTCTAAAAGCCTCCCGCGTTGGTTCAACTTCGCTTCCTCCCCAGTTAGTAGGAATTTTGACATGGAGATAAATGAGTTTTGGCTTATTTTCTTTTGCAGCCCTTTGACGTAAAGACCATCTCAGCTCGGCATTTGTGCAGCACCTCAAAAGATCCTTATCACGCTCTGTGCAATAACCAACAACCATAATTGTGCAGTGGATGAGATTGAATGTGGTCTTGTATACCTCAAGGCAGGGTAGATAAATGCTGGTAAAGCACCTAGTGGTTATCTGAACTGAGCAGCCCTGATAAACCTCAGAGTCACCTGTGCATCACGTGCGACATGGCTGGGCATATCTCAAAAGGTGCAGGGGATGGATCACATTTGGGTAAATCTCAGCATTTAGAGAAAACACCTTCAAACACCCACCCTCACAGGGGGAAACTGAGAACTGGGGATGGTGGGGAAGGCTCCTGTGCTTTTCAAAACTTCCAGCTTCTGGGAGGGTCAGGAAAAAAAAGTAAGAAGCCCCAGTCTTCTCTTGTGGTATTTTGGCATTTCTGCTTTCAATCATAGCCAGAAACCAGAAATGCGAAGCCTTATGAGAATTAAATATGTAAGGAAAAAAATATCAACCAACCTTTGCTGAACAACAAAGGAGACTTTGGCTCATGTTGGTTTCCAACTATGGGTGAAGGTTCAAGTCACTTACTTCAAAAATACATTACTCATAAATGAGCTTTATTAAGAAACCTTGTGCTCCTATAAGTCTTTCCATGTGAGGTTTTCAAGTACTTTATGGAATTAAGCAAAACAACCCTGGGAGGTAGATTAGTTCTAACATCCCCACATTACAGATGGGAAAACTGAACACTAAGCACATCTGTAGGAGAGCCAGAAATAATATTACCTAACTCCCATGCACTACTTTTCAGCAGTAGATCTCACATTTTCACAATGGAGGAACCATTATTCTTATTTTATAAAGAGGCAAAGTGACTTGCTTAGGCTGGCCAATGGCTGAGCTAAGTGGAGCAAGAGGAGCCAGTTCTTCCCAGGCCTGGTACTGCCAAAGCCTGATTTTATTAACTAAATGACCAAACCACGCTCTCTTACTTTAATATTAAATAATTATGCAAACACAAAAAAATTAAACATGAAAACACAGCAGTGTTGATTTTGGGAAGCTAAAAATATGTTTTCTAATACTGACGGATTTGCTGATTGACAATATCTCATATCCCACTGATACATTATTGCATCTTTGCCTTGCTAGTGAACATGGGAAAATAAGCAAAGGTCAAATCTTTTCACATCAATCATGTGGTATTACCTGACCACAGACGGCATCAGCAGAAAAATTTAACATCAAAGAAGCCTGTTCTATGGTCCTTTTGATGTTGCAAACCTGAACACAGAGAAGATAGTTTGAATTTTCACAGATGTAATGACACACAAACACAGAAGGGGTAATGATGTTGCAGTTTAAAAAAAAAAAATAAATATTTAAAAATCCAGCAACTCACTCCCCACAAACAAAACTTCTATTTCCTTTTGATAATTTTTCCCCTTCTTACAGGAAAAATCAACTCTGGACCTTTGACTTTAAAGCTCCCTTGTATTGCACCCAATTGCCTTTTGGCAAGATCTCTTGTCCCAGGGCAGGTTCCCCAGTGAGCTGGGCATTCAACCGGCAGATCAGGAAGATGGTTCTGTCCCCAGAGAGCTGCCTCTCTAGTTGCACAGAAGACACTGTTCCACCCCAAGAAATCCTCCCTTCTTCCTCTCTACAATCCCATTAGTTTGAGCCCAGAAGTTGCAGTCTAAGAGCAGGCAGTGTAAAAGCTTTGGAAACAGCAAGTAAAACAAGGAGAGCTCATACACATCTCTGAGAGGGAATATTATGACCAAGAAACCTATAAAGGCAAAGCTGAAATTGCTGCTCTCGAGGCCATTGCTGAGCTAGAGGAGTGACATGTTACAGGATGCCACCTCAGCCCAGCTGTAATTATGTACATTGGGAAGCACATTAGTGATTGTCTGAAGAAAAAATGTATCTAGAACAACAACATTCATATATTGTAATTATATAAATTATAAAGATAAAAATAATTCCACATAAATTATAAATATCACCACATAAAGAGACTTCATAAGTCCCCAAAATGGGCCCATCTTTTAAAATGGTTTAGGTAGAGTTGCCTGTGGACAGAGCTTCCTCCTTTAACTCAGTCAATCAAATATCCCTCTCAAAGGCTACACCAGGTTAGAGCCAATATTGCACTAGAGGGTAGGACATAGAGTAGTTTGCATGTGACTTCAAATGAAATTCAACGAGCAACACAAACAAATCCTCACTTTTAGTTTATTCACTTATTAATTTACTTAAGATTATCTTTTATCACAAGCAGGCAAGAGAATATAGTTCTTTTACTTTGCTGTGGCCCTGTACATCTGAGGAGTGACTTTTTGCTTGGGACATGTCTTCACCACCTGCAAAATAGTCACACTTCTCTGGGGCCCAATGACTGGGTGGGGGAAGTTTTTGAGAGGCTTTTTTCCATTTGCAGAGTCTTTTGATGTCACTGCAAGGAAGTTCTGTAAGTGTGTGCTGCTACTTCTCTGAAATTTAGATAAGAGATCCAATCTGAGTGATGTAGACATCATTACTGTTGCTATTTGTCTACAGAAAATGACCTTTTACTGTGCAAGAGCAAGACACTGCAGAAACTGGTGAGGATCACACAGTGGGTCTCTCCACACTGTTGTGAAGTCTGATAAAACCAGAGGACTTGGTGTGTGCCTGACCACATGGGCAGACAGAAAACAATTATTCCTTTTTCACTTGTGTTAATGTAAGGAAAAAAAATAATAATAATTTTTAACAGCCAAAGAGTTGTTATAATAACAATATTTTACTTATTCAACCAATCCTCAGCTCCAATAGATCTTAATGTCAGCACCAACCATCAATTCAAAGATCAGAAAAATGCTTTTATGTCAGTGTTATTACTTACCTTTGATGTAGAAGTGGAAAAAGAGAGACATTTGAAGATTCTTCACTGACTTGGGAACAGCACTGAAATCTCAATTTTCCTGTGCTCTTGCTTAGTCCCTGCATTGTCTATATGTCCAGATTTAAGCTCCCCAGGCCAGTGCCAGCTGACAAAGGCTTTTAGACCAGTGCCATTCTGTATCACAACTAGGGAGCCATGCTGAGATCCCACCGAGGCTTAACATAGCAAAACTGTCCCAGAGACCCAACCTGGACATCTGCAGTGCACAGTGTAGGTGCATTCCTTTCCCCTGAACAGCTCTATTCCCTACAGTGCCGAGAAACCTGTGCATGGGCTGATTGTCTCCAGTGCACAAAACTGTGCTCTCATTTAGCTCTAACACCCCTCACACTGGGAATAAGCAGTCACTATACACAAGACAGAGAGTGCTGCAGCTCCCACTGGTGTCAGGATCTCCCAGAGCTTGACTGATAGACTTATTCAGACTCTCAGGGTTAAATCAATTTTTACACCAGGGTTCAGGTGAAGGAGCCTGTACAGAGAGCAGAGGACATGGGAATTTGCATTTCTCTGTGCAGCAGGCTAGGGCTGACTGCTTGGATCATCAAGGAGCTTTATCCATTATTTTCTGCTCTTGCGAGAGTCTAGACTGTTGCTAAAACTTTTGGTCACTCTTGCTTTTTTCCTTTAATTTTTCTTTCTTTATAGTTGAAGTTTTTGAGGTTTTGCTGCAAGGTTGTCATATGGAATTGAACCTGGGGAAGCATGGCCTGCAGCCATGGACTGCTAGAAACTGGAGGACCCAGAAACTGGACACCATGACCCAGATGATCCTCTCCAGACCTATGTTCTCAGACTCACAGTCCCTGATAGCTGAAAGACAAGCTCAAAACAAAAATATGGTGCCTTTTCATACAAAGTGCAACCATAAAAGAAATCTCTCATTTAGTCATCTGGACTGCTGCCGGAGAAAAATTGAACAAGAGGTTTCCTTTAAGTCCACTGAGCAGAACCTTGCAACATTCACATCCCAGAAGGTGATATGCTCTCATCTAACTAGAGCATCTGCTCATTTATTGTTCCCAGGAGTCATCACCTGGAATTGGAACATCAGGGTTTTGCTTGAGCGTTCAGCATTAAGTTGTTGGCAAACCTTCACCGTAACATTTTTTCTTATCTAATGGTAATTTGATGTATGAGAAACCTGACGAGTGAAAGCATGACTATTATGCAAGCAAACAATACAGCAGTATGTCCAGCATTATCTGTGAAATGTATTTCAATACCTGTGTGATTAATAATGGATTTGGAAGCACAGTGAAGTATAAGTAATCCAGAGCAATATGCAAACTTCTGTGAAGGAAAGGGATTCATACTAGAACCAAATGAGGCCCTGGAAAATGCAACACTCAAAATAAATTGGCCAAAATGCAGAATCATCCCTCACTGTAATTAAATAATAACATAAAACTCGCAGATCAACAACCCAGTGGTTTTCTCCAGTAAATATAAAACAAAGAAAATCAGCAGCTGCTGAGTTGCTTCTTAATTATACCAACCACTTCAAGAGGAAAACCCTATAAGGGTTAGGGAAGAATTACAGCTAAGGCTGGGCAGGCTTGTTCTGCTGTCTAGCATTCCAGGGAGGGAGTTTGGAAGCAGAGGCAACTATGCTATTCTACAAACTTTGGTCCTTTTAGCACACATACAGGAAAAGAACAGTCTTTAAAAGAGAGCATCATAGTTCTGCAGCCTTCCAAAGAAGACTTGGGAAGAAATTTGACCTAAGCACTTACTAGTGTAAGGCATTTACATAAACTTTGCTCTTTTGCACACTTCAGCTCCACAGAAACCCCGTCATCTTTCTAGTCCAAAAGTCAGTCCTGAACATCTGTGCTAAGCAAAGTCTTCCTTTGCTGATAGATGTCGTCTGCTTTGCAGGTGAGGAAGGCTGATCTATTCTGCTTCCATCTACAGGGCGGTGTGGCACATTTGCCAACCAGTTTTCAAACATGTCATCTCTGAAGACATCTTAAATGCTGGGAATTACCCAAGTGTGCAGGACAACGGGCTGCTCAGAAATACAAATGACACTGAGAACGTGGTGCCAGAGACCACAGAGGACACTGGTCCGCTCCCTGATTTGCAGCCAGTAAGATCTAGTGATTACCATTAGCTGTTGTTTTAATTGCCCTGGGTAATGTGAATTTGCTGGCTTTGCATGCTTCTCTTTTCCTTGATTTGACTCTTTTAACATACTCTCTGCAATACAGGTATACATTAAGTAGCTGCAAATTAAAGTGTAAAAAATTAGAGTGACAAAACTACAGGCTCGCAAACGGACTTTTTTTTAAACAACCCATTAATTGCCTCAAGACGAATCCTCTTTCACTGAGATAAATGTTACTCTTTAAAGGAAAAAATACATAGTACAAGAGTAAGTCCTTGAAAGGCAAAAAGCCTCCTAAACCCACAAACCCAAGCAAATCAAAAGACAACTTGTTCACAGAGATAAAGGGAAAAAACAGAGAGAAACGATTTTAACAACGACTTTTTTCATTCTCTCTTTTTAATCTAGTATCAGTATCAAGAGCTGAATGGGGAGGGCCTTTGAACAGCACCTGCATGGGCCAGCAGTGAAGGTCACATACCAATCTACAAATCTCTCCCCCTTGGCACTGGAGAGACAGTGTTACATTCCTCCCTTTGTACTGACATGAAGCAGCTTCAAGTCCATGTCCAAGACTAAATAGTCATGAGCTGTAACCCAATCATAACTGGTGACTCCTGCAGGCCGACCGGCAGTGGAAACTGGAGCCTGCAGGTCCCCAGCCCCGAGCGTCCTCCTTCAGCTCAGCTTTCTCCCTTCCCCACTAGTAACGTCAGCTCCAGTTCTCTCAGGCTGGCACTAGTTTGTTGGGAGACCTGTACAATTAAGCGTTCAGCAAAAAACTCCCCAAAAAAGAGAAAACAAAAACAAACCAAAAAACAACCAACTTCCAGCAAGTTTATTAAGGAGGGCTGTGGGCTGAAGCAGGGGAGTAGGTTCCTTTCACCAGGTTCAATTGCGTAAGAGCCTTGGAAAACTTTCTGGCAGTTTGCTGCAAGGTTATTGAAGCAATTGCTGCATGCTTCAGTCCCTCCTCTCTTCTTTTTTAAGCAAAAGCTTAATGAAGGCAAGAGGGAGAAAGAACTTTCTGTCACCCTTGCTGACCTGTTTTGACTCTTAAAAAGGAAAGTGATAGTGCAGTTGAAGGGTATTTTAACCACTGCTGCTGAGCTGCTCAGCAAAAAGCTGTACATTTCTTCTAACACTTTAAATCACAGGCAATGACATCCCCAGTAACATACAGGGGAGCTGCTTGGCACTTGTTCTACCACAATTATTCTCCAGTGTTACACAAAATGTCTTTCTTTTTTCTTTTTCACTACACTGGGACTCACCACAGTAACCCCCTTTGTTAAGGGTTTCCAATATACCTCAGGTGGAAAACATATACTGTAGTACTCTATCGAGTTTTCTTAATTAGCAAATGATGTAATCTGGAGTACCAGATTGTATTCGGTTTTAAAAGATGGGTCAAAGATGAAGGGGTTAGTTAATATTAATATTTTGAAGGACTTTATAACCAAACTAGAAATCCTGGGAGCAGAATGCTAACTAGCTAAACACACTTGCAGTCTGTGCTGCTCAGGTTTTTTTCATAGGCACTACATAGAAGATGTGTACCCTGGGAAACAAGGGAACCTGAAGAAGCTAAGAAAGCCATTGTGCAGGAGTGAGGGCATGGACTTACTCTGCATGTGTGAAGAGAAATAAGCCATCTTCAGAGCAAGCTAGCTGAAAGAGTTACACTTGCTATGGACAGTTTGTGCTTACCAAGATACCATAGTGGACCTGAAAACCTAAAACTGACCTTTAAGTGCTTGCCAGTCTCTGGGAGATAACACTTATTCTTCTGACAGCCATTGCATAGAGAACTTTTTACCTCATGCAGACATTGTGCTCAGACAATGGATCTCCTCGCCCAAAACACTGGTGTGATGATGCTTATTATGGGGTTGACAGTCCCATTATAGAAACACAGCTAGAGCTGCCAGTCTTTAAAGGAGAGACGTTCTGTGTGCTGCACGTGTGTGACAGGCACTAATTCCAGCCCTGAGAGGGCAACATGGTTAGACCTAGGCACACCAGGGACCTCATGGGGTGCTTCTGGTTCTCCAGAGACAAGGCCATTCGGTTAGGATCACTGGAGTTTCACAAAACACCCACTCTTTTCAAGCAGCTGACTTGTGCTTGAAGCTGTACTGTTATATGGTGATGTACAGAAACCCTAGAACATGTGTGGTTTATTCAGCAGTCCACAGCTAAAGCCCTCTTTAATCCCAGTTATTCATTAAAACATATGTAATGGGTACTAAAGTGATTGCAATCCAAACAGCAGAGCCTCCTTGCACCATAGAGGATGGTCAAGACCACTAAAGACCACTGAAAGGTAACACAATTTTTTGGAAGTGTTTAGAGAGTCACAGCACAGGAAACCACGGGGAAACCAAAGATCAGCAGAGTTTAAATACAGACTTGTACTTCCAGGCAAACCACCCATTTCCCAAACATCATGGAGGTACAAGGCATCTGCTCTGCAAGGTTTTCCATGCACCCCTGACAGTTAAATATATGACCACACATAATGACAGAGCATCAAAAACCCAAGCACTTAGATACTTTGCTGCTTGAACTCCCAGTCAGCTAATCAGGAACTTGCAAAATAGGCCAGAGATGCTGTTTTCAGATCTAAATGTTGTGCTTTACTTGGAAAGGTTTAATATATCAATAGGAAATGACAATTTTTTCCTTGTGATGATCTTCATCCCAAGAATCTACATACAAATATTCTATGCACCAAGATTTTTTCAGTCAAATTCTGGCTAATCAAAATCCCCAATCCTATCATTTAATTAATATTACTTAAATTAGCCACTATGCACTGGGTGAGGTGGCAAAGTACCTAACATCATAATGACATAATATGGTCAAGCAGTGTTGTGGCAACTTTTGCATTTTAGAAAAAAAGATCTTAGGCAATCTTACACTGATTGGATTGACAGCTGCTAATTATTGGATAGTCAGATAAAATTTGAGTGTATCCAGATGAAATTGAAGTAAGAACAGCAGCTACTAATAATAGTTTTAAAGACAGCACAACTTCACAAGCTATTAAATAAGAACTAACAATTATCTTCTGGATGTTATTGACAGTTGTGTTTATAGTGTCTAAAACCATATCACATCATTAGAGTGCAATGCTTTTCAATTTTTCAGGAGATATAAATTAGCCTTTCAAGACCCTAATTTCATTTTCTCCAAATAAATCCAGTGCAATGTCCTCAGAGAAGATAATGAAGATCTACAGCTCACCTGAGGAATCATTTAAAAGCCCATTAATCATCTTTAAAATACATTGTGGTGACATGCATTACCAGATTGTCCTTCTAAAGAACTGTATGTAAGATATTCCTGGCATGCAGCATATTACACAATACTGCCATCAAACTTGGCCTGTAGTTACTGGAAGATGTGGAAACTGGAATATAAGACTCAAGGGAACAAATGTTTGGTTTGCAGCGTCCCAGGATAACAGCCAGGGAAAGTCAAACATACAAGAGCAGAGTAGTCGAGATAACGATGACTTAGGAAGGAAGACATACAACATATGCATATGGTCCTGATGGGAGGAGAAATATTTGTTGGGAAATAACATGTACAAAGGCACATTTAAAAAATCATTACCTCGATCAATCTCTGTCTGTGCAAGGCAGCTCTCAGCTGCTTGAAAATTCCTGTCCTTTGGGTCTGGAAAGGGGCTCCATTAAAAAACATTTAGCAATTGCATAAGAAAGGGAAATATGAAGTGCATAACAGAAGCTGACTTATTTCATCAAAACTGGACAAAATTGGTCATAGCACAAAGTAAAAGAGTAACAGATGACATATATTTGAAATAATCCTAATGTTAGTAAAAAATCTCTTGAAATTAATTCCCTTGTAACATCAGTCATCTGTAAATTATCTGTTTCAACACTCTCATGAAGTTTATAGTTTTATGCAAAATTGGTAGCAACAGTCTTGTTTTGAACTGAAGTCATGTTTCAGTACAAAACAGAGCACTAGAATTATGTCCATTTACAGTATCATTTCTTGATAGTCCCTATATTTTAAAATGTTAGTAGCTGTTTCTAAGTGCCAGATGCTGTCAGAAGTGATGAAGATGTTAATTTTTAGTCTTCACCACTTCAGATATTATCTGATATTAATTTTCTCTGACAAATACAGATATTTATGAACTGACTACAGTGATCTTCCAGAACTGGAAACTGGTCTGCACTATATGATGATGACTAACAAGTCGATCATGATTAAAAGCAGAGTCCTGTAACTAAAGTTAGCCTTCAGCTTAACTGAGGGGCTGGCTCAGTAAGTAATTCTAAATGCCAATAAGATGAAAATCATAGTATCAATTACTTCTATGCTGAGATATTAATAAAATTGCTTTGCTGTATGTAGATTGTTAGCTTCCTCTGTCCTAACCTGTCTTTTTATAGGCACTTCTTATGCCTCTAAAACTTTGGGAATATTTTGTTCAACTTCAGTATTTCCTGGTGAACATGACTGCAAGTACCTAATTCAGACCTGATAAGCTGTGGTCAATTAAACTTCATTTCCCTCTGGTCTTCACACATTTATCCTGCCTGTGTAATTGATACTAGGTCTCTGACAGAAATGTAAGTGTGGCTAGTAAGATATTGAACACGAGCTCATCAGGTGAACAGATTCATAAGAGGAATGAACCTTTAAAGCAGAAAAAAAGGAAAGGAACAAGTAACATATTGATACCAAAATTGACCAAGGATGATGAGAAAATAACCAGACCTTCTCTTTTGGCCCAGAAAAGATAATCAGAGATTATGGGAGGAAATGCCCTGTGGGGTTAGAGGCAAAACCCTGAAGACCAAAACAGTACGCTGGATTTCTCCTTTATTGAATCATGGTTTGGTTTTATAAAAGTTAAATCTGGGGTCTGCAGTCAGGCCATTTCTTTGTGTCTATAGAGACCACTTGAAAGTATGTAAACTAGAGAATTAATGAGTTTCCATCTTGACGTTGCCTTAACTCCAACAATTATTTTCAGCAGAGCCAAATCTTGAGACATACAACTCAAGCTGAGACTGATTTTTTTTTTTTCAAAAGACCACAACTGACACTGAAGAAAAGATAAATTTTGAAAGACAGAAGAAAATAATAACTAATTACTGTATGTCAATTTGACAATCCAGATCTTCTACTGAAAACAGATATTATTGAACAAGTGCATGCTCTTACACGAAAAGGGTGACAAGCTTTCTTTAGATACTTTGTTTGCAAATGAAGGCTTGCTATAATTTTTCTAAGTAGCTAAAATTGTAAAGGCAAAATGAAAAGGCGTGTTATTCAGTACAATAATGGAAATCCTAGATTTTTAAAACAAAGAAAAAACGGAGTAAGAAATACATAATTAGGAGAGAGAAAGCCACAGGCTTGCTGAGAGTTGAAGCAAGAGCTAGAGCTGATGCAAAGGAGCTCAAAAGTCTTAAACTTCCTCTTTGTTCTCTGCACAGTCAACTACAACAAGAACCAAACATCCTCCTATAAGATCTATGTCAACTTTAAGAAGCTTAGCTTCCTTTATTCAGATACTCGGATACAGGTCAGGCATCAATTAGCTCATTTCCCAGCTTCATTTTGATTATCAGTTAAAAATCAGTTTTATGGGCTTGCACTTTTACTGCTGGGTAAGGCTGTGACGCATGACTGTGGAAGGGGTGGTCTGGGTCACAGGTCTGTGCCTTGCAATGGCTAACAGCCATATCATATAATCCACTTTTTAAAAAAGTATATTTCCATCTGAAAATTAACTAGGCTTTAATAAAAATAGGGAGAGAGAAACTGTAAGACTATCACTGCTCTAATGGAGTCACCTTCTCATTTTCAACCAACATTTATGTCCACTTTTTTTACTCATTCACTCTTAGCCAGTATTGTCCTCTCCTTTATTGTTCCTTCTGTCACAGGAATGTACTCACAACACATTTATAGAGAGAAACTTCCTAGTGAAACTAAAGCTAAGAGGGGATACTGAGAAAGCCCAGCATCCACTTGTCGTTTAGGCTCCTTTCTCTCTCCATTCTGTATTGAAACATTTTGGTACCAGCAGCATCAGAATGGTGCTGTGGTGCTTGTGAGGGACAGTGCTGCCTGGGGGAAGGGTATTTAAATCCATGTACTTCTTTCTAAGCCCTTCTTCCTTCCTGAGCATTTTTGTCTCTGTGGCTTAAAATCTCTTCTTCCTGTTGTAGTTTAGTATGTAATGTAATAATTTCTCACAATACTTTCTTACAAATGCAGTACTTTCTCTCCTTACTGAAAAAAAGTCTGTAACAGCATCAACTCTGACTGGTCCATTGACCTTTGTGGAAGAAGTGTCTCCATTCTCCCATGCAAGAATATCTGGGATCTACGACTATGAATATTTGGCATTTCCACCCAACACTAGGACTATAAGCAATTCCAAGATGTTTCCAACTGGTTGGACACTCAGCATCCTCTTACCACCATCCATGTGTTGACAATACTGTCCTTTCCAAAACCACTGGGCATAACCTTTTCCTCCACAATGTCTTCCAGCCCTTCCTGGCTACCCCAAGGGAGGTGGATGGCCAGAAGAGGCTCCCATCCCTCTTGCTCTTAGCTCATGCCATAGTGATCATTTGCAGCAGGTTATTCTCTGAAGGGTGTGTTACCGCGCACAGCCTTTGAGAGCCAGATCATTCAGCCAGCAATATATTCCAGATCATAACCTAATAAGATATAAACAGAAACCATCATCCTCCTCCCATTACTGGGTGTCTGTCAACTTGTACTAATTCAAGTCCTTATCTCTTGGAGGTTAATTGGAACTGGCAGCTGCCTCATGGTGTTCAGGCCTACAAGAGCAGCTACGTCTTCTGTGCCACAGCCACCCCGCGTTGTGACCGTGTCTGCAAGGATGGGGAGAGAGAAGAACAGAAGAAGCAGACAGGCCCTGGGGGAAGAGCTATGAAAGAAATTAATTAAGTGTTATTTTAATCAAGAGATTAGCTTTGCTTTGTTAAATAATAAAGCTGAATTTTTTTCTTTGCTGCACTGCTGCTCTGAGTGCATCTGTTCTGTTGAGGTAGGGGAATCATAGCGGATATCAGTTCAGCTCCTTATAACACCAGTTTGAGAGTGAAAAGTAAACAAAAGAGAGTCTAGAGAAAGATATGACTATTTCATAAAATGTTCTCACCTCAAAGCAAGAAGGTTAAAGAAATAGCACATCTAGAAGCCAGACCAGCAGAGTAGTCTGTTTGCTGGCTAATGCTCAGCTTTATCTGGCTTTGGTCCCTTGCTTTGGAAAAGGAAGTGAAGGAAGGTGACCTACAGGCAGCTCTGACTTTCTGGGTGTGAGCCTGAATGTGCACATCCACATAAACACTGTGGCACCAAGGCAAGAGGTTTACAGAGCCAGGACTGTGGGAGCAGGGGGTATGATGCAGGGAGCATCTGCCCTTGCAAAGAGAGCAGTGAGCACGAGCGCCCATGGCTGCCCCTGGTGCCCACTGAGCTGTAACCTCTGCATGTTTGTGAAACCCTGAAAAAGTCACGTGGCAGAAAGCCTGCAAATTTATTGTGCCAAAGACCTAAATGAAATCCTGACTGAACACAGAAGTCAGCTGATATACTATAGATATATAGAGATAAAAATATATTATTTCCATATACTATGTTCTTATCTTGAGAGTCTCTCTGGAAGCTGTAGCATGTGATCTAGAAATTATCTGCAAGCAAAAGGGTTTCAAATAATCCAAATACCTCTTTATTTTACCTTTTTCCACAAATGAGTACAGCCTCTAAAATAATCCACAAATCTAAACAGTAAAAGGATGAATGTATTTTACTTAAAACTAATACATAACATCACCTAATAAAATATGATAGAAGGATGCAGTAAATCATGTAACAAAGTGATAAGGATCATCAGGAATCACCTGTTTGCTTTAGTGTCAACATTTTTTCAAGATCGTATTTAATCGGTGTATTAATTTGCCAACTCTTGGGAACAGGGATCACCTCTTTTTAGGTGTTTAAAGAAGCCTTAGTTCAGCAGCATCCCAATCTTGGATAGAGTGTTTGGTTGTTACCATAATGCCAATGCATAACAGGAGTGGTTAAAATGATACCTTTTTAGCAATGTCTTCACATCTATAACTCAGCTGAGAATGAATCACTCTCTATTGGTTTTTTTTATTCTTACTTGTTATGAAATTTACTGGCTGTCTCAGATTACAAAACAAATAAGAATTTTCATAGGGAAGGACAGAAGCAAAGGAGTTCAGCTTCTGAATTAATATCTCCAAAACTAGAAAACTGAACTAAAACAATTGAAGCTGAGGGGAGAAGACCAAGGGAATTCAGCTGCCATTCATTTTCAGAATTCAGGGAGACATTTTTGTCTTCACATATTGGGGAGAAATAAACTTAGGGAATAAACTTCATGCTTGTATGCTTTAAGGGACAAATGTTTTGGTCTTTGTTTTGATTTTTGTTTGTTTGTTTGTTTGTTTTTCTTGGCAACATTGGTATAAGAATTCCCTTTGTGTTATAAGGATACTCTGTATTTGAAATACAAGAAATAAGCCAGTTATCAATCCTGGGTAATTTCGTCATTTAGATATAGGCAGGAAATATTTTTAAATTGCATCTTCCAAACACATGGATATACAAGCAAGTTTCATGGAACTTTTTGGTTTGATGTTTGGGTCAGAATTAACAGAGCCTTATATTTTTTTGGTTCACTATTTTTTGGTATCAAATGCCTCTTTTAGTTTAGTTAATGCACCCCACTGCATAACTATGGAAGGAAATTAATCTTTTCTATGAAAGAAACACTAAAATACAGATCTCTTAGGAAAACCGTTTTTTATAGGGAGAAAAGATGATATTTAAAGACATGAGTGATAGCCATTTACCTGCCACTGAAAACAGATGGACTCTGGGCACTTACTTGTTACTTGAGTTTTTGAATCTCTCTTTCTTGTCAGGTTTATGACTTTATCATTTCAAAGATACTAGACCTTTCTTCAGGATAGTCCTATCGTTTGTCCATGGAGATTCAGCAAGTGAACTGAAAAGAACAGAGTACAAATGTCTACAGCACAGAAGTGTACATCTAGCTTTTTGTTTTCTGGGTTCCTGAAAAAATCACCCAATAACTGCATATCCTAGTACTGAAAATATATAGGCTAATATTAAAAAATATCGATCAGGTAGCTGGTATTTTCGGGATAACTTTTTCCAAAATTTTAGATATTGTTTCAAAAAACAAGAGTCTCAACGTACCCACAGCTGAGAACCTCCAGATGAAATTAAGTTAAATACCAGAGGAAAATTGCACCAGAATGGTGCCCTTAAAAACAAAAAGGCTCTGAATTTGTAGCAATCCTTTTGCTTCATGCCATGGTGGATCCTTGGTTTGTTTCCTTGGGCTTCTTGGTCTGTTAAGAGGAAAACAGTATTCCCCTAAATTTTAGCTGGATTTATGTCAGCGCAGGTTTCTGGCAAAGCATGTAACAGACCCTGTAGCTGCCTGGCTCTAGACTTTAGCAGGACCTTGCATGATCACACACAAACAGAAAGGTGCATTGAAACTGCCTACAATTCCTAAGGAAGGGTGTCCCACACAGCACCTCAGCCAACTTCAGCATCTTCAGCTTCTGGGGCCAGGAAGAAGACGGGTCAAGTAGAACAATGAAATAATTTGCTTTGTAGCTAGATGAAAATATATATGTCTAATGTTCATACAAGAAATTGCACCTAAATACAAGTCTTCTGGACTCCTCAGCCTACAACTAACTAATCTCAGATCAGCTAATCAGAATGGGTATCTTGATCTCCATTTCTTCCAAAGGCCAGCAAGTGGAATGCCAATGGAAAGAGTTCAGAATTTTAGCTTCTCTGAGGTTACAACAGAAAGCAAAATCACTTTAATCTGTGAAGCAACGTTTTGGAGACTAAGAAGCAGAAAATGTGGTTGTTATAAAATAATATCTACTGGACCAATAAAGCTACTTGCTGGTCAATATCTGCATTATCAGTCATAACTCAATGAAGCCAAGTGTAATTCAATATTGAATACCACTCAGTTTTTGTACAGTACTTTCATCAGTGCTGTTCATCAGCACCTAGCAGCTTATAAAAAACAAGAGTGTTTCATTATCACATTTTAACAGGTAAAATGATAGCTGAGACAAAAGAGAGAAAGTGACTTGCTGAAGGTCATTCAACAGGCACAAGGCAGAGCTGGGACTAGACGACAAGTCTCATGAATCCTCATCCAATGTTCTCACCATCAGATAGAGCAGTCCTTCACAGTAACTCACTGTTCGTCTGCCCTTTCAGCAGCCTGCTGCAAATTACATTCCTCACTCTAGATAACTGTGTCCTTATATATTCAGGGAGATAAATACTGGTACTGTGTGGAAAACCTAGAAGGTTTCATCTACAATGAAAGTGGCTAAGAAATAACAGTCAGCCTTGAGCTACCAACAGGTAAAATAAATGTCCTGCCCTCCCTCATTTATTAGAGGCTGAATAAGGTCACAGAATAAGCTACCATAAAGGACTCTGATCTCTCTTTTTTATCTCAAAGCCTCAATTTAAAATCATCATTATGGCAAAGCAAGCAATGAGGTAGACAAGAGATGCCTCAGAAAACCCTGCCATACATTTGCAAGTATTCAAATCAAGATAACGTTAAACAGCAACTGGATATGTTTTTTTCCATCCAGATGCATACACATGAGGAAGTTAATTTTTGAGCATTATTTAGCAGGTGTTGAAATAAAAGTTACCATTTCCTGCTCCTTATGGGTTCTTAGAATTAGGCTTCCAACCATAGGCTTATCTAAAATCCGTGGAATCCAATTAAAACTGCACTAAACTCTAGACTGAATTATCTTTTTGTGAACTATTGGTAACATGATTTAGAAGTTTGCATTGAGATTCTGTTGAATGCACCTATTACTAGTAAAGTGAGTTAAATTCCACCTTTTTGAAGCAACATCTGATGAATGTGCACACAATACAATTAAAAGATGATTGTCAAGTTTTTCAAGTTTTCAGTTGACACCTAGTCTGGAACTTGATTTCCTTTTCTTAATGTTTGAATATTCACATTCATGATGGCTCTTCTAACATAGACACTATAAGAATCTCAGTTTTGCCAGACAGCATTGAAGTTACCTGCTGAAGAACTACAGGGAGGTAAGAATTTTCCTCTTGCATTGCTACAGTCTAGGCAGATATCTAATCTATGTAACTGGATCATCTTCAAAATTTATGCATTTTCTTGCAGTCTGGCTACTCTATCTGAGCCCTTCATTCCTCTTGATGCAGGAAAAAGAGGTATGGTTCATTCTACTGTACTATCTTCAGGAACTGGTGGTTTGTTTCCTCCATCACATGCTACCATAGTCAGGTGCTTCTATCACTGCCCATGTTGCAGTATTCCCAAATGAAGGTGCTAATGCAGCAGGTTCTTGAGCACCAGCAACTGTGTTAGGTGCTAAGGCAAGCTCTGCTTGGACAACTCAACAGCTGGCATCCTTTCTTCACTGAGTGACTTCTGAAAAGGAATAATGCACTGCCAGATTTCAACATCCAATGGAAAAATCATATCCTGATCACTTAAATTCATTCAAGAGCCTACAGTTTTTATTGCAAAGGTTTAGGTATAGCCCAGCAGTTCTTCACTATAACTCCCCTGAAGGCATTGACAGAGCAATTATTTTTCACTTTGCTAAGAAGCAGTCAGGGCTGTCCTACACAATTCTTGCACTTCTTCATCTAAGACACAGCCTCCACAATAAACAAAGTAGTAAGCAAAACAATTTGTTCATGAAATAAAGATACTGCTTTTTAAGAGATGTGACCAGTAAAAAAACTTGTTTTTCATTGCCTTTTCATCCAGAAGTCCCAAGATATTTCAATCTTATGAGATCCTTTGGAGACCGGAAGTATCATATAATAATTTTACAGATTCTGGAAACTTGTAATGAAAAGTTCATATTTTTTTGGCTAAAATTTCACAGGCATTGTCAGTGTTGGAAATAGAGTACAAGAGAGTTGCCTTTTAAGTCCTTTTTACAGAATTACTCCCAGCACGGCAACACCTGTAGCAACATTTCTATGTTACTTTTATTTAAAAATTCTATGTCTTATTTCTGGACTCCTACCACTCTTTAAGCTCTTGACATATTGCTATGTATATCCTTACTGATTTAAAAATAAAATAAAAAAATAGGGCTGACAGATATAGAGATGAATGTCAAAGAGCAAAAATGAATATGATAATAATACAATTATTATAATAAAATGTGGTAATAACAAACATCCAGGACTTTTCAAAGGTACCTCAGAATCAGTTTCTTCAACAACCTTTCCCTTCAGCCATACCAAGTCAATATAATTACTTCCAAGAAAGATATATAAAACATCTCACAATATATTACAACATAAACCATCTCTCATCAGGCAGAGAGACACAGCAAGAATCATACAAAGACAAGCTATTTCTACTCCTGAAGATTTCTGTGTATTAAATAACTGCCTGTGTCTAATTCTGTGGGGAGGAGGAATTGATTTTAATAATAATATTTTCCAAATTACTACAACTACTTAAAAAGAGAAAATCTGTCATTTCTGAATTACAAGCACATGGGGTGTTTCTCAATGAAGTCCTAGAAACAGCCCAGCTTTTAGACTAGGATCGCAGCCTAAAACATTATAGAACATCAGTCATAAGACCTCTCACTATTATTTTTCACAGGTGAATATTATTAACCTGTTTTCCAAGACAACATACTACAGGTAAGGAAAAGTGCATCCCTCAGTGCTGCTTGCATATGTGTTATCTGCAGCAGCAGTCTAGGCGCAGTGTTTCAGAACATAGAAATGAAGCTGATGATCATAGGAGCATGAAAAATACATTTATTCACTTGACTGAAATTTAAGAAATGTGTAGCACCACTTAGCATACCACCAGCATCCCAGATGTAGGCATTTGCCTGCATTGCACATGGGCACAGCAGTGAGCAGTACATGCCCACCTGGTGTGTTCTCTCTTAACCTCAATGAACAGTTCAAATCCAATACTATGAAAAAATAACAAATAGCATTGATATGAAACACCCAAGACACTAATGTAGATTTCTTGTTTAATATATCTTTTTATAAATGGACATTCAGCAACTGCAATTAAAAAACTCATCTAGAATAGAAAATAAAGCCTGTATCTGGAAAGGGATGAATTAAGGTAATCTGTCTATTCTAAAGGTACTTGCACAACAACTGACTTCTTTCATGCTTACACAATTTCATCCCTACAGAGACAACCCAGCACTCAGGAAGGACAAATTTTGGCTCTTGCACTTTGTGCAAGGGTCTAAGTTAGGTTTTTTTTTCTCGGTTTGGAGGAGAGCAGGTAAGGGTCACTGAAGAGAGAGTGTGTTTTTTGGTTTGCTATTTGTGCTTGAAGGGGTATTTATCAGGGCACAGTAGAGCACATCCTGTAGATTTGTACAGGCAACTATAGGTAACAAAGTTACCTGCCTGTTGGTGTGTTTTTTTCATTTCAAAACAGATGCCACTACTATTAACAGACACACACAGTGTGTGTCAATGTTTAATTCTGTAGCCTGCTCATGGTTATGAATCTAGCCTGGTTCAAAGTGAAGGCAGATTTTGGTTACATGTAACATCTCACAGGAAGAGGTATTGAAAACAAGCAGGTGGAAAGATCAGCTATAGAAGGAAAAAGCAATAATCCACCTCCGTTAATTTTCTAATCTCTCACTAGAATCTTCTTTAGAAAGAGCTGCTTGTGAAAGATATCTGGCAACAACT
Organism: Chaetura pelagica; assembly: GCF_000747805.2. NCBI lineage: Eukaryota > Metazoa > Chordata > Aves > Apodiformes > Apodidae > Chaetura > Chaetura pelagica. The sequence goes on from NW_009952974.1 coordinate 3,194,136, forward strand.
TATTTATAGAATTACATGCGTGTCATTCTCATCTTCTTCTGGAAAACGCAACAAATCATTCCCATAAATAAAAGAGAAAGATGAATGACAGGATTTTATTACAGAAGGAGCCACTGACACTCTAATTAGCAACCCAAGGATTATGCTTAGGGCAGATGAATCCCTTAAAGTGTGAACAGTATTTTTACCTTCTTCTATGAGGAAAGGAAAAGTTTAGGTCAGCTGAGGGAAATCAAGGAAGCAGAGAAAAAGACAATTATACCTCCCTTTCTCCTCCTCCAAAGAAAACATGGACATGCCCAAGCTGGGCGTTGGTCTCAGCACATGCCAGGAGGTGTGTGTGCACCACACAATGCCGTGAGGATGGTGATTGCCCCTTTTCCCCAGCAATTACCCTCTGTTAATATTTAATATACAAAGCTATTCCATGAAGAAAAGGCATGAGTCACCTATGAAAAAACCCCACTATTTTTCAAGAACTTTCATCACTGTAAGGGGCTGATTTTCTTGTCCTCAAACAACCCTGTTCGGAAGGCTCCTGGGCTGCCTCTGAGTTGCGGACAAAACTGTATTGGGGGTTCACTGTATGATGTGGTCTGTTTTGTCAGGCTCATTGATTTCTCTCTCTTCTACCAGCACAGGGTGCCTGACTGTGACACCAACAAGAGACAACTAAACTGACCCATATTACTGTTGTGACACTAGTAAACTACACGTATTAATACCACAGTATCTCGCATGGCACTAATAGTTGGATTATTAGTGGCTGAACAAGCAGGCTTAGGCAGCCTTTATTAGGCTAATGAACAGATTTTTCCGACCAATGTCCCTAATCACCATGCCTGCCTGCAGTAAAACTGCATGAATAACTGTTAAACCAGATACAATTAAGGTCCTCACTGGGATTAGAGCTACGGAGCGGCTGTTCCCAGGCACCTAGATCCCTGTTTCCTAATTCTAGTTAATAGGAGACCTTCTGCCTGCTTTCGGCCTTAAGCAGTAAAGGAGAAGGCAGGGGGAGGGAGGAGAGGAGAAAACCCTTTGCAGAATATCAGATCCTCTCTCCTAACCTTTCCTGAATGAATAGAGACCGATTGTGAATCATGCAAACCTAACATCTTCTAGAACAATGAGCCCCTTCAAAGATAACAATAGTACTAATCATAATAGTAGGCAGCTCCAGCCCCTTTCTATCATGTGCAAACAGTTGGGGCAGAATATGAAATTGCTTTAGAAATAGATACTGACTTTTCCCCCCCCCTCTCCCTTTCACTTGCCTACTAAGAATAGCCTAATTTATTCATGCTTCTATTTGGCAACAGAAACTAGGCTGACCTGCCTCCCTTTTTATTCACACAGATAAAAGGGCTTTGGCAAAAAGGCAGAGGACACTCTCTGCATTTAAAGGTATCTAGTATTGCTCTCCAAAGGAATGACAGAATGGTTACTGCTTCTTTCATTGGTCCTCCTCTGCTCTCTGGCCTTCATCTCTTTTCTCTCCGACTTTCTTTGGGGCTGTTCATGCCATAAAACTAGGTTAAATCTGGAGCGGAGGGGAGGGGAGAGAGTAAAAAACTCAAGTGTCTTCAGCATCTCATTCAGAATAGTGTGGCACTGTGCAGCTACAGAGGTCCTATGTGTAACTCACAGTCTTGGAGCTCCGGGAAGAGAGCATGATTTAGAGATTTTGTTGAGAGTGTGTGTGTTTGGCATGGGGAAAGGAGGGGGGTGGAAAAGGGCTTGTGTTAACCCTTCTTTTATCTCCATATAATGAGAGCTGCTACTCAGAAAATGTCAGTCATTCAAGAAACACCTTGCATACCAAAACCAATACATATGCGACAGCATCCCTGTATACATCTCTCTTATGTCCTCAGCTGAGTACTCAAGGCAGAGCCCTGTCGAGGAGCAATCACAGCAGAGCTGTTACACAGAAGGCAGATAACAGTGAAGTTAGTTGCTAAGTACAAATACAGGGACCTTTCAAGCTGGACAAAACTCCTGTGTATCCAAACACAGCTTCAGTGCCCGCCTGTGCATCCACTTGGCTGAGCAAAGAGCAGGGTTATCTGGTGTTGGAAAGGGGTAAGAGGGCTTCTGTCTGGCTGAGTAAAGTTCAGTTGCTCCCTGTTTGATTATTAAAACCTCAGTCTAAATAATTTTTATTTATTTTTTAAATAACTATCAGAGGTGGCTAGTCCTGTGTTCTGGCATTCCT
>NW_009952974.1:3196784-3263831 GCF_000747805.2 Chaetura pelagica
GCCCATACTGCAAAAAAGCAGCAGCACTGCCTGACTGTCATGCCAGGACACGAGTCTGCACAAGATAGCCACCATCATGGTCACCCTCAAAATCAGATCTTGTCCAGGCTACTAGAGTCTCACCTCCTCCACACATTTATTTGCATGCTGATTTAAGAAGTGTTACAGGTGGTTGCTGCTACCTCTGAGGTTCCTTTTTCTCTTGAGTTTATCTAATAGAATGCAACATATTTTTAATAAAAGCTGATCTAGAAAGTCACTTGTAGAAGAGGCAAACTAGTAGCTTATGTCCGAAAAAACAAACACTGAGGATGTTGATGTGCAAGATCAGACTTGGATTTTAATAGTATTTTTTTCAGTTTTAAAATCTACCGCTCCCACCACAGTTTGATACTTGCCCTGCTCAACATCCAATTCCTAATTTATAGCTCAAATTTATCACCCAAGTGACTGATTTTGTTCCTGCAGCATCTTTTGGACTATCTCATTTTCTCAGCTATGCCTAAATATATATTAATTCAGCAGATATATTGTGGCTTACTCTGCTGTAACTGAGAGCAGAATGTGACTTGTCTTCTTCTCAGATGCATTATTAAGGAACCTAGTGAGAGCACAGATTTTCCTGCTATGTTATCACATGATAAGGTCGAGTTGATCTGTAAAGTGAAACCTTTCAGAATTTTATTTGGCAGTTTGCTTTAAAACATCAAGTGGTAAATGGTTTCTGCTCTATTTCAGTTCTCATGAACACAGTTCTTTTATGACTGAACCCTTCAACAGGTTAGCAAACATTGTCTCTCTGCCAAGACATGCCATTTCTTTTTTTGTAGAATACTACTCTTCTTCATTCCTCTGCCAACCCTTTTCTGTTCTCTACACACTGCTTTCAGATTGCCAAGACATGATCATGTGCTTTAAAGTTGATTTTGGAATTACTTGGCATATCTTCTTAGCTTTCATCTATTATTCTATCTGGAAACACAATAGAAAGCTTTGACTTTTGAGAAAAATTTTTAAGTGCCTCTTTTGAGGACTTATCAAAGTGCTAGCTACCACCAATTTTGCGTAAGAAACTAGATCATCAGGAATAATCTTACTTTTCATATACAGTTGAGGAAGGTTAAAACTTCAAAGCTAAAATCCAGATTTAACCTCCTGACAAAACTCAGTTATTGGCATCTTGTTATCAAGCTGAAAAATGAGATGTAAGAGGGAAGTCTTGTCCTAGAATAAATATCCTAATCTGATCCAGCATTGACCAAGAAGGATTCCCTAGTGCATAGACAACATCTAACCATATAAAATGTACCAGATTTGGCATCCAGAGGTTTGTGTCCTTAAGCAGTGTATTAATAGGTTAAAGTCATAAATAGTAGCTGTGGTCATTTCATCTGTCATTCTGCTGCACTTGTAACAAAACATCACTGCCATTTCCTCCACCAATCAAAAATACCTGACCCTCTCGACTTACTCAAGTAGCTCCATCCTAAGCACTGTTTCTATTTTTTCCATTCACACTGTGAAGTTGAACCTCAGTCACACAGGAGTCGTCTCCCTGTCTTCCTACTCCTTATACAGCCAACAATAACATTTGCCATTTTAGGAGTCAGCATCTATTTGGGAGCCCATAACTACCTGGCTTTCTGTCATTACCCCAATCCCCTTTTCATGTCATTGCATTCATGGAAGGAGTCTTCACCTTTTAAGTATCACCTGCATTGTCTGCCCATAGATGGTAGCATTTTGCATTTGGTTGCACTATTTCAGAGTGCTTATTTCTGCTACTGTTTTGTGTATCCCTTACCTCTTCAGAGTGAAAACTTTTTGGGCAGTCACTCTACCTGGCTATCTTGGTGTGGTGCCTAACACAATAGACCTCTAATCTTGATAGGACCTCATGAATGAACTTCACTTACCTTATCTTCTCCACATACCATTTACATAGCCATCTAAGTTGGGCTGCTTCTTCAGTGTCTTTTAGCATTCAGATGCAAAAACATCACATGAGCCACCATGTTTGTTTACTGCCTCCTTTCCATGTCCTTGAGTTCAACACAAAAATATGCTTATTTACATAATCCATTGTCAGACATGCATAATTAAAAGCTAACCTGGCCACATGGCACAAAATCATGAGCTTGTTTTCCAAGACTTCCCACTCCTACACTTCATAATAGGTTTCAGAAGCATTTACAGAAGTCAAAAATACCTTGTCTCTCAACAGAACACAGGATGGACAAACTAAGGACAATCTCAGAGCTACACACATACCATGGATTTATAGACCAAAGATCAATAAATGTTTCAGATGTACCTATATTTATATAGCTGGGATTTATAAGACATAACCCAAAAGAGAGGTGCTCTCTTCAGCCAGTTCTTTGCATAAATACTGGCAACCAACCTATCCTCTAGAGAAAGGATCCTCAAACAAGGTTTTGTGGGGGTGTCAGATAAAATCTATTAGCCAGAACAGTTTAGGTTTCCCTGTGCAGGTGAGGATCCCAGGATTTTAGAGTGAGAATCTGTTCTAATGCTCTTTTGACTCCCTTCCCATGGGCTGTTGTTACAGGTTTGGTGGGATCAGTGAGGGGCCCAATGCATGACAACAGAACAGTAAAAGCTCTGCAGGTTCAGCAACTATCCCTAGCAGTAGGGAGTCTATCCTTTTCAAAAACAGTCCAAAAAATCACCCCCAGAGTACAATATGGAGAGAACTAACCCACTTGAAACATACAAAAATATCTAAATAAAATGTGACTTTGTTAATTTTTCCCAGAAGAAACATAAATTACTTGCTACCACCTGTTGTCTTCTGCCATTTGAAGGACAGTGGATTTTAAATTCATCTCTGAGAGTTTTTAAAAATTCCTTAGTATTTCATCCCTCAAACATTTAATTGTTTCTGACTGCCTTCAGGAGTTGCACTGGAAGAAAAGCCGTTGTGCAAGACAGCTGGGAGATCTCAAGCACTTCCAACTTTTCCCAGTTAATTCTATAGTCTGAAAGCAAGCCAAGATCTTGGATTAACACTAGAAGGGTGAGGATTGTGGCTTCAGAGTTTGTTACAAACAAAAGCACATTGTCAGTGTATAGCATCAAATGGTACTTCAATGAAGCAACCTTGATACCCTGAATACTTAAGTGAAAGCATACTGTGATTGCCATTTATTTCAGGGCATCAGCAAATGCTGATGCTTTTGCAAGCCCCTAGGGAGCCTGGGCATTTGTAGTTTAGAAAAAGCCAAACAAATGCACCTCCTCCCCTCTGAAGAATCAACCAAACAAATTCCTCACACTGCCAATAAAACCACACAAAAAGTTTACCTTTCATGGGTTAGCTTGCAGGACTTTGCATGCAGGACCATAATTAGACTAATAGAAATTTTATTCAAATTAAGGAATTGTGTTTTATAAGTTTGATGTGTATCTCATTGTGTATTATGCTTATCTCAGACTGTAATAATAATTCCCCCAGCTGCTTTTTGCTTCAGATGGCAAGTTAGCAGTCTACCTACTTTTCTCCTGACTCCCAGAAGTCTTAACAATGTGTAAATTCAATGTGGGCCATATGCAGTTTATTTAACCTCTCCAGGTGTTCTGGGAAAGGACTTTTAGCCTGTTGCTGATCTAATTTCATCTTCTGTCTTCACCTTTTCCTTAAAACCACAGCAAAGCTAATAACTTAGCCTCAAAGCAAGTCTTCAAAGCAGCTTGTCAATTTTCCTTCAAGAAAAACTGAAGAGATCAACTTCCTCATTTTCTCTTTTTGTATAAACAACCCAAAAAGGGGATCTAAAATGAGCATGGTATTAAATTTCTGGTTTATTTCATGCTCAAAGTGCATGGAGCAAGTTTTATGGTAATGAATGCACAGTCAGAGATTAGGAGTACATCAGCTGAGAAGCTGAGCACAGCCCCCATGAGGACAGGAAAAAAAAAAAATCAACCATGAATACAGCCTTTATTACGATACTGCAGTTCTAGACTATCTAATTTATGGCTTGAGTAGAAAGATTTATGTACTATTAGTTCCAGATTTCATTAGAGTTATGCATAGTTATGATAAAATGTGTGCATCTCTGGAAGTTTGTCAAGAAGTCTATGAAAATTCTGCATAGTGAATTCCCCTGGTCACAGACCACATGTTGGACATGATGGATTCTCAGGCAGACTGTCCTTCTCCTGGGTTGTACCTAGAAAGCAAACTCAGCAGGTAAAGCTGTTTGGTTTTTTTCTGTTTGTTAAAGCCCAGCACAGTGGGATTCCTATAAACTGGGGTTTTAGAGTGTTAGGATAATGCAGATAATAAAATCAAAACAATAACAATATGAAACAACCCAGGAAACCAAATGTAACACTGTACAACACATCCAGTGTGTGAGAAACCTGACCCAACTAAAATCTGCCCTTTGCTCTACAACTTCCCTTGTAAAGTCTTGAAAATGCATTATTTCAGAGATGGGACTGTGTCAAAAGACCTTTTTTAAGTCTGCATTGTGTAGGATGGCTTTTTTACTTGAGAACACGGAGAATTTGATTATCTACCTTCAGGGGTTGGCCTTGAGGCCAAGAATCCATGGACTTCAACATCCTGTGTGAGGTCCTCAGACAGATGAAATATTTCTGGGTAAGTACCAGAAGACTTCCTTTTCATGCACCTTAAAGATCTCTGCAATTCTGAGGCTGTTTCTGCGTGACCTGATTGCTAGATCAGCCCATTTACATTTAATTAATTCTACATTCCTGGGAGGTTTCCTAAATCTGGGCAGCCATGCCATGTGTTTAATCCTCTACTGAAGACGTACAACTCAACGGCACCACTGACATGGGCAGAAGTGTCAGGGAGGAGACCTAGCAGATACTGTTGTACCTCCAGAGATGAGCGATTTTAGCTGCAGTTGTTTTTAGTCCAGAGGGGAGGAGCACTGCCTACAGAAGGAGTGAATTTGAAGGAGTCATTTTGCTCCTGGCTTGACTAGTAGTCAGATTAATAACTGCGTACACAGGATATAACTAGTAACCAGGTAATGAATCTCTGCATACAGTTGGTTTTTTTATAAGGAAACAAACACATTTGATCAGCCTGGCATCTTCTAGTGTTACTAGCTGGCAAATAGTACACAAAGTCTTTCAATCCAGGTAGACCAACAGAAAAGAAATAATCACGGTTGACAGGAAGACAACAAAAACATCATGGAGCACAGAACAAAGAGGCTTGGGTCAACAGGACACCTAAATTTCAAGACCTGTATGAACATGGAGCGAAGAATTCCATTCATGAGCGAGTAAATAATGAGTATTGAAAATACAAAAGTTAAGGATTCTTTTTTTTTTAACTAATACTTTGACGTGCACTAACTTGAAATACAAAGAAAGAAAGAGTAAGATCCAATTATCCAAAAGAATTGATTAATAAATGCATTTGATAGGTACTGGAGAATAGCATTTCAGCTCTGGGAATCAGAGAAGAAAATCCATGCTTGTATTGCAATGCTCAGAGCCTTGGTATCTATGTCTACCTTTAGAGATATGAAACATTCACTGAACACAGATAAGACTATTCATGGGAGAAATAATTCAGATTATTCCAACACAAAGGACAGACCAATGAGAGAAACAGTTCAAGCCCACCTACAAGTGCTGCTGAACTGAAAGCACTGAGTTGCTTGAAACATACATCAAAACTAGAAGAACAGTAAGGAACAAGCATACAAGAGGTTGAAGGAAGAGGAATCCAGAAGGCAAGACAGACAAACTTGTCAAAAACATAGGCACCATGTCACAGAGAGCCAGATGAAAGAGAAGAGTTGAGCAAACCTCCATGCACCCCAAGGAAGTACTCCAAGAAACTCCATGAAAATACTTAGCCTAGCACTGTAATAACAAAAAACACAGAAAAGCCATTGCAGGACATGGGGATAGGCAATCAGTCCACTGCAGCAGAGGAGACAAGGAAGGACTTGAGGCTCCTGTAGGAGAGTCCAGTTCAGTCCAGCTCTCAAAATTACCCAGAGTCACCCTAAACATGGGAGTCACTGGCAGAGCAGGGGCAGAGGTGAGGATAGGGCTGGAGAAAGGTGGAAGAGGGATCACACAGAGCAGGAACAGCATCTCAGCTGCCAGCAGCCATCAGCCTTGCAAGGAGACATCCTTTCCACCTCTGGGCATGCCACCTGGAGATCTCCCAGCCTTCCCAGCCCATTCCCAGACTTGAAGGTGGAAGGGCACAGGGTATGTCCCATAAGGCACTGAGGAGAAGCCCTGGTTTTATATACAGAGCACTAGATATTGTTTCAGATAGGTTAATTTACATCAGATCTATCAAGGAACAGATAGCTGAGTTTTACAAGCACTCGTATCCAGAAGAAAAGGAAAAGTAAATGGGGACACTGGCAATAGCCATGTTTTGAGCAACCAGTCACCCCTGTTACTTTCCCTTTCCTCAGGAGCAATTTTCCTTATCTCTGCCTTTGACCTGGATCACACCATTACAAGGAGTCCCACCAAAGCTGGCTTTATTGTGATGGTAAATATGCAACAGCTCTATGGCCCCCCAGGGGACACCCTGGTACCAGTCACTCAGCCCACTGTGGTGTTAGAAAGCAGTAACCTTCTGCATTGCTAACACACAGACATCTGAGCTGTAAGAAATTTGTAGGGAGTATTTTAAGATACTGAAAAAAGAGCAAAATGAAAAGATGAGAAACAATAGCATACTGTTAACTTTTGGGTCGTTTAACACAACTCCCAGTAATTTACTTGTCTCTGTGTGTCAAGATTAAAGCTGACAAAATATAATAATAATCATATCCCCTTGTATACATCCCAGCAAACTGTACCAGGATACTTCAAGTTTGTCGCTGTTGGCTTCTGTTATGTTGACTTCTGCTACAGGACGAGTGAACACACAGAGGAATAGAGCCATAATTCTGCTCCAAAATCAAGTGCCAGCTGGAAACAGTGAAATTATGACATTGGACTTGTCAGTGGGGATGTCAACAGCAGTAGCACATAAAGGTTTTATGAAATTTTTTTTTTTTTTTTTCAGTTCATCAGATCCTGCAAAAGTGCTCAGAGGTTTTGTGTTAGGGTAAGACCTAAATTTTGTTAAATTGGTAAAAAACTAATAATGGGCTTTAATGATCTCTGGATCAGATCCCTTAGTGATAAACATGTCTGGAATAGCAATTTTTAAATCCCTTTAAAGTAAGTATTTTGGTTTAAACTCCTTTTCTCCACAAACAAGCCAGGAAATAGGCTGTGACTAGCCTGCTTCTTGGACAGATTCCTTTTGATTTTCTCTGTGCATTACAAGCAAATAATATAACCAGGAATCTGTAACCAGGGCTGACCTAAAATCTAGAGTAAACTGACTTTATTCATATTGGCCACTATTTGAGGAAGAAAGTGATTACAGGTTAGCATACAGTTTGCACAAGAATATTTCATGCTGTTGGTTTTGTAGTAACAGTATTTAGGAGCCTGCCAGGGAATTAGTAAAAGTAACTATGTTTACTAAGAGTAATGCTAACTGAACAGCTCCAGACAAAGCCTCCTATGCTTTACAAACCTTTGCACTCTGCCAGAAGAATGTGGGAAAAAAGTTAATCAATAAAAGACAAAATAGAAGCATTACCTCATCACAGTGACAACTCCCATAGCCTAAACACTGATCCAAAAGGAGGAAACTGAACTGGAGACTCCTACGATAGGAGTAAACCTTTGCTGACATCAGATGGTCCCCTCTATTTGAGAAATATTAGGCTCCCAGCAAAGTAATAATCTCTGGTCTTATCCCACAAAAATGAAGATAGAGATAAAAAGCGAACGCAAAAATGAAATGTTTTTAAAATAGAGGGTGATATCTTCAGGCCAGACTATGCCTTTCAAAGTGCTTGTACATAGCTGATTACAGAGAAGCATCTACCATAATTCTGGCCTCTCTGAACCACAATACCCTAAGGTAGCAACCGTATGTGCCCATTACTAGATAACCAGCAAAATGTGTCCCTGCATGTCAGCCTATTAACCACAGTATCTATGTGCGCATGAAAGAAATAATTTTAAGAAAGAAAGAAGAAATTACTTTAAAGTTATGTTCTCTTCCTGAAATGAGGTTCTTTGTCTGAATCAGTCCCAGGTCTAGAAAGCTCAAATGCACCAGGGGGATTTCTCAGAAGTTTCCCAGTTCCCTTTAAGATAGCCCAGACCTTTGTCAGCTGTGCAGATAGTGAGGCACAGACACTGTCACCTGAAGTTCAGTTTCCAGGAAGAGCATATGTGGTATGCTGTGTTTTCAACAGCAATGCCTACTTGCATAGCACTGTGAGGATCTGGTCATTCCTATCACCGAAATTGCCAGGAGGAATAATAACAGTCAATAAACCTTCAGGCAGGTAGAAACAGCTGCACAAAAGTCCTTGCTTTTTAACTAAAAGTGAACCTCTCAAACTTTCTGTGCACTCAGCAGAAATTAGGGTTCAATTCAGACTTTAAGCAAATGCAAACAACAACCCCAGGCCTCACAACTCCACTCACAATGCTCATCCACTTACAGCAGCTTGATCATTTGAGTGTGCTACAGCTCGCCTGTCGTTTGCTTCATGCAGCTTTTGGAGCTGTTTTTTCCATTTGTTTGTGTTGAAGGCTGCATTTGTTTTCTTTCCTTGTACTGAAAAAACTGGAGTACTGTTGACAGTAAAATTATTAGGCCCTTTACCCTAAAGTTGTCAACCAGTCTTGGCTGTTAACAGATCTAACAATTAGGTAATTAAAAGTATGATTGACAGGCAAACAGCGAAAGAAACCAAACCTGTTATTGCACCCCTTCAGAGCAACAAATAAACCCTCTGTACGTTTTCAGTATTCACTGGCTTCAACAGGCCTAATTATCCCTGGTTGATGAGTATGTGCATAGCATTCAGAAAGTGTAAGGTTTTCATGACACTTTTTTTTTTTACTTTTTTTTTTTTGAGCTAGAAACCTTTTCTGATACGTGTGTGCTTTTTGAATATAATGCTAAAATACTGGATGTCACCCCAACTGCTGGAAATAAGCCAACGTATAATAATATCCTATCAGGAATGCTTAGGAAAAATAAATCACTCCAGATCGTTGCAACTGTTATTCTCCTGTCAGAAGGAGGCAAGCGCATATGCTTAGTGCTGCTCTTTAAGGTATGCACTCAGAGCTGGTCTCCTGTGCAGGACCAGGCTGTATGACTGACAGTAACAGAGCTGTCACCCTGCATGTCCCATTTTCTGCAGCGTTTGGTTCTGCACCCTGCTGTGTATATCCTTGGTGACCACTCATTTGATATGACATATACTGAGAGGCAAAACACCTGATGATGTATTTAAAATAAAACAAAAAAAATTGGCTGCTCTTTTCCAATATAGATATCTAGAGAGAAGTCTGCTCTGTAGAGGATCCTTTAATTTTTTATTCTCTCCTTTTCAGATCACATTCTCGGCCTTTCTCACACACAGACAAGGCAATAAATGTGTGTGTGCTTCATTTTTGGTGGGCATCATTCAAAGGCTGATTTGTTAGGTGTAATTACATTCACAGCAGTTTGAAAGAATTGAGCTAAGCTGCCTGCCCTTCAGCTGCAAGCCTTGGTTTACAGTGCACCCTATTAATATGCAACTGGGCAGACAGATGAAATGCCCTCAACAGGTCTTAGATGTCTTTAGCATCTTAGTCTGCTAACTTTATAAACCTTGGTTAGCTCAGAGTGCAGGGAGAGCTGTGCTGCACAAGCAATGCTGCTCTGGAGGAAGTGGAACTGAGGCTCGGCATACAACCAAGAGCCTAAAAGCTACTATAATGGTTTCAGGAACTTGTCAGATATTTACTCTCTCCTGTAGGTAGCAGCCTGAGCTTCCAACCATCTCCTCTGGCCAAGCACAATTCAACACACAGTCAGGCTGAGAGAGAAGGGGAGAAAAAACCTCTAAAAACCTAGCCCAGCAACCTTGCTCAGCAGGGCTGAGGCCTCTAGGTCTTCAGACTAAATGACATCAAAGCAGGTGACTACACATGGAGAGGTTTTTTTGAACAATAATCAAGACAGATGACAATACAGCTCTGCTGCTGTCTTTCTCCTCCCACAGTATTTCCTTCGCTTCCTACATACTATCGTATCTCTTTCATGCCCTATTCAAAGCAGCATTTCAAACCAAGAGCTGGAGCTAGAAATGACTCGTTAGAAGGAAGCTGTTCTTGCAGGAAGGATACAAAAATGGAGATAGCAAGACTTGTTATACAGGAGACGTTTTTATCCACTTACTTTATAAAAACTCAGCAAACCCTGTCACTAGGGGTAAGACGCAGATCCACAATTAATGTGATACCTGCAGTCTCTTGAGCTTTGCTGCTTTCTAATGAGTGAAAAAAAGCACTTCACAGGCTCTCCAGAGCTGTGATAACCTTATCGCCAGGGCTGACACAGGGACCAAGCAAATCAGGAGGTTGCCCCAGAGCAGCAGCATTGCCTACCCCCATCTTCTGGTGGATTTGATCCAGAGATACCAGACCTTATTCCCACATACCACCTACATGAAACACCTTGTCACCTCCTCCTGCTGGAGGTGAACAAGGGGAAACATGCACTGCAGCAAATCTGGAGCTGCAAGCAGACACCTCATGTCTTTGAGACATTCCTCTGACCTTGCATCAAACTTGGTTGAAAATGTTTCATGAATTACTAAGGATAAGGAAAGGCTAGGTGTGCAGTCATATCCCTGCCCTCTCCTCATGCATTCAAGTTCCAAAAAACCCAACCAAACAGATTTATCTTACTTGAAGTTTGATGGGAAGAGTGTTTTTAAAGTGACAAAACTGCAAATACAAGAAAAATGTCAAAGGTTAATCTCAGGGGATTATTGGGCCAAAACCTCTATGGAATCAGAGTTATACCTGTACAGAACAGAGAATGGCTTTGTTGTCCAAGCACAGTTTGACCTAAGGAGAATTTAAACCAAAAAAACCCTAAAGATCAAGTCTCTGGGTCTCTGTAAGATTTAAGGAGGAGAAAATTTCCTAAGTAACAAGATATTTTTATACTATCTATTTTAAACCTCCCTATTCTTGAGATGATTCTTTTATTCATGCTCCTTCAGTGTATTATAGAGACCATACATGCCGAGCTACTCCATCCTAATTGTAAGTATTAGTTTGTATTAAAGACACATCTGAGTCACAGGATTTAGTGTTTGCATCCAGACTCAAACTTTTCCAGGTTCATAGGTGTTTTGATTCAGGCCCAATTTAAGGCCTCAGTTTTGCAAGATGCAAAGTACTTTCAGGTCCTCCCAAAGTCCAGTGCAGCTGAAAGCCCTTTGTACTTTGAAGGGCCGGGCACATAATTTAAAAAATCTCTGTTAAAAAAATAAAACAACAAAACCCAACACTCTCTTCAATGATCCATTATTTAACAGGCATGAATTTAATTACTTACTGTAACTAAGCTCAAGAAAGTTACTCTTCTCACTTGGAAGGATACCAAATTTCCATGTCTGCACATAGGCACAATCACATACAGTGTGACCTTAACAAGATTTATGGCGTGGTTTATTAATTCTCTAAATTGGTTCCATAAATCTACACCAGCCCTCACTATTTAGCTGAGTAAACGGTCTTTGATCTCTGCAGAGAGAAGAAACATACAAATCAGATTTCTTTCATAAAGGTACTGGGCCAAACTCTGCCTTCGGAGGCAGCTCCTCATCCCTGTGGGCTGCAGGAACACACGGCAGAATTTAAGCTGCCATGTGCAAATCACATCATCTTATCTTAAAACAGTTTGGATTCCTAGAAGATGGGCATTTTATCTGAGCAGTGTTGCTCATTTTTGCAGTAATTAATAATTCTTGGGCAATTTGGAAGGTTTTTTCACATGTGGAAAAATTTAAATTTTCTTCATTTTGTTTACAGAAAGCTGTTACAACATAACACTGCCTACAAGTATTCATTTAAGCAGATCATTTTTGTTAAAATGACAATGTTGATCTAGTAGCATTTCATTCTGGCAAATTGCTAAGACAATTCTATTGCTGCTGCTGCCTTTTTAAAGCAAGATAAATCACAAGCAGTTCCAATAAGCTTCTAGAAAATTTCAACAACAAAAGTCAATCATTTTTCTAGAGCATGAGAGACAAAATGAACTCAAGAAATGTATCACTAAGATATCTCAAGGTTGTTTCTTGTTGGTTAGGAAAAGGAGGGAAAATTAAGATTGTATATTACTTTCATTTGCATTTTGAAATTTTACATCAACAGTCAAATTAAGTTATAATGTGTTATTAAATAACAACATGTCTGCAAACTCATAAAACCTGAAAATTATTCCACTGAGTTAAAATCAGAATTTGGTACGACACATCTTTTGCATTTACACCACACTGAGTTTAGAAAGCAACATCATGTTTAATACCATGTCTGGGGAAAACTGAACAAATGCTACTGCTCTTCAGTTCAGACTTGTCCTCCTTTATGTTTTTAACCTCCTCATAAAATTCAGATTTGAGGTTTGGTTAGTTTCATTTTTAGTCTCAGTCCAAAAGCATTTTCAAATAGAAACTGAATTACCCCATAGGCTTATGAGTATATTAATGTCATTCTTTCCTGTATTTTTTAGTTTAATTCTGAGATGCAACAGCTCAGCCTTCTGTGCTGAAAACACAAAGGACTGAGAAATGAATCTGGTTTGCCTCTTTTTTTAGATATCAAGTGAGTAAGTGGATTCTTTTCAAACCAGATGTGAACAATAATTTGTAAGAGCTGTCTTATTTTTAATAATTTTTTAAAATACACATAAAATCCTTTACCTTTTGCAATCTAACCCAGTATACCAGATGCAGTCTTTGCCTCCCAGAGTCTGCACCTTATGCAGGTAGAATTTTTTGCAAATACCATCTGGAGCTAGAAGACAAAGTATGGGGGACAGTTTTGCTCAAGTCTGTTAGGTAGGATGAAAACAGGGGAGATAAACATGCAAGGAATAGATTTAGAAAATATATTTTAAAAAATCAGTTATACTAGAAGACAAATTTATCTCTGGGAGGTTGATCACACATCACACTGTTTCTGATGAATCCTGAACAAGAATTCATGATCTTTGAATGGACTCAAAGTTTGCTGAAAAAAAATGAAGGTTTCAACACATCTCTGTTATGGTGGAAGTCGAATCTGAAAACTATAGCACTTGATACAAGGTTAAATGAGGGAACAAAAAATGTTGCCTGTAATGCTTTACCAACCTCTGGGGTGGGAACATATTATACTGAAGATGCAGAAACTACCCGAGTGCTTGAGGAAAAACATTTTTGATAGATCTATGCAAGCTGGTGGCTAATAAGCTGTACAGGAGCCAAAGACCCAGAATCTGTTGTTCAGGTGGATACCAATCCATTCTTTGTCTTACTCATTAAAAAACCACTCTAGAAGAATTCCCGATACCATGATAGCTCTGTTTGAGCAGCATCTTATCTAAAGCAGAAATCACCCTTGTTTTTCTCCCCTGGACTCACTCCAAAAAACCCACTTCTTTCTTCAAAGGCAGTGCCCCAGCCTGAGCACAACGTGCAGCTGAGGCTGCATTAACACAAACTACAGTAAAAACCGTCCATCATGTGTTTGCACTGCATACTGCTTAAAGTAAAGTTTGTTCTCTACTAAAACAGCAAGAACCTGCACATATTTGTTCTGAGACTTCTCCATGCACCATGATTTCTAAAGCCTGTGAATCAGAGGCAGTTCCTTGAACTAGAGGCACTCCAAAACACAGTTTTACTCTCTGTAAATGGAATTTGCCATATCTGTTAAAATTTTATTTGTGTGCATTATAGTTGTTTCTCCATCTACATTTTCCTTTTCATCTATTGACAGTAAATTTCATCTGCCACTCCAGCATGCTGTCACTCACTCCTGTGAGATTTTTCTGCAACTCTTTACGCCTAAGTTTTGATTTCATTACCCAGAATAATTTTGTATCACCAAATGCTCTCATTATTCAACCTAATATCTGAGTTCATTTATGAATATGTTGAACAGCACAGATACCAGCTGGATACTACTAAGTTGCCTTTGTCATGCAAGCTGACCATTTATTTCCACTTATGTTTCCCCCATCATTTAGAAAGTTATTAACCCTTAAAAGGATTATCACTCTTGTTTTATGATAGCTGCTTCTTTAGAAGTCATTGGGTAGAAAATGGTTGGAAAAATTCCTGATAATTCAAAATATCCCCTCTATCAGCTCCATTGCAGAGGTTTTCCTTTGTGTTTAATTCATTTAAAAAACCTCTGACGAATCTGTGGGAAAAAAATCCCTCTATAAACATCATGTTGGCTTTTCACAAAAAGTAGTATTTTCCCGTATTTCTCCTTTCTTTGAGTATGGGTTCTGCCCAGTACAGATGTCAGACTCACTCCTGCCTGAACATTCAAGATTTGCCTTTTTCTTGGCAATATATGGATCAATTTTTGATCCATAATTACAATATCTTCCTGTAAATAATATATAATAATATATACTGTCATAGTATATATATTATATATTATTATCGCCTAGCTATATTCCCCATCCTGTATTTGGGTAGATGATTGCTACACCTCTGTCTGAGGTTGTTGTTTGGTTTCTCCCTGTTTGGTATCTGAGAAGACAAAGGGTAAATTCAGCTGAAAAAAATTCTTCCAAAGGGGACCCTTTCACCCACCCAGTCCCTTCCCAACCCAATGTTAGTGACACCTGATAATGGAAGTAGGAACATGTGTCCTCATTTATCAGTGCCCTCTGGGAATTAGTTGGGTCTGCTCTCTTTCTGGTATGCTATGTAGGAACAGGCTGTATATTTGTTTTGCCTAAAGATAGTTTAGGCATATCGATGTTTTTACGTTGGTGGGACATGGGGAAGGTATGAGTGCCCATTTGTGTATCTGAGCAGGGTGTGGGGTTCTACTGGGTGATTAAAACCTTAAGTATGCTATGGTGAGATAGATTATTTGAAGAATGTACAGCACTGAAAACCACAGGAGGGAAGAAGGGGAAAAAAAAAAGAAATAAAAAAAAGGCTCGATTCTAATACTCAGCAGTATGTGAAAGGTCAGGAAAGAAGACAGTCACAATGTAATTTCAGAGCCTGATTCAAATCCCACTGAAGTCAGTGAAAAATTCCCTTTGGCTTCAATGGGTTCTGAACTAGATCATTAATAACTGTCATTCTGAGATTGCACTTCAACATCAATGTGTTTTAAATTTAAAAACAAAAAAAAAATTGGACAAGTAAGGCAGTATGTGAATGGTAGGATTTGATTAATATATAGAAAAAACCAATTTATTTGGTCCAATCCCATTTCTTTTGGAGTCAGTGAGAGATTTGCCATTGATTTCAGCTGTAGAAAAACCTCTTCACTTACTAGAGAGAGATTTCCTTGTGAATCTCCAACAAGGATATACTCATTCATGAGCCTCACAACCTAATCCATGGCAGCTTTAGCTGAACACAAGGACATCCCTAGAGAGCAGGATGAAATCAGATCAGAGCTGTAAGATGAAACAAGGCCACATAAAGCCTTGCTTAAGTCAACATAAGGGTATTAAAGGTGAGATTTCGCCACGGCCTTTCCATTGCAGTGGGAACTTGATGTAAAGAGGGTTGAGAGAGAGTTGAAGCAGGGAGACCTGGTGATGCAGTGTTACATAATAATCCAGCCTGCTAATCACAAAAGCATGGATAAGCATTTCAGCCCACATTGCACAGACAAGAATCTAATCTTGGAGCTGCTTTCTGGTGGAGTGTATTCTCCCCCTCTTTTTTCCTTTATATGATTTGTGTTTGTTTGTTTTTGGTTTACATTTTATAAGCATTTGACAGAGACTTAAAATGAGAGGAAATAAAAGTAGTCCCCCCTGCATACAAGCAGCAGCAGTCAGGATAATGAGTACAAAGGATCATCAGTCTTTGGGCATGACCTGAGCATCACTGAGGGCTGGGGAGGCATTTTTCATCTGCCCCTTCTTTCCCTCCCACCTTGGACTGTCACTGCAGAAATACAGGGTGGCAGATAAGCAGAGATAGTGGTTCTGATTCTTAGACAAGACACAAGAGAAAACGGACAGGTCGGTTCTTCTGGGTCAAAACCAAAGGAGAAAGGGGAAAGAATCCCTGAGAAAATGATTAAGCAGAAATCCTCCAAATCCCTGCTTTGATTCACTTTTTCTAGAAACTAAAGGAAGTCAATAGAGTTTGCAATTGGTTTTCCGAGCCAGGAAACAGACTTTCCAAATTCTTCATCTGTCATCAGTTAGGGATGGAAAACCCTTGTCATCATCCCAAGGAAAAGAAGAAGATAAACATTTGTCAGGGAGATGCTCTCTGTCTCATTTGTTAAACACTTGAAGTGCAAACAATTATAGGTCAAGCCCTGCTGTATGTTATTTGTTGTCCCATTATAAAGTTGCTGTAAGTTAATATTTCAAAGGTTTTGTTTACAGGTGAACTGTAACCAGGCTACATAAACTTCCAAATCCAGGGTCAGCATACTTATTTAACAAACCTTAGTGATACATATATTTTATTCCTAAAGGACTGCAGTGAAGAAAACTGGCAAGGGTTGAGAGTGCACTGAATCCTATATGAAAATCTGTAAGGCAGTTTACATAGATGATTACAAAAACATTTATCTGTTATTTTCACAGCAGCAATCAAGCAAATCACATGTATATGTCCCATGAGGACACTGACTGACTTCTTCAAAGCTTTAGGATAGTTGGCATCTTACAGGATCTTACCTATAGTCACAATATGGGTGCTGCTCAAAGGAGTTTTCATATGCTATAGAGAAAGGAAATTAATTAATCTGTGGGAGATGAGGTGGACCAGCTCAGGAGGAGAAAAGAAATTCAGTATACAAATGCAGAAGAACAGATTTTAAACTCTTTCGCCCTGAGTGATTTAAAGTACATTTCAAGAGCAAGATAAATGGGAGAAGTGAATCCCTCCCAAAAGTGAGCAGTGCCAGATGTTTTGCAGCAGGGTTACAGGGAATACCCGGGAGACACCAAGGGAGCATGTCAGACACCTGAACATAATATCAAGCTGGGGGATATCAGAGACCTTAGCAGCAGTGTCATGGGGATTACACACACTGGCACTTTCCAGAAGCAGAAACAGGAGGCAGAAAGGACAGAGTGAAACTGGTGCTAGACATGAAGATTCAGGCACCTTTGCCACTCCTGAATCCATATATGGATGTATTCACAGAAAAGAAATTTACCCTGCTAGTACATAACCAAAGCCTATGGGAAAACAGAAACTTCACTAGACATCTCATTTGTAATATTATCTTGGGCTTTCAAGAGAGATAAAAAAGCTGTAAAATAGGACAGCAGATTGAATATACCTTCCATTACCAAAGAGCTTTGCATTGGGTATATTCTTCAGAACAGTGGAGGAAAAAAAGCAGGTTGTCTCATGTTTGAGGTTTCTCTTATTCTCCAGAAAACTGAATAATAGAGGGGAAGTAATAAAAAAAGCAAAATTCAAAAAAGCCCAAAACTGAACATGCCCTTTTCGCCACAATAAAATTCTCCCGGAGGCCAAAGGAAAATGTATTGACGAGTTTTTGTCAGACTGCATATATGTTTATTAAACTACACTTGGATTCTTCAGTGCACAATTTATTTGGCAAGTAATGCTTTCAAAATAAATGGACCACTGAAATTATTGTACAAGATTCTGTCAGGGCTAAAACACTTTGTGGCATCTAAAAATACACGACAACACATAGCAATTCGAGGCACAGATGCCACAGGTATCAGAAATACCTGAAAGGGAAGATTTCAAGCATGAAATATGCTAAAACCCATTTCTTTACTTAAATTACTGCAAAAGGGCTTTTATAGAAGGTAATTTACTGTAAGTTCTCAAGCATCATCTGATCTGAGCACCTCTCAATCTTCCATGTACTAACCTTAGAAATATGCCCAAGGTGAGGTCTTATTCCTATTTCTGTTCTAGCAATGACCAGTGTTGAATAGACAAAAACCTAGGAGCAAGAAAAACACCTGGATTCAGAAAGGCAACTAATTTCCTGACTGCCATTGTGTCACCTCCTTTCCAGTTGAAGTCTTCTATAGTTCTTGACCTCAGTGTTTTGCTTAAGTTCACCTTCAGAACTTTTCCTTTTGTGTAAAATTGAATGTGGCAATATGGGAAAATAAATGGATGTGGAAAGGAGTGAAAAGAGTAAAGTAAA
The DNA here is from genome assembly GCF_000747805.2 of Chaetura pelagica. Lineage (NCBI taxonomy): Eukaryota > Metazoa > Chordata > Aves > Apodiformes > Apodidae > Chaetura > Chaetura pelagica. Next base: position 3,215,049 of record NW_009952974.1, read on the forward strand.
GTACTCTTACAGGAGCACTAAATATAACCTCTAATTGAAGAACTGTTAATTTCAGAAAGTTGTAAATAAAATTAGTGAATTATTGGTGGGGCTTACTGTGCTCCCCAAACAACAAGGTTGTTCATATAGCTTATGTAACCAAATAGAGGTCTGGGAATTCTCCCTTTATTGTAAAACTCAGTGAAGTAGTGCAAAAAACATCAGGAGGACACCGATACACTCCCTGGGCAATCCAGCTAAAAGTTATCAGCACCTCCATCAAAGTTGCTTTTGAAAAACTCGCTGTCTTGATGTGATTTCAAGTCTGGTGCCACCAATTATACAGTGTTTGGGTCTTCTTATTTGTTACATGAACACGTCTCTCTATCCCAATTGAGAAGAAAATAGAAGTACAGTTCCTACAAACCCAATGTCAAGGAGCTTTCTGCTTCCCTCCACCTAGAAATCACACAGCAACAGAGTGCTAGAGGAGAAAGTGGTGTCTCCCAATAACAGTGCTGCTTCTTGGTAATAAATAGTTACACTCAGTGATCCACTGAAAGTAGATTTTAATTAAGTGCAATATATTTACATTTACTGATCTGTAGACATCTTTGATCTGTATAGATCAAATCCTTATTGATCTGTAGACATGACTGTTTTGCAAAGGGCTTATGCTAAATTAAATAAATCACCACATTAGACACTTAGAACTTCTCTTTCAGATTTTAGATCACCTGGCTTCAGAAACCTACTGTTAAAAATAGTCCATTACAAAAGTTGTCCAAATTTATAAATAATGTGGCTGGGGCAACTGTTCTCCTAATAACTGTGTGTCAAGCAGATCTGCAAATCCTGGCAGCCTTTCCTTGAGGAAAGGATCCTTCAAGTCACACAGGCTACAGGAAAAGGTTTTTGGAAAGTTTTGAGGTTTCACTACAACCTAAAATGCCTCATCCTATGGGCACACAGCTGGTGTTGGTCACACACCTCCAGTGCAGAAGCACCCATCAGCCCATGGCTGCAACACACGCTCCAGGCTGAACAAGATCACAGAGGTTGTCCAGAGCTTTTTTCTAATAGCTCTTAAGTCAACACAGTCTGCAAGCAGAGGACTAGTCACGAGAGGTAGTTGTTCTGTGTTAATTTTCACAGAAATTAAAGGGGTAACAATGAAATTTGTTCCATTTTTCTATTCTTCTTGGAAATCCTTATTATATAGCCTTTTGTGCAACTACATATTGATGAAATATAAGAATAGAATAAAAAGCCATTTGCTAGTAGTACAGGAACAACTAATAGTTTCTAGAAATTAATTTTATTTTTTTTATATTTAAGCTTAATGAAACTTTTTGTACCTCAGCAGCCCTCATTTCAAAGTGACAAGCTTCTTTATATTCAAGGGATTTTGCAAGGATGAACAAAATCCAAATGTACCAAAATTTGATTAAATCTTAGAGCCAGTGAAGCTATTCTGTGATATAAAATATTTCTTACTAAGAAGTTAAACATAAATTAGGGATCTTTTTGTTCATTCCATTAATTTGTGAGATTTATTTTCCTTAAAGGGTTTAATTATTTCCTGTTCACTGATCTGTTCCAGCGTGTTTGCAGAACCTGATGTCACCTGGACCTTTGTACAAATTTACTTTTCAGCTTAGCGAGGTTACACATTATGAATAGTTTAAAGCAAATTCTAAATAAGCTATTCATTACTACTACTAACATCAAGAATAAAGAACAGAGCAAGAAGGGTATCAAACAAAAACAACTGTTAAAATCCCTTCATAGTTCTGATTTTCTTGCTGAACACCATCTGCAGCAGCATAATTCAAATACTGAAGTTATGTCAGCAATTAGGCCTACCATACTTCAGATATTTCAGATATTCCTGAAACTCTAAAAAATTTCAAGTGAGAAACAATTTGTTAAATTTGATATATTTTTTTCTTAAGCGGGCAAAAGGGGTGGCTTAACTTGCCTCAGTACTGGAGAGCTAAGGACCCCACATTTCTCTCTGATTTTTATGACCTCTGAAGCATTGTTCATTCACAGGTTGTTGGGTTTTTTTCCCCAAAGATCTACTTACAGAAGTGAAAACTAAAAATCCATTATAAATGCTGTCAGCTTTACTCGCACATTAGGGGCAGTAAGATCACAAAAGCTCAAAATGCCAAGTGCCCTATGACTTTCTTGTTTGTGCCTCTGTACCTGTGTCACAGATGCACATGGTCTGTGTCCCTGGGGCCTTATGAAGGAGAGCAGCTCCAAACTGGTCCTACAGAGCCTTAAGTAGGTGGGTCTGTGGCACCTTCTCTTAGAGGATTTCCACAGCCTGTCTGCATTGATGAGCAGTTTTATTTAACTCAAATGCATGACAGTAGTACCCATTGTAGCACCATGCATTTCTTTCTGCTTATGTTAACGGCTACTGAAGGTGTCAAGATAATAAAAAGCCACTACATATCTATTGTCAAACTCCTGCTTTAATGAACATTATTCTTTCCAGTACTCTGTCCTTTTAGGCAGAAATTCTGAGCTTGCATTTTCCACAAAAGACAGGTTAATTTCAGAATACTTTAAAGGAGAAGAAAATGTCAATAATCTGACCCGGAAACAGTAGTCAACTTTTTTTTTTTTTTTTTTTTTACTTACTATATAACACACTGTGAAAGCCTTTTGCAAATGTTTGCCAAAATTTCATCATGAGATTAGAATTAATTGCTTTATAAAATGAAGTAATGGTAAATAAGGTGCATTCGTAATGTTTTATTTGCTCTCCCTTATGCATGCCATAAAACAATCCCAAATAAATAGATGCATAATTTCCACAGTGAGGTACAGCCCAGGCTTGCCTACATTATCCATACCAGTTGTGAAGAAATCCAACAAACTTGAGTGGCATAGGTCAAAGAATTGTCTTATATTTTGTGAAGCTAAATGAAGTCACAGAGCAGTGCCATTAAAAGCAACCAAGACATGGAGTAATTTAAATGGTTTCCCCTAGATGGCTAGGTTAAGCTCTGTTAAAATTAATCCTTTTTCATGCTGGCAGGTGTAACAAAGAAAACCTTTTTGTATTGAGTGTAAAGAGGGTATTTTACTCTCTCAAAGGCAAGCTGCTTGATATTTCCATGGCAAAAACAGCACAAGTGATTAACAATTTAGATTTCCCATTCCTAAGCTTTGTTTATATAAATATATGGGGGATCATTTCTGAATCGGTAAGAGGATTTTCTACAGTCCAATGTAAAGAACTTAAAACTGCCATAAATGAGATGTTAAAAAAAAATAAACAGGTTGTCTTGATAAATGTCAGTTATTGCAGCCTGAACTCCCCTGTAGTAACATAGTAAGCAGCTGACATATAAAAGGAACCTGACTACAGCACTAGCTCCCTGGGCAGGTTTTTTTTCCTCCTCTAAAACAACTAAGTCTGTGAGAGAGAATCTCTGTAGTGATGCTCAGCCCTTCCCAACTCACAGTTACGACCTACACTTTGGGATGGCCTTGGACACACACAAGAGGCAAATGAGCACCTTCCTGAGCTCTGTCCAACGATGGGCACATCATCGCCAGGACAGAAGCAACTCCAGAGATCAGGCCTTTGACCTAAACATGGAGACCAATGGTAGCTTCACTCTCTTCCACTTGCCTGCTGACTTTCTTCCCTCTCCTGAGCAGGATTAATCCTTCCTCAGAAGTTTTTCCCATCTAATAAGTTTTCTTTCCCCCACAACAATTTTCAGGAAGGACTGAACACACCTTACTTAGAGAAATAGTGCTGGGTTTTTTTCCAAATGCAAAATCTAACTGAAAACAGCAATGAAAAGTAGTTTTCATCCTCATGCTGCTTTCCTGCTCCATAGGGCTTTCCCCCTCAGTATAGAAAAGAGGTTCAATATGCTTCATCCTCCAGCTCTCCCCTTGTGGAAGCAGCTGCATTAACTTGCTTCTTGCCTCCTCCTCCAGCCAGTTTCAAGGAGCAGGACCCCAGTCCTTAGCTGCCAACTGGGGTTTCCCCCATTTATGGAGGCAGTAGCCTCGGTGCTGCTTGCTTGGTTGGCTACCATTTTATTGCATTGCCAAAAGGCAACTGCAGTGGGAAACACACCTGTCAGAAAGAAAGGGCAAAAGAACCTTTAAAGAAGAGAAGTGATAGCCAGGCTTCAGGCCCAGAAAGGAACACCTCTTTGATCACCTCAACATGTGTTAGAGGATAACTACTCACTAACTCTACCCCTGCCATACAGGAAGGTGAACATGGAAGCACAAGGCAAGATGTGCCTACAAAGCCAATCTTCCCTCCCATGTCCTTGTCATGACATGTTGTCTTCAGCAGAGATGCAAGATGTGCAGGGTTATGACTTCATGCTCTGAACTTAAAATAGATGAGCTTCTAATCTCCTCTACCTCTACTGCTGACTGATGATTTTCTGCATACTTCTCTGCCTGACTGCAGGGGGACCCATGTTGGGCAAGGTCATAACTTCTGCAAAATGCAATGAAAGAAAATGCAAATTCACACTGCACAGACCCTGGGACTTCTCAGTCCACCTAAGAGAGCCAGGAGCATCATCCCATAAACCCAGTACATGTAGATAATCAAAATCCCGTTGTTCTATTTACATCTATTGAATTCAGAATCAACAAGTAAAAAAGCTTTGCCTTAAATGTCTAGACCTTGAAAAGTTTACCCTTTACACAGAGATGAAGAACTAATAAAGCTGGAAGGAAACAATATATTTTTAAAGCTGACTGAGACTCAAAACCTCAGGTTAGGACTGTTCAAAATGCACTCGCTGCCACATCATTTTGACAGTACAGCAGTGTCTCAGCAGGTTGTAATGCAACTCCTTGATATTTCTAAGTGCACTGGGCCTCTAGAATCACTCTCTGGGAAGAGACATCAGGGTTGTTATTACAAAGTTGTTTACATTTAATTAAAACGGTCAACTTACTTGAGTTTCCATGAAGTTAAAAAACACAAATATTTCTAGAGAAATTATAACTAGAGCATGTATGTTCTAGTAACTGTCCTCTGTTTCTGCAAGATTTCTATAAAATATTAAAGTCCATGAAATACTGAAGATGTACACTTAATGATCTAAACGTTTATTTTAGAATGAGTTTGAGCATTTTCTCTGCAAATACTTCAACTCAAAAGAAGATCTGGCATAGGTACACTTAAGCTAAAGGAGCCTGACTAAAGAAAGGCCGTGCAGTCTTTATAGGCTTAACCTCTCTGATAGTTTTGGGGTTTTGAATCTTACTACTGCCTGGAGGTGTACTTGTTCATGAACCTGCACAATTTCTAGGGGATTTACCAGTCACCATTTCAGTAACAGCAACATTTCTACACTCATAGGTCATCTCCTCCACTGTAGTCATTGTGGGATCCCAAGACCCTCTGCTTGCCTTGAGCCTTAATGACGCTCTTCTGAAGTGCTGCCTAGGCTGATGGGGTTAAGCACACCCTCCAGGTACATCCTTCCTCTGTACTCAAGGCAAGACATGGAGATGTCTTGCTCCTCCAGCTGAGAGCTTCTGTGAGAAGGACACACAGGCAAACAAGCTGGAGCAGGGCTGGAAGTAGGTAGACACCAAGTGGATCAGGTCCCCAGGGCATGGCAGTGAGTACACACTGGCTTCTTGGCCCCAAGACAACCCATGCTGTTTTCCACCAAGCAGCACTTGCTGATGATATCGGCAAGGCAAGGCCCACAGCCAGCTCATGCATTATGTTGCTGATGTTACAGAATCAAATTTTATAGGAGAAGGCAGCTGGAAGAGGCCTCAAGAGAAATCTAGCTCACCTCTCTGTTCAAACACAAGATCAGCAATACTTGCGTCATTTTGACAGATGCTCACCTAAATTCATTGCAAAGCTTTCCAATACCCAAGGGTCCCCAATATCCCCAGCAAATATTTTTTTTTTCTTGATGACTAAGCTCTCTTTGCCATTTGAACCTATTGCTTTTTGTCTTATGCAAAATAAACAGTTTAATTTCTCTCTTTTATAGATTTAAAGACTATGTTTTCTTCCCTCAGTCTTTTCATCCACAAACCAGTCCTTCATTCTTCTCTTCCATCTCGTGGTTTCTGGATCTGTGACCATTCTGCCTGGTCTCCTCTGGTCCTCCCTATAATCTGCAATTACAATTTTCCAATGAAATTAGCACCCAATTCAGGGCATTTTCATCAGAAATGGATATCTGTAGCTTGTTTATCAGAAACTACTGTGAAAAATTACCAAAACTCCAAGGCCACAAACACGTGGGTATTATTTCTCTCCTGTTCAAAAGGTCTGTTGTTCTGTCGCAGAAGGAAGTTAGGCATATTTGATATGATTTGCTGTTAAGTCTGTGGTCTGTTTACTGCCACATGCATACACATTATCTCCATAATTTTTTGTTCCAGTATGTTCTGAAGAAATGAAGTTAAGCTGCACTGCTTGTATTATCCTTTTCTTTCTTTAAATACATGCACTAGGTTTCCTTTTTCCAGTAGTCTAGTACTTTTCTGTAACCATCTGTAAGTTCTCAGAAGTATCCATAAGCAGCCCCCATTTAAGTGTTCTCCAGACTTTTGATATATTGGAAGATAAGGTCTTGCCCTTGTGGCACTGGGATTACTTATGGTGACACCGACAAAGTTGGCACTTGTAGTGAAGAAGTGGCTTACTGCCAGAAAGCGGTAAGCACTGTAATCTTTGCAACCTCATCTGCTAATAACTTGCCTCTGTTGTGTAAGGGCACAACAGTTCCTGGCCATCTTCTTACTGCCCCGGTCATCTGAGGTCCATCAGGTCACCTTTGCTGTTCATCATGAGAAGTCTTTTCTTTTGTTAGTCTTCATATGTTACGGTTTTATTATTTTCTTGTGTTAAATAATTACTCCCTGTACTTGCACAACACTTGCTCTCTGGTTCTGCTACCTCAGATTTAGAAGTTGCCCTAAATTCCAGTGTGTCTCCTAACAAATAAAAAACTTTAACTAATTCAATGGAATTTGTCCTATTCTTCTTCTGAACTTCTTCAGATTTGTAGCACTTGGGCTCAAAGATGGGGGTTTTGATTTTATCTGTTACTTTAGACTTACATGTTAAAGCCAGAATCTTCCTAAAGAGAAGCTGTATTCCTGGTCCTGCCTAGCAAAAGCAATATATCAGATAAACTGAGCCTTCAGTCAGACACAGCTGCATGTGACCTCTTCTGTGTTTTAGTCCTGGTTTTTTGGGATATATAGAAGTCTAACAAAACAGGAAACGACATGTCCCATTAGCTTTCCATGCGGGACACGGGATTTACTGAACCTCAGAGGACAGACAGTAGAATAAAAGTCACAGTCCTGCAGAGCCTCCTCACTTCTGCAGCAATCTTGGTAGAGCTACACTCTAGAGACATGGACCCTACTGCTGCATGGTCTTCACAGCAGTTCCTGGGAAGAGACAGTGGATCTCAGAGATCTCTCAGTTGGAATTTCCTTTTCCCTGCTTTTTGGCACATCAGAAAATCTCTGTGATGTTCCTCAAATAATATCTCCTGCATAAGCCTCAAAAGCCCATGAAATTTTGTCTTTACATTGTTGTAAATACATTGTAATACATTGTATTAAGTAGATGTTAAAGGTATTTTTTTCCTCCTCAGTTTTATTTTCAGGCCACACTGATAAACCTATCATGTTTCTGACCCACTAGAAAAGCTGCTTTAGTGTTGCAGGAAATGTAATCTGTATGGCTGACATGAAAGTGTTATAAGATGTGAGCTGCAGAGATTTTGGAAGGTTGTGTCTGAGCCACAACATCCATTCTTCATTGCTAGGCTTTGCAAGCTAATATCCTCTTAGCCTAATTTAAAATCATTAATTAAAACTGAGTTGAAACCGACGTGTAATGTAATAAGGACAAGAAGTCCCACACCAAATAGAAGAGGACAATTTGAGAGACGTCCATATATTAAAATTTGCTCTGCTCTTCTTCAGTCAGAATTTACTGTACAACACGACCCTAATTTCATGAAGTACTCAGATTGATGCATCTTGCACACACATTTTGACTGAAAATCAGTAATTACTATGAAGAAACTAGTAACCAGGCAGGCAGCTAGCAGGTTGGGGTTTTTTTTGTCAAGCAAATTATAAACACAATCTCTGTATTCCTTGGTCCTCCAATGCACTGAGTATATCACATCAACGCGATAAGGAAAATCTGTTGAAATCAGTTGGAAATCCTGACTAGCACAATATGAGCTGTTGCTGCAGTGTAAGAAGTTCTTCATCTCAGCAAGTGATATGCTACAACAGGTTTTGTGAAGCGAATTCATTTTCTCTCCCCTTCATGCTGGGGTGGAGGCAGGGAGCAGGATGGGGAGTGAGGACCAGAAAAGATGGTAGAATGGAGGGGAGGGTTGCAAAGAAGTTACAAATTTTTTTAAATTAAATCTTTGCTAGTTTTCATCGGGTGTAAAAAATAGTTAAATTCCCTAATTAAATTATAATTCCAATCTTAAACAATAAAAAGAAATCCTGTAATAATCTATGTGCAGTGCCTGACAGCTGGGCCGTCTGATCCTTGCAGTCTGCTTACAAATTGGTATTAGTGGCACTAATAAAGCTGATTAATGTTGTGACTAGAGACCCACTAACCTGACACTGCCAGCTGGGCGCACAAAGGCTGTCAATCTACATGGCAGCTGTTAAACTACAAGCGCCGTAGCCTTTAATTTACATTTCAGCAGCCTCCACACTGTAATGCATTTTAATGGGCACGAATAAAAACCGCTGGTGACGTGCAGGAATTTCACAGGATATTGGTGTGTACACATTATATTAGTAAAATACCACTTATCAAAAGACCAGAGATAAAGCCAGTTCTTTCCTCAGTTACATTTCTGGAAACCTGTAGCAGCTCAGTAGTCATAACCGCTGCGATTATTATGGACTGCCATGGGTATGGCAGAGGGCACATTTTCAGCCAAGTCACCCTTAACAGTGATGATAGCTTATTAATTTCCATTGATGCAAATAGCTATGAAGATGCTATCTGCATCTTAATAGCATTTTCCCACGGCTGCTTTGCTTACAAGTACTTTGGAGGGTCCCAGAACAGGTCCCGTCCATCATTCATAGGCCTTTAGCGAGTCACCCTCCTGACACATTTTGGAGAGCTCATGGCTGGATCAGGAGCCCAAGCAACCCGTTCCTTTCACCACAGATTTTCGGATGAGAGGACTGCTGCACTGCCAGTGCTCTAACAGTACTGTGTGTAAACTATATGTAAACAGAGGTTTATAGGCTTTTAAGACTATCAATCCAGGACCTTCTATAAATATTCAGTCCACATGTTCTACTTACTACTTAAATGCAAAGATTTTACACTAATGATACATCAGAGGCACTATATTGAAACAAAAGTGAAAATGCAAAAACATTCCAAGGGTAATCCATAGGAAACAGCACCTACTTTCTTTGACCTTAATAAAATAATAGTTTTTTATTGTAAATACTTTACTGTTTTGTAAATTACAAAAAATTTGGTGAGTGTTTCCCTAGACCTTTCTTTTTTTTTAATTGTGACATCCTAGTAAAAAAATCCTAGGTTTTAAAAGTTACCTTTTAATTTATTTTTTTTCTTAAAAGGGATAGATAGGAAATAAATGGCAGGGAAAAGACAATATATAAAGGAAAAGATTTTTTATATTATCTATTCTAAAAATATATTTTAAATACACACACATCACTAATACTCAAACAAGCACTAAATTCTTAAGTAGACTCTGATTAGAAACTAGATATGTCTGAGAAATTCAGTTTCTGATACTGAGTCTTTGCTATCAAGAATAGATTTCCTGCCCTCTCGGGTGTCAGAGAGCAGGTGAACAAGTACCTACTTCTGAAAAAAAAAATTAGAATTAAATGACTTGTAAAAAAACCTTATGCTGGAATTCAGTGGGTGAGCTAAGATTTAAATTCAGCTATATTAATTCTTGCGCCTATTTCCTCATGACTTGACAAATCTTCTGCTCTAACAACAAAGCAAATAATTTTGCCTTGACTTTTGAGGACAGGAACAAAAGAGCAGAGAAGTAAGAACATGGTGGAAGCTGGGTCAGTATGTGTTTGCATAGCCCAAGTCATGCATTTGGTTTGCCCTGCGTGGCTGTAACTTCTAACTCAGTATCAAGAGAAGTAAAGTGGCCATGAAAGGAACAGTGTCTGTGCACTGCCTTGAGCACAAAAATGAAGGTACCCTCGTCACATCACCAGTCAGCTCTTGTGTCTTCTGTCTTTGCCCTTCCATGTCACAGAAAAGACTGTGGAGAGGGGATCTGATGATTTCATATCCCTGAAATCTTGCTATTCTTGTTGATTTAAATATAATATGTTCTCTAGTATAATAGTAATAAAAAGGAGGAAAGAAAAAGCTACCAGAAACTTTACTGTATCATGAGCAAAATTAGCCAAATTGTACCTGATTAGCAGGCTGAGGTTCATTAACTTGTACCTGTTCTTGCAACTTATTTGGGCTTCTGTCAACTGGAGTCTACTGCATCTCATGCTTGCAGGCACATACACTCTATACAACACTCATTCTTAATTTTTTTTTCATTAATTTCAGGCCAAACCACTGCAATACTGAGCTGCTCACAGCTGCCTCCCAAAAGGGTTAATAGGCCCTCCTTCACAAGGCAGAAGTGACCCTTCCTCATGAGACTGCTTTAAACCATGACAGAACTTTGTGCTCTGGACTGCTGTCGTGTACCAGGGTGATGTTTTTTGCAGTACTGGTTCATTGTCACTGCTCAGTGTTGTGAGACTGTTCCAACCCCTGGAAAGACCAAACCTTTCTATCAGTCCTGCTCCAATTCCCAGGACAGTATCATATGGAAAAGCAGAGATAGTCTATATACCCAAAACTCCCCTTCCCCTGGAATATTTGCAAAGTAAAACAGGAGGAATAAGACAACAAGTAACGTACAGTATTACAGTGCTATTAACTCCAATGGTTTTTTTATATCAACTGGGGAGGGGGAAGGGAGGACATCTGCAATAAAATCTGTTAACGCTGCTACAATGCAAAGCAAAAGAAGAAAATCCGAGACTAACATCTCAAACAGGATCTATTAGAGGTAGAGAGAACCATGAAATCACCTGTTTATTTTTCTAACTTCCAACAGATAACAGGATTCAAAGGATTGTATAAATGCCAAGATAGATTAGATGCAATAGATAGAATCAATTGTTTGTTCAGATCTTGCAACAAATATGCCAGTCAAATGCATATGTTGTCCTACATGGACTACATGCAGAGAGATGTAAATGTTTAACATGAATAGATTGGGCTGGATGACATCCTTAGCCTGCAATCTTTACATGACATTTCCTTTCCCATTTCCCTATTTCATAATGGCATTTGTTAGAATTAGTAAGAACGTTTCTCACTGGATTTTTTTTTTTTTAGTATAGCAAGAAGAAAAATAAAATTGTGCATTTTATACAAAACTAAATGTAGTCACTTGAGATAATCTCTATCAATTAATAGAAGTGCTAGCTACTAAAAATAAGAGCCTGTGATTTGGTCTAGAAAGCTTCTTTAACAAGTGATTGCTGCGAGTGAAATGACACTTTTAACTGGGCACTGACTCTTGCATTAGAAGTTAAAGCAGTGAGCTTCAACTTATCAAATCAAACTGTGTTCTGCTATTAATGGAAGCATCTTGTCTTCACATACCCACTCAAAGGTTTCACTGAGAGAAGAGCTTACATACAATATTTCTCCTTTCCCAGTTTAATTTTCATGAGTTCCTACTGATAGGGGTCAAGTGAAACAACATTTCATAAGCTGAAGTTTATGACTAGGTTTTCTTGCCAGAACAGAATGGCATCTGTTCCTATGCATGTTTAATTTAAATATTTTTCATGAATGTGGGATGATGGTATAAATATTTGAAATCATCAATATAGTAGACTGCACTATAGCATGGAAAGGCTGCTGCACAGCTGCTGTTAAATTATAGATTTCTTATGCAATGAATACATTCAACTTGTCTTTTGAAGAATTAAAAAAAGATGTCTTCTGTCTAAAATATTTTGTCAGATCCTTAAGAGATGTTCTTCATGTGACCTACAGCTTCCAGAAAACTGAAAGAATAACTCTCTCTGACCCCATCATGAATGACATTTACATAGGGCAAACTGATAGAGGCAGGACAAGAGCGCACTGCTCATGGAGGACAGTGTTTCTCCTTGTCATCTTTAATCTGTCTTCCACTCATGAACCTGTTCTCACTAAAAATAGCTACCAGTTCCCATATCTCAGTCTGTGATCCAATTCTCCAGTTCGCATTCTGGAGACCGCTCATGTTCCCACTGTTGACTTAGGAAAAAAAAAAAAAATGCAACCACCACCACAACAAAAACTATTTTTGCCTTCACCCCCATCCCAAAAACATGATGTGCCAGTTTACATCTACTGTAAAAAATTTGATGACCAACTTTCAGAGGCAGATGAGGTTCTCCCATATGTAAAAGTTACTTAAAACAGCCTGGAGAAGATTTTGTTGAAAGCAAACAATTCCAGGATGTGGAGGAAAGGCAGCACTGGAGTATTTCATGGTAGAGTTTATGCTGCTATCCAGAAACCAGGGTGATTTGCAGTAAATATGACATTGGCAAGATTCATGGCTTCAAAGAGAGAAAATAAAATATTTTGCTATAGTCCAATTACTGATCAGATACGCCTTCTTAACAAAAAAAATAAAAATTAACACCTCATTTCTAAAGCATTTACTGCAGAACAACTGTTTTCATTGCAGGGTGTGTTTATATGTTGTTACTGTCACCTGAAAATGAACTCCTTGAGATAATGGTATCTTTGGAGTCTTGGCCTTATGAAGGCTGCTTTTAGGATTTTTAATTGTTAAAGCTAATTACAGGCTATATCATTTCACTGTGCTATTTATTTTGGTGATTGTTAGCACAAATGGCATAAATGCCAGAGCAATGGGGAAAGTAATACGTGTATTGAAATATTATATGTGTGGTGGCATAAAGCTTTATTGGCATGAGCTAGGAGTAGATGCATTACTCATGAATGGTGAAGCCAGCAGTAAATTAAGAAGGTGGGCTCAAATGAGTATTAGTCACCTAAATGCAACCATATGCCACCAGATTTTGTGTTACGTTTTCACAGAACTGTAATTTCTAAAATTTGCAGTGTTTCTAAGGGGACTCCTGCTTCAAAGCCTCACAAATTAAGACCTGAGAACCAACATGTGTGCAAACCCGGCTTGCCCCTTCCAAACTTTAAATCATTAAGAGTTCACTTATAAATCAAGATGTTCTTTGGAGTTGTGGCTATTTTACCAACCACTTCTGGTGAAAAGGAACAGACTGTATCAAATGCCATGAAGTCACCCTGCTTGTTTGTCTTTGCAAACCACAGCCACCTGCTGAGGGGAGGCTTGTATGGTAAGAGCATCCGAAAAACAGAGTATGAAAACTGCTGATCCTGACACAGTTCATCATGCCTGCACACTAAGTGCTCCTTCAAAGTTGCAGAATTCAGGGAGTAACTATGAATATTTCCCATCTTTCAAAAGACTGTGAGAGGCTGGTACGGCCCATATGCAGTATAATAGAGGAGCTGTCAGTTACATCATTTGCTCAAAGCAGCTTTTGAGCTTCCACAGCAATATAGACAGCACTCTGTGTTGCCTTAGACGTGTTATTTTAACACTAATTGAATTTGCTGGTTACATCAGGTCACATTTTGGTTGCTTTTGCACATTCTTCAGAGCAAGGGAACACATAAGCAGCATTACTGCAAGGACTGTACATCAGGGTGCAGGAGCTGGCTGGCAGCACCCCAGTCAGAGGCACCAAGGGCTGCACTGGGCAGACTGGTTTTGCTTTGGCTGCCTACTGCTGTAGCTTGAGCTGCCATAGGTTAATCCCTTTGTAGAGCTCTATGGGAATTTTTGTATTCAGCAACAGTTTCTGAAGTTCTTTATGTGCAGAAGGTATTCCTATGCAGGTTCTGAGCATGCAGCCATATGACTCTCAACTGTCTTGTGCCCAGAGGGAAGGAAGCTTGGAGGTAGTGCAAGAAAGCTTGAAACAACTGGAGAAAGGAGGTGGTTAATGCAAAAGCACAGCCAGAGAGAGCCTAAGAAGCAATGTAAGCCAGGAGCTGAGCAAGGTTTGGTTTAGTTTACACTTTATACACGCAGAACTTAGAAACTGAAAAGCTATTAATGATATCCATGTTTTGCTAATAAATGCACACAGAGTAAAAACTGTTTACAAATCAAAAGAGAACAACAGATCATTTTCCAATTGGGTTATTTTTTCAACAAAAACAGAGGGGGTTTGCAAGCCAGCTCTTCCTTTCCTTCTACTTCATGGCTATTTCTATACATACATTAACAACCAGAAACTAGACCATTCTCAAACAGGGGGGATAAGAAAAAAAAAAAAAAAAAAAAAAAAAAAGATTTAAAAAAAGGAGGGGGGGGGCGGAGAAAGAAAGGATGGAATCCTCGGAAAACTGGCAAAGAGCTATTTTGTAAGGAGGGAACCAACGAAAACATTGGCATAAGGCACAGTTGGAGGGTGTCAAATCCGATGTGGCAGCCCTTTCTTGTGCTGCTATGTGGAATTTGCTTCAAAAGATCAGCAAAATGAAACTCTTCATACCTGAACTAATACAGATCCATGTAAATTTGAGCTCTGATCTTATGGAGCCAGTCACATTGCCAGAGGCTCAAAAGGAGTTGTCTTTGTTTGTTTTTGAAGTCTATGTGAAACCGGATCTCACATACTAATATCTTGATCCAAACAATATAATTGAATCTTTTTCTGTTCTCCTCCCCCTTTCAATAGGAACTTTTCTCCAGTTAGATTTCATTATGGTCGCCTTCCAAAGAAAGTTTAGGGAGCAAAAACAGTTTTCCTTTCACTGAAGTGTTTTCCTCTCTCCACAAAGGTTCAGGAGTACGACAGGGTTTGGGGTGGGGATAAATAAATAAATAAGGTTTGTATTCAGAAGTTTCTTGCTGTGTTGCAGAGCTGGAAGGGAAGGATTGTAAACAGTGGTAGGATCTGTATAGTTGTTAGCCAAAGCAGTAGAACTGTTTAAACATGTAAGACCACAGGTAACATTAATAACAAGCTGAGGGCTCAGCTTCTTTCATATAATTTCTTGGAAATGAACCTATTCATCTTTTGAAGGAGACAGAAATCTGTTCTTACTGACTTTTAATTGTTTTGCTACATAGAATCTAAGGCAGTAACCTCACTGGAAAGACAACTCAAATTTGTCTTGTTAACTCTTTCCTTCCTAATCCTCCACTGAAATATACTTGGGGAACACTCCACTGTTCAAATTAGTCAAATGCATTTATTTTCCTTAGTCAAGGTATTTAACCTTCTTGGAATTAGGGTACTTCATACATTTCATTCAAATTGTTCACATGAAAATACAACTGGAACAGATTTGCAGCTTCTTCAGAGCTCTGGGAGTCTTCAGCTAGCCAATAGATTTTAGAAGTTTAACAGAATAAAATCCAAATTCCAAAGTTTTAGACAGTTGTTCACCAAGACTTAAAACCACGTGCCTATTTTGTTTGGTTTCTTGTTTTTTACAACTGAATAAACCAACACCTTTTTTTTTTAAGGATTTCCAATTAGTTCTTTCCAATTTCATCAGAATTTATGAATCAGCTCCCATTCAGAATAAAGCTGTATAAAATCTTTTATTTCTGTTATTGTGCTTACAGGAACAAACACATAATAAGATAATCCAACCAAAGAAAACTATTCTGTGCAATACAATAGTCAACGTTGTCAGAAATCCTGGAATTATTTTTACTTCACTTCAGTAAAGCATGTGTTTTTTACAAACCTGACCAGCAGCAAAATCCACCTATAACTGCCTTGTAAAATAAACAGCTATGACTACAACTGAACTTTTGTTACGTTTAAGCAAATAAAAGTTTAAAAGCACTAAAATCTTTGTAAGGATGGCTATAAAAACAATTATCCTTAGATCACTTCTGCTGCAAAGTTTGACTTGAGCAGACCTTTACATGCACCATACAGTTATCATCCCTGTAAATCAGAGCTTGCCCCATACACCAGGACTTGGTAGGTGCTCAGCTCCATTATTGGCAAAGCTTCCAGTGTGTTCAAGAATGCAGGATCTGAAGGTTTGTGTGGCCCTAAAGTGCCACATTCAGCAAACATAGTCCTTGCAAAGAGGAAAGAGGATGAAAATCAACAAACAGCGCAGAACTCAGCCAAAAGGATGACTTTTCCCCTTAGTAAATCAGCTTCCTATGACATGACTGTAGATGGGACATCAGGCACAGCACTGCTTGATGTTCAGGCTGACTTCCCAAGCACTGCTGAGCAGCGCTCGGGCAGACGCTCAGTCCACTTCTCCATATCAGGCCTCAAGCCAAAACCTAGTGAAGTCAGTTGGAGACTTTCCATTTTCTGTGAGTGATATTGGAAAAGACCCAGTTGAATATAACTAATGATGTTTTAAATCTACGGTGCTACAGGAAGCAAAAAGGTTGTTTGTTCTAGTTTGCTTTCTTTTTTTCCATCTTCTCTTAATAAATAAAATTAAAACAAGCAAGAAAAGTGATGTATCAATGTGTTATATGGATTTGCCCTGAGATGTACTAGAATCATAACCTCAAACTTTCCTTTGTCTTTTCACAAAATGGAACTTGGCATGTCTATTTCAAACCTAAACATCCTTAAAAGCTACTCATAATGTTCAAAATTCCTGGGAGGAAGCCTGAGGTGTTCAGGAAATCTGCTGCGGTAACCAGTTTGTAGCAAGTGGAACATAACAATAATACACAAGAAATTATCTTTAAAATGTAAAAGAATCTAGCACCTTTTAGGGAGCTGGGTACTTTCCATTACAAAGCATTGTGCAACACAATCATAGAAAATTTGGTGAGAAGGTTAGTTAAATATTACCTCACTCCTGTGCTCAAGCACAGAATAAACTCTAATGTGTGGGTTTGATTTTATTTTTTTTTGAGGGGGGGATTGTTTGTTTGTTTTTTTCTTGGGTGAAGGGGTAATCTTTCTAATTTGCAAACTCTCTGTAACAAACACAAGCCTATTGATTATAAAACTTCATTTTCTCCAAGATTTTCAAGATCTTTAGGAAATAGTCCACAGATTGCTGTGGATCACTGTGGTCTACCACTGGATCTAGGCTGTTCTCATTCCAATCTGGCCAATTTGTATTCTAGTAATTGTTTCTACATGAATTGAGGGGGTCAAGACAAAAAATTCTATATTTAAAAACAACAACAACAAAGAATTAGTATGAAAAGAAAAAAAGTGTTAACGTAATTATCTTTTTCTTATAAACTTATATTTTAGCAATCCTTGAGGAAATTCAAGTTTTGGAAACCTTCCACAGGGCAACACTTTTTCCATGAGTGAAGAATTTCAGGGAATACACAGACATGATTAACAAGCAACAATCTTGTGGGCAGAAGTGAGAAACAGAAGAGCTATCTGTATATTATGATAATGGCAGATGGAAACTGGAGTCACCAGCCAGTCTTCTCTGGAGTGATGGTCTGGTAAGATCAAAATGGTTCTTAACAATTTAGTGAGAACCTTACCAAGGCTTCTCATTTAGCCTCTCGTGTGTGGTCATGGGATACACTCGAGTTAAAAAGAAGCTATTTCCATCCCACATAGTAAATTTGGGAAATAGCCAACTGCTCAGAGATGCATAGGCTGTAATACTAAATTAATGCTCAGAAGACATGACACACCTCTCTCTCTGTCCCTTGTCATTGAGAAGAGGTAGAAGGTATAGTCACTGCAAGCTGTATATTTTAAAGTTGAGTTTACATCCAATGTGATTTCAAAGGCAGGTCATGGTACACAATCTCATAGGCTATTACAAAAACCATGAGCAGTTTCTTACTCCTGTCATAAATTCTCCTCATGTCACAAGTGCCCATTATGCTTACTCTACAAACACCTGTCCCGGAGAGACCAACTTTGTTAAAACCAAGTAACCACAAGCATAAAATTCACAAATCCCTCTGCAGCAAAGCAACGATTACAATGTGCTGTTCCTAGCAAGCTGCCCATTTTTCATTCAGCATCAAACCTTGAGAAAAGGCCAAGGAATAAAAATAGCTCTATTAAGTACACTTTAAACATACTTGTATTTAGAAAAGGCTTGTAACTGCTGATGAGGAGAAGAGGAGATGGAGGTCATAAGCGCTCCAAATTTATGGCCATGTTAATTGAGCTCTTTGCTACCCTGAGATAGCTGCTAATGTGAGCTCTAGAAATCCACATCTAATACATCTAAGAATGCTTGCACAGAAGCTAACAGCATCCCATTGGTAGCAAACTTCATTTTTGGATCTATATAAAAGAAGAATTTCAGTCTAGCAACTTGAGAGTGGGGGAGGTAGGAGAGAAAACTCGAACAGAAATATGTGCATTTCCTATTGAAATGTTTTGGCTTGGGATTTTTCCAATAAAAATTACATGCTTTCCAGGAAAGTAGCATCTCTCTGAATATTTTTATTTTGGTTTTTAAAAAATAAATTAAAAAATAGATCTATCAAAGCTTTTTAAGAGGTTTTCTTCTTTCCATTAGCCCTAGTCAGAATGATGTTTGCAGTTTATTGGTCAATGTTGATTATCTATAAGGAACTCAAGAAGATTAATGAGCTCAGGTAATTTGGTTACCCGCATCAGATATCTTAAATGGACAAGGATATAGATCTTGTGAAATATCACAGAGGAGAAGAATGCTATAGTTATTAGGAAAGGAAAAAGAGGCTAGTCTATCACACCTTAGGCAATCTAGCATTTCGCACTTGACTCTTGAGTGAGAGCCAAGAATTCTGCTTCAGTACAGGAGCTTGCTCAAGACCCTTTTACCAGCCAGGCTGGTTTTGCTCCACTAGACTTTCCTCATTAATGGAGCCAGGCCAGAAAAAAAGGCTTAATAATAATAATAATAATATTACACAAACAGAATCTGTTTATCTATTTTACAGCAAAACAAAGCCAGTGAATAATCAAGTTTATCCACAGAAGCAAAAGGATTATTGTAAAGAAACACCCAAGATATACTTCTCCACCGATGATTTTTGTGCTACTCTGGTGGCATAAAAAAGCCTCAAATGCAGATTAGACAGCAGCCAAATAATTTTCCACTCTAGTGAAAACTTCTGACCTCCAAGACCTTACCTGCATAAACATTTTCCCTCAATTTAAGAAACAATTTTATGTGCAATACATCAGTGCCTTGATATCCAAGCAGTTTCTCAATGCCCAGGCACCTGGGAATTGCACAGAGCAGCCCTGAGACCCCAGCTGCCTTCTGCTTCACAGCTGGGGACCAAGGGAACAGGCAGCCCAAGAGCCAGCTAGGCTCACTGTAGTTTCAGCCAAATCCCCCATCAATTGAAGTATACAATTGCCACAGATCTTTAAGCATGTTGGCCCAAATCATGATGTTGGGACACCAGCAGACAGCAGCCGGGAGCAGATCTGAAGTACAAGATGGAAGTAGCAGATGTGGGTTCACATTTTTAGCTCTACCCCAAACTTCCCAAGATTTGGGTAAATCACTTTATACCTCAGAGACCTAGGTAAAGACAATACTTCCTTTCTCTCACTTCTGATTTATTTAGACAATGTAATCTTCGTGTGCTGTCATGGAAATTAGCTGTGCAGCATCTTTTTTCAGAGCTTCTGGACTTGTGTGGCAGCACACAACCAGGGCTAAGTCAAACTTTTCTGCCTAAAGAAACGATGTCAAAGTGGGAACACTTCTTAGGATGTCTTTAACAGGACTTCAGGCAGAGAGAGGGGAGAGGTCAGTGCTCTCTGGTCACAGGGTGACAAAGGTGACACAAGTTCAAGTCCTTGCCCTGTCCCTGTGGGCACCTGTGGGCACAATGCCTTTCCCATGCAACCCAGTTTACAGATGTCCAAGTACTACATCTCCAGGCATGAATTTTCAACATCACTTGCAAAAACAGGATATTTGTACCTAGCAATATTTGTACAGCCATTGCATTGAACTTCTTGCTCAACATGTTCTGTAAACGTGACATACATTGCATATGCACAGACACCAGAAACTTCACACAGGACCACCTCTAACAGGCAACACTCTGTCTCAAGCCATCACTCTCTCCTTAAAATGTTCCTATCTGGTTTTAAATATAATTCAGTTCAATCCTAAAGACCACCAGAAAGGTTTTCACAGGCCTAATTGGCAGACACTTAATTCCCATTTATTTTTAATAGGAGTTAGGTGTTTGCCATTTTTGCTTTTGAAAACTTCCCATCATCCCACTTCTAATAAGGGAAAAAATTTTGTTAATCCTTTACAAACATATTGAAGCAACACTGACTCATTTCTCACACAAGCACACACGTACTTAAGGCCTAAGGCCTCCAAGCCTAAACCACAGATTTATGCATGATGGTGCCCAGTGAACAGCAGCAGGGATGGCACAGCATTGAATGTTTACAAAAGCAAGTCCTCCTGAAAGGGTTGGAAAGGTTTCAGCCACCAGCTACTAACACGAGGATCGGAAACGCAGACATGACAGACCTGTGGAGCAATGTGACTCTCCTTTTTCCCATGTATCATTTCCATTGAAGCACTGACATTTCCCAAGTGCCTTGCTTATCTTAAGTAAATCATTCAGTTGGATACCTCTTTTGGATTGAGTTAATTACATGAAAGAGCAAAACAACTTTGATCCAGTTCCTATTGTAAACACAAGCCTGTATTTGACACATACCTGCCAACAAGCACAGCTCCATACATGTGACACTGTGTTTGCAGAAAACCTTCCAAGACATATCAGGGATTAGGGTCCATCCCTGCGCCAACCCTCCCACCCACACTGCATAGGATGATCCCTGTGAAAGCATCCCACAGGTGGACTTGCTCACAGGGCAATGTATTTACAGCCATTATGCAGATGGTGTGTGAATCATCCTTCCCTGATTTTCATGCAATTTAAACCAAAATCCATAAAACCAAACAAAGACACGTTTGCTTTCCTGTTAAACCCTGCTGCTCTGGAGGCCCTTAAATGTGATGCTGGCAAAAACCTGCCGTGTTGCCTTCTTAAATCCCAAACTGCAGGTCACAAATCTGTTTCACTGATGTTTAAACTACAAGCGAGGTGTACTTTCAAAAGGGAAGTGCAGCTGTCCCTCTCTGCCGCAAGTTATTTTTCAATTTATGTGGCAAATCCAATATAAAGGTTTATTGTACGGAAGGCAAAAGATCTTAATCAGGAATTAGCCTCTTCTAATGAGGAGAAATAAGCACCAAGGCTGCAAGAATTATTTCTAAGAGATAAGAATGTAATTGCCTAATGTGACTAATAATCTGATAAGAGCCTGTTTTATCTGATTTAACCCACGGAACTGCTGCTAATGTACAGAATTTAAAGTAATCCCCAAGGAATTCCTCTTATCACAAATGGGATTGCAGAATGATAAAAAGATTCATTGTTGCAGTATTTGCTCTGGACACTTCTGTTCAAAAGA
This sequence comes from Chaetura pelagica, assembly GCF_000747805.2. Classification (NCBI taxonomy): domain Eukaryota; kingdom Metazoa; phylum Chordata; class Aves; order Apodiformes; family Apodidae; genus Chaetura; species Chaetura pelagica. The sequence goes on from NW_009952974.1 coordinate 3,236,616, forward strand.
AGCAGAGTTTCGACAGCTTGAAGTAATTGCAACATTTGCTCCAAGATGGGATCATTTCTACAACACTTGAATTTTTGACTACAGAGCGCATATTCTTGTTATGAGCAGTCAGTAAATTATACAATCCTATTTCATTTATAGCCTAGATATCATCTGAATGCTATTACCAGGAAACGAACACATGCCCTGTGAAATGTTTTCTAGTGTAAAAAGGTTTTCTAGTATATTTTTGCCTGTTGACAGAAATTAATATAATTTGAAATCTATAGTGATGCTAACACTGTCATTATCCAAAATCATGCTCAGTTCTAATCCTACCGTATAATGACTTTAATCCTAATGGCATAATCATATCTGATGTACAACTAGATACATGACAATCACAAAATTTAGTGATATTATTATACCAAGGAATAACAGCTGTTGATTTGCCAATATTAACAAGTAGCAATCTTGTGATAACTCATTGCTCCAACAACTAATCAGAAGAGGACTGAAAATTTGGCATTTTGGTCCAGTAATTACATCTTTATGATGCTACAGTTGGCAATTTGCATGATTTTCACTGTTGTACTTACCATGAATTTTCTCTGTATTCACTACAAAGACTCACGCTGCCTTTCTGGGCCAATGTTATTATTGTCTGCCAATACTCAACTGTACATTCAGCATGGCAGAACATTGTGAAGTGAAAATATGTAAATATACAGATTAGATACATAGGACATAGACCAGAAGGAAACCTGAAAAAAAAAACCAAACAACCCCAAACAAAATTGAAGACCCTCACCTCATGGCTTTGTGCCCCAAAAACTATGTAAGAAAACAGTTTCTCTCAAGGAAAATAAGACCAAAAAAGCTCTCCTACTCAAAATCTATGCATACTCCTCCTGTGTGTGTTCTCATGGTCATAATGCAAGCAAAAGATGTGAAAAAGGGAAGAGGAGATTGTGAATTCTATGGGTATATCTTGTTTTGTTTCATAAATTAAATACAGATGTATTTTTTTATATAAGTGCCTCTGAAGAGGATTCTGTACTGTTTCGTTCTCACTGCTGTTTAAATGGGAGAGTTTGAGGAGTGGTTTTTGAAAGGTACTCTCACATGTGAGCACAAACACTTTCAAGGAAGGAAGGCAGGGCAAAGCTGGCAAATCTCTTTCCCGGAGCAGGTGCCTCTGGGATGAGAAGAGGGGCTGCATCATGGTCCCTGCCAGGCAAATTTTCCCCCCTGATTAGCGCTAAAACAGGAATAAGGCAACTGGATTTAATCCCTGGGTCCATAACAGCTTAATCCATAGTTCAAATTTCTCCATTTCCTCCATATCCTTTTCTTCACTCAGCAGTGGATATGAGCTGTTGCAGAGCTTATCAGAGCAGTGTAAGAGCAGGAGGCAATGAAAGGAGCAAGACACCAACCAAAGGTGCTAGAACTTCAGCGAGAGCATGTGCACACAGTGCAAAACTATGAGAACAGACGAGTTTCTCCCTCATAAAGAATGTAAATATCAAACAGATAGAAGAGTAACTTTCCATAGTTTGATGCTATTATTGTTTGCATTTCTGGTGCCCTCAGAGATCTCAACAAGCAGAACTTCCACCACAGTAAGTATTGTAACACAAAGTAATAAACATTCCCTGAAAAGTTTTCATTTTAATTTACATCTATATACAAAGTGGGCGTAAAGACTGGAGAGACAATGTTGAGGAACAAGGATAGGAGAGATCAGAGCAATGTGTCTTTTAGGAATGGTTTATTTGCTGCTTGGCCAAGAACCACAGAGTCCCAGCCGTGGCAAATCCTGAAATATTACGGTAGGGTGTAAGATAATTAAGTATGTGCACAATTAAATGATCTCCAGTCATTTAGATTTAATCACAATATTAAAATAAGAAACACATCAACAATTTTTACTACTGTTCTACATACCACCATAGAAAGAGTAGGCAGAATAAACCGCACAAACCATCAGACCTTGCAAGCCACCACAGCCTCACCCAAAGCTGCAACATCCATGACCATAGATCACTCTCTCAACATCTGGCACTAGGCTGTCATAGCTGTTAAATTAACAAACAAGGAAACCTCTTTATTGATGTAAACTTTTGCACAGAGAAGATACCCAAAGAACACAAGTTGGACACATTGGAGAATTATTTAAAACAAAAACAAAAAACAAACAACTGCATCTCCAATAATTTTTTCATAACCAAGATGAAACAACTTCTGAACACCCCTTCCCCACCTTCATCACTACAACTGCTTAAAAAAAACCCAATAAAATAAAAAACATTAATGAACAGAATGAGTTACTAACAAAACTTTCAAACAGTTTCTGGAATCCTTATGATTCAGTCAAAGAGCAGGGAAAGATAAGGCTGTCAACATGCTAACCTGCCAAGTCTACACAAGTAAGACTAACAGACACTACATACTGCAAGGAACTTAATGAAGGCCCTACACCTTCCTCTTCACTTTAAAGCTCAAATATGTACCACTAGAACCATTGCCTGACATCTCAGAAAAACTGGTACTCCACTCTTCTCATTCTCATCCTGCAAATTTTTCTCATATGGTTCCCACAATGCATAAGCCAGGAAAGCCTGGAGACCTATAGGCATCCATAATGTCCTTGCTGTGGAGGTATCAAATTTCACAGAAAGGTCTTACAGCCTTACATACAGCTGGTTTTTTATTGACTTAATCATCTACCTACCTCCCTGACATCATGGACTCTCCTGAGCATCTACAAGGTGATATGTAACCACTAGGCTTCAAACCCAACTGTTACCAAACTTAGCCATTTTATCTCCACGAACTGCAACTGACTTTCTCGAACTTCAGGAAACTGACATTGAAATGGTCACTTAATACCTCGATTTCTTCATAGCTCACCATAAACAACAGACTGTGGATAACTGCACCAACTGCGAGTTGCAGCTAGATCTATCCACGACTACAAGTTTCTGTTCCTTTCTTTGTTCCCTCCAGAAGTTCAATAATAACCATTTCTCTATCAAAGTATAATTGGAACACTTTCATGAAACCTGCTTTCCAGAGAGTATCAGAGCCATATCACTGCAGATCTGCAACCAGATCAGCAAGAAATTGTAGCCTTCAAACAATTGTTGGTGAAAACCTGCAGATCTAGGCTGCGGAGTCAGTAATTGTCCAGAACACATTTTAAAAAGCCAAGACACATGGCCAAACCCTTAGGCACCACCATATCTATAATGAGAAGAGTAATAATGAGACCCAACTCACTAATCTAAGTATGATTTTTATTCAGTAGGAACACTCTCCAGGGAAACAGTTCATCTTCCTGAATGAGCAATGTTAATACTGTACTAACTCATTACAGCACAAAATGAATGCCCCGCATACAGAAAATCCTGACACTTATGTGCTACTCTGCCTTAGAAGTTATTAAAGAGTCACAACCCTTGATTACCTCTGACATTTTCCTTGACCTAAGTTTCCTTTCCAGCCTTCAAACAATCTCTCATTCCCACCAAAGTCATGAGAAGCAACCTACAGATCAACAAATCCCTGATGACACCAGACTAATCAGTGCAACAAATACAAGACACATCAGCAAATCTTCCCAATCTCAAGAACAAATGCTCTTAAGAAAATGATGCACCAGTTCCAGCATCCAAAATATATACACATACATAAGCACCTCAGCACAGGGTATACACCATCCCATATACCTGCACCATCACAGGAGCTGTGAAGGTGAAGACAACCAGGCAATATACATCAACAAAAGCTTGATAAAGATCAAGCATTTCCAGTTACCAGTGGGGACATGCCTGTCATAAAGCAACCTCTCTGTCACCAGTTTCTCTATCCTGGTTATCCAGGGAGGCCCACACTTACATGGAAACCAGGCAAGACACGTTTGTAGTTAGACGCAACGTCCGTTGTTAAACCAACTGCTATAGTTGGAGAGAACACAAGCTTTTGGGCATACAAGTCCTCTTCTATTTCTTGTCTGAAATAGAAGCAACAGACTTCAAAGCTAAAAACTAGTTGAGAACAGTTGCTTAGAGTGTAATTAAGAGAAGTATTTATAAGACCATCTCTGAAAGCAAAGGTAGTTGGCACCAGTGAAACAGAGAGGATGTTCACAGAGGGGAGGGAAAGGAAGGGAAGGGAGGAGAGGGATGGTAATGTGGCTTTATCTCAGCAGAAAGAAAGAGACAGGTAGTTTATAGCCTGTGAAATGTAGAGAGGCTAACAAAGGAAGTTATAGCATGCCATAAAGCAAGTGTATCTATTGAGCCTCTGCTTTTTGGCATGCAGTCAGGTCAGGAATTCCAGTTCCTAGCCTCATCCTTGAAGGACATGTTCTAGTTTGTCCCGAGATTAAGATCCACATTGTGCATTTTAACTGTAAAATTTGCTTCTGACACCTTCAGATGCTGGACTCTCACTACCTATTGGTTAGAAGGTTCCTCACTACTGAAACACCAACCCAAAGCACTGAGAGTACATAGTAGCTGGAAAAATTCATTAATTCTATACATTTATGCTACATCATGCTTTTAGATCTTGTTGCTCTGCAGCTGCTGGCCACCTCTGTTACAGACCACTGTGGTATCACCTCTTCCTCATCAACACAACTGTTCTGCTCCACATGTGCTAAAGACACTTCTTTCTCAAGTTGCATAAGAGAGTAACATGAAATTAATTTTTAAAAAAAAAACCCAACTGTTTCTGAAGTGTTCTTTGGCAGAAGATTGGTGCTCCTGTTTCAGATTATGTCCTTTTTTCCCCCAAAATATTTCCCTTGCACTAACAAAAGATGATTCCTCCAAACCTTGCTATACAAATCTGACACACCACACACAGCAACCAAAGCTGTATGGATAAAGGTACACTGTTCCACCTTCATTTTCAATATGATAGATATAATATTTTACTAGCATATTTCTGAAGCCTAAAAATGGCTTGGTAAAAAAAACCAAACCCAACATATCCCAAGAGAAACTACTGCCTATGCTATACTTAATGTAAAAAAGATTACATGCTATAGAATCCTTTGAATTCAAGTGTAGCTATATTAGGAAGTTATTACATTAGTACATGGATTACTTTACAAAGGTTGATGCAAGTTTCATGAAAAAACTTCTTTTATCAGGAATTATCTTCTTAAAAGCTCTGCTTCAAATTGCACACTGATATTTACAAAAGAATGAGTAGGTTTTAAAGGAATTTAAAATAACCTGCAGCAGTGGGTAATAAAACCAGAACTCCTAAAACCCAGGACCAAATTTAAAGCTGACATGAATTAATTATCCCCACTGGAATCAATCTGAATTGCATTGCTCTATGCCATAGTACTTACTCCACCTATAAACTAGTACGTTGTGTTTATATTTGCAAGCCTAACTTTGTGATAAGCCAACAAGAGAGTTTCCCAGTACCCCTAAGATGTGCTGTAAAGCAAAATGAAAGCACATAATTATCTGGTTGAGTTATTAATGTAACAACATGGGAAAAATCAGGCATGAAGCAATCAAATACCTACAAAACCCCTTAATTAATCTCACCACAAAACACTGCAGTTATCATGTAAATTAGACACAGCTGTAAAACTCTTCACAAGACAAGAACACTACACTTGATAACAGTAACCTATATTAAACACAAAAGAAAGTGCTAGACTCTTGGAAATAATTCACTTTATGAGTAAGTTATGGCTCACTTTTTTCCCCCCAGACTTTAGAAAATTAGCAACTGGCATTAATTCAAGTTATCGATTTGTCTTCTTCTCCTGAAAATTGATGTCCACAAAGACATACTATTTCTAAAATAAACTCCACTTACTAAATTAGTGCATTAAAATTTACTCAAAAAGCAATACATCTTGCAAAACACTGAAAGCCAGCAATGTTCCTGTGATTTTCTAACTACCTAGACTTTCATAATATGGTCACAAATCCTTCACATATTCTTTGGAAAGATCAATAACAGGTTTTACAGTGGGAAGCACACAAAATACAATATTTAGGAAGGATATGCAAGAGTTTAAGTTTCGACAGGTTATATAGGGTATCTGTCCTCTGGGAAAGTGCAGGACTAAGGAGCAGCGGAGAATGCAGATTTAGAAAGTTTGTCTGCCTAGTCTACCCTTCCTTTCTTGCAGCTGATTTTCTCCCAGATAAAACCAGAGGAAAGTTCTCTGAAGTCTACTGCATGCAAATTGAATATAATTAGATACATATATGTTAACTGAGCCTTCATATTGCTTGAACACAAGTGTTACAGTAAGAGAAGTCCAGAAATCATGCAGAATTTATTATTATTATTATTATTTTACCTATTAAGTCTGTTTTATTAGAGTGGACTGGATAATTCAGAACCACACGTTAATTACACAGTATAAAAACCACAAGAGACCACATTGCATAATGTAGCAATAATCCAGACAGGACTCATGGGTAGATGGAATCTGGATTGCAATGTAAGTACCAGCTTTTAAATGCTATAGCAGCTTAGAAAGACATTATCCCCATATAATGTTATTAATGTGTGAATCCTTTGACCATGGTAGGTAATTGTCCCCCATAATTAAACCCCAGCATCAGTAGGAGAGATATAATGTGTGTTTATAATTTGTATTCTTTCTGGCTTTTCTTTATTTTTAAGCACAGACAGTTCTTATTGCTGAACAGTGTTACAGTAGTAGAAGTCCAGCAGAAATCATGCAGAATTTATTATTATTATTATTATTTTACCTATTAAGTCTGTTTTATTAGAGTGGACTGGATAATTCAGAACCACACGTTAATTACACAGTATAAAAACCACAAGAGACCACATTGCATAATGTAGCAATAATCCAGACAGGACTCATGGGTAGATGGAATCTGGATTGCAATGTAAGTACCAGCTTTTAAATGCTATAGCAGCTTAGAAAGACATTATCCCCATATAATGTTATTAATGTGTGAATCCTTTGACCATGGTAGGTAATTGTCCCCCATAATTAAACCCCAGCATCAGTAGGAGAGATATAATGTGTGTTTATAATTTGTATTCTTTCTGGCTTTTCTTTATTTTTAAGCACAGACAGGCATCATATCACTTGAGGATTATCTCATGGTCATTGAACTCATTAACTAACAAGAATGCATTATTTCACGCTCAAATAGTGAAATGTCTATAGCACTTGCCTAACAGAAGTGGGAAAACATTCACATTCTTTGGAAAGCAGCTTCATAAGCCAAACAATTCTCGAGATGAAAGGTTTTCCCAAAGTTACTTATTCTGATAATAGAATTTGTTTTTCACCATTGATTTGATAAATGTTTCTGTTTAGATGAGATATCTTTGAAAAAATAGTAGTGGACATAGTTTGTATGATCTCTATTAGGAATATAGATTCAGCATTTCTCAGTGCTGTATGGCTCTGAACACAAAGTCAAAAGGTCACCACATATTTCATTATTGAATCTGTCCAGCAACATTCACAAAGCTGTAACATGAAACAGTCCCTCACTTATGACCATGTGCTCAAGCACCTAAGAGATCCTCCCATCATAAAAAAAGATGACAAATCAAATTACTGGGAAAAATATTGTTTGGGTTCTCATACATTAATGAAATCATACACTTGAGCAGCCATTGCAGCTGTCTTCAATAAGGCATATTCCACAGAATTCTCATGCATCTCAATGGCTCAACAATTTGGAGAACTTCTATGTTTGTCTTAACATTGATTGCAGAAGTAACTTGGAAGGGCACCATGCACATTTGCTCAGATTTTAACAGTGCAATTTCACAAATGTAAAAAAGAAAACCAAATTAATTCCCAAAATGAATTATTCCACCCATAGATGAACTTTGAAGAAGAAGCCCTGTGAAGGAGAGGGGTAAATCAGGCACCTGCATTCCGTCCCTAACCTTGGCTAAACGCAAGCCTAAGTGCTTCCCCCAGGAAGTACCCAGAAGTTAAACTTTCAAAGCCCATTATACTCAATTCAAGCATGATCGGTCATGAAGAGCATGTTTGTAGCTATCAAGATATCTTCAAACTGTACCTATAATATAGGTGCTGACACAACACTTACACTCAGACTGAATATGAAGTTGTTTCAAGAGTTACCTTCTGTCTACTTCTCTGTCTAATTAAGTATATATCTATATAATTAAGTATAAATATAATTAAGTATATAAACAAACACTTATGAGGTGACCATTTACTGGGAAATTATAGTCCTGTGCCTTGATACAGCCCCAATAGGCTGAGAAAAGGAGAGACAGAAGGAAAATCTATAGATACATATATTTTGCTCTATTTGAATATCAGCCCTACAGATTAGTAATATGTAACTCATTGGGTTAAAACCTGCAGAAAACATAGCCCACAGACAAACCCTGCAGTACACAGTTACAGTTTAAAGCCCCAACTCTACAAATACTTCATTTTTTTGCTCATAAGAACAATTCCAGTACATCACATAGGACTAGATCATTGCAGTGAAGCACATGTACTTGTTTTTATGTGATTGAGGGCCAAAAAATTAAAGCTGATTAAGGCCAAATGTTAATAATAACAGATAATAGATGCTGTAATTTAAGAGCTATAATATAATTGAGACATCAGTAAAAGAGATTCCAGGAAAAAAATGCTGAAGTGCTTTTCCTTCACTTTTTTGGGATATTTGTTGACTTTTCAGTAATGAAAGAAATAAAATGCATAAAGTTTCCATCAAATTTTGCTTTACCAGGTGCAACATCTGCTCTGGGACACCCAATATACGCAGTGCCTCTTTTACAGTTCATGCAAACAGGACAGGGAGATGACTGGCTCTTTTGCATTTCTAATGTCAAGGTTATTCATCACTTCTAGGATTGTGTGTTCATTCCTGTTTTTCAAATTAAAATTAATTTAGCTAAGATTTGTGCTGAGTTGCATGCAAACTCAGCAGCAATAGATTTTTATAATTTTATAGAGTTCAGGTCTTCTCCACTTTTTAAAGTACTTCCAGTACCCACTTGCTGAAAACTAAACTTCAACATCTTGGAAGTCTTCCCTGATACACTAAGCAAAAGCTAATATCTTTGTGTAGATTAGGAATTGAGATTTACAAACCAAAAATAACTCAGCAACTAGGTAAGACTTCTGAGCCAACTGCAATATAGCACTAATATTGCCAAAAGCCAAATGAAACATTAATTAGACTTGAAGAGAATTTCAGTCAAGTCTGTATGTAATTTTCCACAGGTCCAGGTATTTCAACATTACCCTTGAAAGTCCCAGGAAGTAGATGGTGGGAAGATGAATGTGCAGCCCTTACCTTTTAACAATGATCAGGGTCACATGGCTAATTAAAATACCTTTGTTTACATCGGGTAAGAGTCCTGCTGTTAGACCATCTGCACCTGCAGTCTGTTCCATCAAAACCCCTTCCACAAATTGCATGCTCCTAATAGGTATTGCTGTGCCAATGACAATTACCTAATTAGACATTAGAATGTCAATGCCGATTTAAAAATCCATGCTAATTATTTTACTGTTTGACAGAATATTTCCCAATGAAGGAAGGAGTCTGGATAGCATAATTATGTCATGAGGAACACTTCTGTATATGATTATAAGGTTTGGCTGGCTCTGATTGGAAGGGCTCCAGTTATTTATGTATTTAACAAAGTTGCAATCAGCACATACGGTTTTTCAGCTGAAAGAAACAATCTGAACCCTGCTTATTCATTTGCCTGCTATGGCAGGGTGTATGGTGAAGTTTGTGATTAGGTTCCCCTTCTGTAAGGTTTGCCTTGGAGTAAGGTGAGTTTGGAAACAGATGAGAAACTTGTCCAGAGGAAAGATGATGTGATGGGTCTTTTATCTAGTTACAGTTTGAGGGTAGTAAGTGTGGTTGCTGGGTACGTGACTGATTGTGTGTCTTCAGCCACAGTAAATACCTCTGCATCAAATGCTGAGCAATTGCTGCATTTATTAGTTCCAAGCTGGTCCTAATACTTGGCATCACTCTGTAAGTTTGGAAAGATCTCCAACATTTTCCTATGCCTCTAGACTTTAGCATTAAAAACAAGACAACTTAAACCATAGCCATTATAATAAAAAGATGTGTTTAGGATTCTGAAGTGTTGCATTCCATTTTTCACTGGCAACAAGTGAAAACCTTGAAAGAACTATCAAGGAATCTTACTGCTGTCAGCACACAACATAGGACACTAACTCAGTAAATACAAGGGAACTCTGCGAAAGAAAATTCTACCCCATAATAGGTGAAAAGCTCACAAGTCTTTCTAAGCAAACATCCTTTTTTTTTTCTATTCCCCTTTCCCAGAAAGCACACTTCAAAGAATCCTGGCTAAAGCTGTGATAAAAGAAACAACAGTGCATAGATTATGACTTCAGGGTATCTTTGATTTTTAGTTGAGATGTTGCAACCAGGAAAACAATTTGTCCTTCTCTCAGGAAAACACTGTGATGATAGCAATGAAGACAAATGTTACATTGTTTTCTTTACAATTTCCATAGAAGCAATTACATTAAAATAACACAGTGTCAAAAACACTCAGCTAAAGCTGTGTATCTGTACAGCCATGTGCTGTGTGCAGAGGTCTAGCATTATTGTGGGGATTCAGTGGCATATTCAACACATAATAATCTGCATTTAAATACATATTTACAGTCTGCTACTACTCAGCGTAAATCTCAGGTGAAACTGCGTAATACATGTCTATATAACAGTCGAAGCCATAATTGTGCCTCCTGTTCAAGAAACCTTATCTGGTCAGAACCTCCAGTAAGCACAAGAGTTAAAAGTCACAAGTCAGCTATCATTAATGGAAAACTTGATCAACCAGTAGCCAAACATTTCAAATCCCTCTTTAAATCTTCCCCCAAATCCCTTCTCAAGACTCATTTCTGCTACAGAGCCTATAGGAAAGTAGCTGGTTGATGAACAGGTTAAAGGATAAATCAGGATGCCTAATCTTTGCTTTAACAGTGTGTAACACAAATGCCTATACACAGCTCCCTGCATGCATCCGTCCCACCTCTATCACGGTTTCAGCAGTTGCTTTCTTAGCATGCATATCTTAGACATCCGAGAGTCTTTCTACAAGCCCTTTATAATGCCTAATGAAATAGGGCTGTGATTCTTAATTTGCAAATCCTTCTGATGCGCCAAATAATACCTCTGACAGAGACTATTGTAGCCTGAAGATCTTTTTAAATATTTATATTTAAATGTGTTTGGTTTACCTTCTGAATGTTCCTGGGTGTGTTTACAGCCTCTTTAATGACTTAAATTTGAGGATTACGTCTCAGTGCTACTCACCATTGCAGTAATTGGAATTCTGTAGCTGTCCCATGCAACACACACTGAACTGCTTAGCTGTGAGTTTTGGGAAAGTTTCAGCTCCAGCAGGGCAGTAGCCAAAAAGACACATCCTTAAATGCCTGAAGAGGACAGAACAGAAACACACTGGAGGTTTACATTAAGTTTGCATCTTATGTTTTACCAGGCACTATACCTTCAGACCACAAAAATGAGCATTAATGTATCAAAGACACAGCAAGTTGTTAGAGAAGTCAAGGGGTAAAATCCTGACTCCATGTCAATTGGTGGCAGAACTCCAATTGACTTTATGAGGACTAAGATTTCACACACGTTTCCCCTTAATGCTACTTTGGTTTTGCCCTAGGTCTTATTTCCAAGTGCTCACTGATCAAACACAATCAAGCCTTTCTAAAAATCACAGCTAACCAGAAGGACAAAAACAAGTTTGGGATGCAATGCTCAGCTGGGGTAAAACTGTAAACTCTCAGAAAAATTAATCTTAGTGTTCCTGCTGGAGATGAGGCCCAAAATAGGCAAACTTCACATGGAAATTTAATTTTGAACAGCTTTTCAGGACCATATTTTCCAGGTGGGGCATATGTTATGGATTTAATTATCAGCTGAATATCTTAAGGCTTGCTGTAAGCACCTGAGCACTATTTTAAGGACATAAATGATCTCCAATGACTTAATGATGTAGTCAGGCATCTAACATATGCATTTGAAAAGATGACTATTATACATTGAAGCTTCGGTTCAATAAACTCTTTGCAAGATGGACATGACATATTCCATGTCATACGATGGTTTAATTTTGTGTGTTTTTTTTTAATTCCATCATTCTTAAGGGAAGTATCCAACTCATTTGAGACAACCCATCTGCATTAGATGCATATTATGCATATTATCAGGACTATATCAGAAATACAGTGAAAGTATGTACTTATCAATTTAAAGTGTGATTTCAGGAGCATTTTCTATCAGAGTAATTTTCTTTTTCCTGATGTAACTCATAAAACTCCCACTGACTTTGACAAGCTCAGAGTTAGGTCAACACTAAGTGCCTTTGAAAATTCCAAGATTAAGTTAACTTTTAACTCTAAATTTATGTTGACTCAGTCACAATTTTCATTGTTCTCTCTGGAATCATTACAGGAATATGTAAGTCTGTTAATAAATATCTCATTCCTTTAAGAATAACATACCCCAGACTAGGTTGAAATAACTCATCCTTCTAAGAATGACATATCCCATCCAACTCTATATATTTCCCTAGACTCAACAGTTTCGACAACTGCTTGGAAAGAATTTCTTTCCTTAGAAATCTGTAGTCCCATTGTGTGTTGCATTAGCCGGAAATGGGAAACGGAGCTGGATTTGCTGCAGGAAAGCATCTCCTAACGGATATGATTTTGCTGAATGTCATATAACGCCCCAAAAGATTCTTGGTCTAAGGGTTCTTTTCTGACAGGTAATATTCCAGCAAAGCATGATCTACTCTCCAAAGGCCAAAAATGATCTCCAAGTAAATGCTGGGGTTTTTTTGTTTTTTGTTTTGTTTTTTTGTGTGTGTGTCCAAGTTTAATGCAAATTTTTCAGAGAAGTAATTGCCATTTATCAAGGTAACATCTGCACCTTCTGGTCAGAACCAGAGCCTTGGGCTGATAGGTATGTCCATACACCAAATGAAAATACCTTTCCTGTTTCAAAGAGTTCATTGTTTGCACATAGTCAAATGTTATGAAAAATAGATATTAGAGCATTTTTCATGGATGTAGGACACTTTCATCATATTAGGGATTCCACTTAGCAACAGATCAAATTTCCACCTGGAAACTCCAGCAGTTTCCTTGTACAGTCTTTGCAGGCCACACTTCCTTTCTCCTAAGCACTAAGTCTCCACATAAAGAGAAGAAAACTTTATGAAGGGGAAAAGGAGCAGACCATTTCTTTCCAAGCAAGTTACTGCCCTTCACCACAGCAATTTGTGCAATAAACCTTTGCTTCAGTTTCCTGAAGCACTACAATATCCTACAAGTGCTTCTTTGAGATCTCTGTCACTGCTTGTAGTTTAGCACCAAGGGTTAACGAAGCATCAAGGTGTGAAAGTACAGAGCCCTCTTCAGCTGCCAAGAGCTTCTGAGTGGAGATGCTCCACCACTGTTAACTATGATACCCCTTATCTAATAATGTTATGTCACACTATCTGCAGTCTCTGCATCTGTAGGCCTTTATCCACTCTGGCAGTCAGAAATGCAACTCTCACCAGGCTGCAGCTTCTTGCTGTAACACCAATGTGGGTTCTCCACCTTCCTCCCAAAAGAAGTCTTTTCTGCCTCATCAGTACTGATTTCAGACATATCACACAAACTGTTGGTCATCCTGCTGTCTCTGCTGGTTACCCCAGACACTGAGACACAGAACCGTTACAGGGCAGTAGAAGCTATGTGCTAACATGAAGAAGCACTGAGATGATCCCCTGCCATCATGGATACCTTGCCCACAGGAGAAGGGATCTCTTTTCCCTTTGCTTTCAGCACCAGCTGCACCACCTCTTTGTTCAAGGCTGGCATTTTGAGTAGTGTGTGCCTTCACTAATCAAGTCACACTTGGCAAACTGCAGCTCTTCAGCCACACAGCAAAGAAGACAATGTTTTATTGTCTGTCTCCCCACCCACATCTAACGTCACCAACAGGACAAGCAAACAAAATCTGCTCCTTGCCCTTGTGTCCCTTTTCCTCCAGTTCCAGTAAATGGCAGTAGAGAGGGCTTTTTTACTCCTCCCTGTGTAATGCTTAATCTACATAGCTTCATACAGAAAAGGTTTTCCAGAGGCCTGCAATCAATTTGCAGCTCTGCCGTAGACATCTCTGAGAAGTTATTCACTCCTGTGTGTCCATTATTTTCCATTAAAAAATGGGAATACTTTGCAACTTCCTTCCTCTAACTCCTCACCCCCTGCCTAGTCTGTATCTCTAAAATCTTTGGTCATAGATTGACCAACCAATGATGGGATTGGAGCCTCCTTTATCATTTATATCACTGTAAGTATCCATAGGTGTATAAAACAGATGGCAAAGAGCTGTGAGAAGATTGTGATTAGCATAATTGCTAGTGATCACATCAGACAATCTGCGTAACTACACTCAAGCATTTTCATAAGTATTGCTAGGGAGATTAATAAGAAAATCAGTGTTGGGAGAGTCACTAAAGCAGAAGCTATATATTTCTGGGGGTTATTTTAGAGCTCCATATAGGATTGAAGTGCACCAAAATTCTCAAGGATATTTGTATGACAGATCTTTGCATAAGAAGAGAAGCAAGTACAAAGCCCCTTCTTTGGGCCCTCACAGTTTAATGTGGTCTATGACCACTTGACTGGTGATGATCCCTGCACTTCCCTGCATAAGCATCTGAACCTGAAAACATCTAGCAAGGAAAATCAGAGGAAAGAGGGATGGAGAAGGAGGAACTCTATAAATTCTACAATATAGATTAGGAGGCTTCCTTTGAGAAACATTTTTTTTTTAATCCTGAAGAAAATCAGGATAAGTTGTATCAGTCCTAAGGTCTAAGAATGTCAGTCTTAAGCTCTAAGAAGGGATTTTGTGTAGCTCAGCCAGAATAGGTCAAACTGGGCTGAAAAGGGCTGCAGGGAAGGAGAAAGCTGTGTGTAGCAGACCCTGTGGTGGCCCTCACCAAAAGTAGGAAGGTTGAGCTCCTCATGGCTTGCCTCTCTTATTGTGTATCGAGGAACATGACAGGACATCTGCAGCAGAGCATGGGAAGTATGCAAGCTAATGTCTGCACATGAACTTGAACACAAGAACCCAAGTGATATAAATTGAAAATACCCAGTTATTGGGTATGTTTTAAGTCCTTGGCATTCCCACTGGCTTGTTCTTTGAACTAGGACATCTCAGCAGCACTCTAGCTCATCCCATGCTGTCTCCAACATATCAGGAGAAGCTTTTATTTCTCACCCTGCATGACAAGTGCTGAGAACAACAGGGTCCCAATAAGAGTTGGGCTGCTGAGTGTTAGTGCAGTACAAGTAGTTACCGTGACAGCATTCAGTGAGGCTTCCCATATACAATACTGAGGTTTTTTTGGTTTTAATATTTGTTTTTTGTTATGTTGGGGTTTTTTTAGAAGCACTTATACACAACTCTGAAATTCAGCTGGAACAAAGCCCCAGCCTTGCACATGTGTCTTTACTCTTGGTCCATGAAATTCCTTCTTGGTTTACATTAGATATAAATTGTGGGATTTGTACTATCCAGCTCTACCCAAAACTTTTCCAATTTACACTCCCAAGGAAAATTTGTCAGAAAAATTACATGCTGAATAATAAAAAAATATAAATAATAGTTAGGTATGAGTTATCTATGGAAAAACCTGTGTAAAGCAGAAGTAGACAGGGAATGCAGCTGGACTGGGTCATGTTCCCCCTCTGATGTTCTACTCCTTGAAGCTCACTTCTCGCACACTAACCAGGGCAATATCCCCCTGGAGGGGTACATATATGGTTGCCCCCCAAGTCTGCACACAACTCCCCTGAATTGCTCCCCTTGCTTGAGGACAAGGATTTTTTTTCTTTCATGAACCAACCTGCTCTGTTCTGCACCCACATGTCTATGGTAGCCACTAGTCAAGTGCTTGAAGCCAAACAGCATTTATTCTGCATACAAGTGCTGAGGGCTCTGGGTTCAGGTTTTGCCAGTTATCCACAATAGGAGAATTATGACAGCAATTCCCAGCTGCATCTGTATTACCCTTTTCATTTCCTCTATACCTTGTCATTTCTTGATCTCAGGCAGAAACACAAATCACCGCCCTCTATATACAGATTACTCAATATCCACTTCAGCCCATGGCAACATCTCTACTTCTGCTTTGATTCACCAACATCCACCAAGAAATTTGTTACAGTCTTTTCTTAGTTCCTTGCTGAACTGGATCAACTTTATCTCTGCATTACCCCAACACCCGTTCCCTTTTCTTGGGGGTACTAAGTGTGCAGTGTCTCACCATTTCCACTTTCTTTTCTAACCTTTTCACATTGAACTGCCCTCTTGCAGTCACTGCGCTACAGTTGGCCCAGGGCAACTGACCTAAGCACCCTCCTGCTGTTAGATTTACAAACCCGTACCCTCATGACCTCCCCATCATCTCATCTTTAAAGTTCTTAACCTTAAATGATACCCACAAAAAACCAAAACAACAAAATCTATACAAATCTAGCTGTAACTACCATTGAAGCTGGTACATGTATTAACATCACACATCTGTGTTTAGCCACAAATCTGAAGTAGTTGAGGGAAGAGATTTTGTTTCACCATCCATGTATAGGACCCAGCTTTTCCCACAGTGGAGCAAAGCTGAAGTAAGAATTCAGAAAATGAAACATTTTCAGCTCTGCAGTTAGAACTGACCCCACTTGCAAACGTACCTTTTGATAGTCTTAACTACATGCTCACATACTTTCTTTTTCCCTTCAGAGAAATGTTTCCTTATGGAGTGCACAGAACAGACACACAAAGAGAAAGACACAGAAGCTTAGAAAATTTCACTTGTACAAGTGTTTCAGCTTCTCTGTTTGGCAAAGTTACTAGCAGCTCAAAGTGTGTCTTCTACAGTGGGAACATCAGGCATCTAATCCAACAGCAACTGTGTGCCCTCTAATTAATAAAAACATATCTTACAAGATTTCAATATTTTTTTCCACTATCCTTCCAGTGCCCGTGAGGGACAACATGCTCTGAAGTCCCACAGAGGAGGGAGATCTAGCATTAACATTCTTGCAGTGCTCATCAGCATCAAGGCTTGGCCCCCTTGCCCCTCTGCCATGCTGGCCCCATGGCCACCTGCGCCCAAGGGGTGGGAATTGCAGAGCAGAAGAGAGGCAGCTCCGATGAGATTCCCAAACTCAAAAAAGCCCTGCTAAGCGGCACACTCCCACTCTCCCTATGTGCATCTTAGCACTGCAACCTCTTCACATCTCACGAGCTAGCGTGGAACAGATGCGTCCCCCTGTCAGGAGGCAACGACACCCATCCCTCCTCACACGACTCATATGATGTCAGAGTTGTCCTTGTCACCGACCCCAATTCGGGCTCACACATCAAGGACATATTTGCTCAGTGAATCCTCTGGGTGTGATGGATCACCCATCCTCTTCGACATCCTAGCTAATCACAGAAAAAGGAGGACTTTTTGCTAGCTGAAGAAACTCAGCTTTTCCAGCAGTTCCAGGGGCACAGTCCCACCAAGAAACATTGGCAGAAGCTGCAAGGTTTCAAACCTTTCACAGCTAGGTCAGCATCTTCTCATACAAAACAAATGCCTCCCCAACGTCCAACACAGAGATGCAAATTATTTTTATGGAACAGTCATGTACTTTCATGTGATCTAATATTAGCTGTGCTGTATATAATTATTTTATGTAGTACTCTGCGTTCTGGTTGTGCTCCCATCGATACGTCTAGTAGATATTTGTAGTTCCCTAGTAATTTAATAGCTAGTTTGTGCCCTAAAGCATAAAAACATTTCTACCCTATCTAAAGTAACCGTGGGTGGTGTTATCTATATAAAATCTTTGAGTCCTAATGAGCTTTTGTTCTCAAGTTATAACCCAAAAATACATCACCCGGCTGTTCCATTCTCCACTAAAGATCCTCATGATGATGTGAAAGGAAAATAAATTAAAAACTTAGATAAATGTGTTTGATCTGCCACAAAGAGGAAAAAGACACTCCTCTCTATTGTACCTCCCTGGGATTTTTTCACAAACCCATTTGATGTTCACTGCTGAGTGATTAAAGGCTGCAGAGAGCTGCAGTTTTGCAAACCATGAGCTGGAGAGAGCTGTGGTCCGAGCTGCCCAGGCAGGAGTGGCACACTGGCCCTGTAACAAGACTGTGGTAACCACTGGAGTCTGGACACGATGGTGCTAAATATTTGGGGCTCCTAAGAGGAAAAAGGCAGCGGGCTCCCTTCTTGCAAGGATAGTGTTAGGATATCTCCCACCCTTCCACCTGGAAAAGAAGAGGCACCAGGATGTGCAGGGATATGCCAGGGAGAGCAAGTCTCCCACAAGAAAAGGCTGTCCCCTGTCTGCAGCAAAGCTTTGTTACACCCTCACAACAATCTCATTACTGTTTGTAATTGGGAGTACAGTGATGCCAGCATATTCCCCTTTCCTCTTCCTTAGCTCGTCTTTATTCACGGCTGTGGAGGCAGGCCAGAGCCAGACACTCACCAGGAGCCAGGCTCAAGCCTTCCTTGGCGTGCACACCTCTGCTCTTTTGGAGAGGGTACAGGCTGCACAATACATCATCTGTTATGCAATGATACCCAGTGCCTGGTTCCGGTTTGCTTCCCAGTGGCAGGAATATATCACAACCCCTTTTCCCTTTCTTCCCATCCCATCTCCCAGCCCCATTCATCTTGGACACTCACAGTTTACTACCAAAGCCCCATAACAGCAGGAGCACCTGGTACACAGTGAACCAGCTGTACAAATTACAGTATTTTGGGGAGGGGAGGGGACATGCTGGGGAGCCAACTCATACAAGAGATTTTTTTTTTGGTCCCTGTTTCAGTTCTGCCACTCCTCTCCTGGAAATAATTACACTCAACTGCTTACAGCAGGCCTGAATGTGCCTAGCCCTTCTTTCTATCCTATTTAATTTTTTGTTTAAAATAAAACAACATGTATAAGAAATACCCAAGAGAGAGTTTATCATCCCAAAAGAAACAAAAAATGCTTTACCAGCTAGGTAGCAAAGAAAGATCCAAGATAAAATATCTGGATTAATCTGCAATCTGTACCTAGTTTTGACCTGAAAAGTGACACCCATCTCCCAACACAGAATGGAAAGTGCCTCGGAAAGTAAAACCTGGCTGCTTTATTAAATGTGATCAGTAAGTCAAAGATATTCAGCTGTGAAGCAAGTAATTCCCTAACCCATCAAAGCAACAGGTAGAAATGCCAGCAAATCCTGTCTGCTGTGTTCAAAAGAGACTTCCTAGTATCTATGCTTGGAAACAATGAAACCCAGATAGGGTATTAGCTGCCATTAGAAAGTAAACAAAGGCAATGGGAATTAATTCTTCCACCCACAGTTCAGAAAGATTTTGGCATTGAGTATTATCAGTAAATTCCCCAAGTAGCAATCAGGAGGTAATCTGTTCAGTGTCGCTAGATAGTCCCATCACATACAAGGATTTAACAAGTGCATCACCCCAGAGAGATACCAATTACAAGATAATCAACTTCCTTGACTCTGGGGAAAACTTTAATAAAACAGCGATCCCATCCTTGCCGTACCACACCTTACAGAGCACCCTCCCCGACTGAGCTAAGCAAAAAGATATAAATTAGGTCTTAATGAGAAAACAATAGTTCTTCAAGATAAACAAACAAACAAAAAAGCACAAATATTTGACTGGAAAATCAGGCAAAAACTCAGGAGGATATACCTCCATTCTCTTAGAAAAAGCCAAAACACCAAAGCAAGAAACAAAAAAAACCAGCAGCAAAAACAAAACAAAAAAAGCAAAAAACAACAAACAACAAAAAAAAAAACAAAACAAAAAAACACCAACCACAAAAGTAATAGTCTTGAATACAACCACACATATCTTCTATGTATCTGTGCCTGCAGCATCCCTCTCTGATGGTGCTGGGGCTCAGGATTCCCTCTCTTCCTTCCCTATCAGTCACTTGCCTTCTTCCAACAAGCTGCCAGGTATTTGCCAAGACCCCTCTCAAGCCCAGGACCTGTACCTCCGGCATCCAAGTGTGAACACCCAGCTCCATTAAGAATAGCAGCCAAAAAATAAATCTCCCTTATTTCCCACCTCTTCTTCCCCTCTCAGTTCTCTCCCTTGCTGTATTTTAGCAGGGAAGTTAGAGAAGGCATGGAAGCTGAGGTACTGAATGACAGTCATACAAGCACAGCCCTAGAATAATCAAAGAAATGAATACAGGGTATTCACCCCTTGTATCCTATAGCTTCACTATCTGCTGCTCTTGGGTCCTTTCTAATTTCCTGCTCTCACTTACTTCCCCCCTTTTTCTCTTCTTTCTTTCTTCCTTCCTTTGGCTTCGCAGCTTTGGTCTCCCTCATGTTTGGGAGAAACTATTCTTCCTTCTTCCCCAAATGCACTCTACTCTTTCTCAAATCACTTACAAACACCCATCCTCTACAGATATTAACATCAACAGTTCTCTTTCTTTTTGCACCAAGCTGCTCTGCTTTGCTATGCCTTGCTTACACTGCATCTCTCTATTTTATAGAGCATTTATTACACTGTGCACATAATACATAACTGAGCATTTCAGTATGGAAGCAATTGCCTCTTACACTGAAGTAAATCTGGAATTGACAGTTCTAAAATGCTTATAACTGCAGGACTGTCTTTCATAGACTCACAGATTTTAAGGCCAGATGGGACCATTAGATCATCTAGTCTGAGCTCATCTGAAAACCTGCTCTGGTTCTTCCCTAATAATGGGTGTCCATGCGATGCCATCAGGACCTACCAGCACAGCATCCCAGGATCCGTATTTCAGTTGTCACTATGCACAGTGCAGCCAGAGGATCAGCTGCATGAAGCATCCTTCCAACCACCAAGGCACACAGCAACTATTCCTTCCTCTAACAATCCTACTTGCACAAAATCAGGAATGTAAGAAGAGAGATAAAAGGGAAACTGGCTTTTTATTTTTTTTTTAATTAGGAAAAAGTTCCCAAAGCAGTTCTCAGAAAATCACACACACCATTTTTTTGCCATTCCTATTGCAACACAGCCTAAATTTAAGGTACAAACAAATCAAACCCACAAACAGTTTCTGGCCAAAGAAGCTAGTGAAATACAACAAAATAGAAGTTCATGTGCTCTGTTGCCTGTGTTCATAATACCCACAAATTTCTTGTCATATTTTGTGTTTCCTTAAAATCCATCTCCTATTCTTATTTTTCAGCTTTTAATGCTTATTAGTGTCATGGTTTTCCATTATCATATAGCTCTGAAAACCTAAATAACAAACTCTCTAATTATGTTTAAAAAGCTGGCAGAAAGTCTTGCATTTGGATAACTCAGTTGTAAAAACAACGGTTTCTCATCCATAAATCCTGGTACCTCTCATGTACAAAATAAAGCACACAACAAAAGCCAAAAACTAACCAAAAAAACAGAGTTAACATTAAATCAGAGAATGTATTAAGTTGCCTTATTCAGGTTGCAAGTAACGGGAACTCGCTAGTAATTTATCTATATGTCCCCATAATTTCAGAATCCCAAGAAGATGGAGCAATTTTCTTGTTTGCTTCCAATCCACAGGTTTTTGTGTGTAGGTGTGTTTTAATGCCTTTTCCCCATTTCTGGTGCGTGTCTGCATGAGAATATGCACAATTATCATCTTTAAAAGGCTAACTTAAGCATCTGAGTTCTAAATGGAGTTCTCAAAGGGATAGTTAATTTATACTTCATTCCTTGACTGCTAACTGGATTGGGAAAGTAGAAGTAAAACCAAATTATTTTTGCCAACTGATTGTTTTCAGAAAGTCTTGCACTAGCCAATATGCAAATTTCTTAATGAAAACCATCCTGGGAATTTATTAAACTGTTCATACTGAAGAAAATTACTTTCATTTACATTGAAAAGTGCAATACTGTATCCTGACCTATATATGTGCTTGCCAAGATTCTATCTCTACTCTACTCAGGGTCTTTACCGTGCTATCACCATGAAGAAGAGCAATTTCTCTTTTTTTCCTCTCTCTTCTTTTTTTTTTTTAATAAAAAGGCAAATAATAGGCACTGCCAATAGCCATTGTTGACCCAAGTCAAAAGTGTTTGAAATTAATTTATCCGCTTTGGATGGTGTATAAATTTCTCATTACGAGTGTCAGTGATGGACAAGAAACCATTCCAAAAAATGTATTGGGTATCATGCCAAACTCTGTAATCAAGGTCTCTTGCAGAGACTCTGGAGTATACAAAGGGTTTCACACAGTCAGGAGTGTTAGCTATGCATGCTTTCCCGTTGCCCGGGCTCAGCCAAATACTCTGTGAGAATAACACGTATATACACTTTGTTTTATTATGCCTCGCAGATGCTTTTTTGTTTTATATTTCAAGCTTTGTCAGGTCCAATGTTTGTTCCTTCTTCATTCTTCAGCCCTCACTCTTCCCCCTTCATCCCCCTCCCACAAATTTCAGAACAGCTTCCTAGACAGACCTGGTATCGATTACATAAACTGACTTTCTTGGAAAGTAAAGGGGGAGATGAGGGGGTGGAATTGGGATTTCTTCTACTTGCAACTGAAAATGGTAGCCATTGAACTGATCTGGTCAATGACAGTAAGAGAATAAGCCCAGCAGAAAGTGGTAATATATTGTGTTACACTTATGCCAACTTGCCAAGTCAAGTTCTTTTTCTCAAGCGCATGTACAGTTTGTTCTTGCTATCCTCAGTTAACTCTGCCTTCTGAATAGGGGAGATGGGAACTGCTCAAAGGCCACAATAGCATGTTCTACTTAAGGTTTCCTCTCCACACTAACCATTGTGGATAGCACTCTTTACAGTCAAGCGCTCTTGAATAAGAATGCTCTCATTAGGGATATGAAGCTACGTTTTCTTTACCTTGCAAGAATTCTGTAAAATGAGATTTTCTTCATTACAGGAAAACTACCTGCTGTTAAAAAGCAGCAGCAAGTTGGCTCGATTTCCTCAAAGGAATTTGAAGCTGCCTTCAAAACTAGCAGCAAAAGAGCATCAAAATGACAATATTGTAGAAGAAACGCATCAGGAATGACTGATTAATCTAAGTTTCTATGGGAACGTGAGAAATGACATATTGGATCAGATGAGTGGCCTGTTTAGTCCAAGATATTCTGTCAGCTAATACTGTATACTGCAGCAAGAAAAGGCTTAGTGCCCCATAACAAACAACTGTCACCAAAAACCTAGAAAACACAGACAGAGCAGCTTAGCCTGAGAGCGAAGCTCAGCTGATGCTCTGAAGCAGGTGGGCTGAGATATAAGAAAAAAAATTGCAGGCAATGTTGGTAAAGCAAATTCCATTTTGTTGTGGTTTTTTTTTTCCCCATCACTCAACCTTGGTAGCACTCCCTTTCTCAAGCTGAGTTTTCCAAGCAGGGGAGCTTGCCAAAGGGTGGGTGGCTTAATCTGAAAATTTGATCCGAGTTTTCATAGGGTTTGTGAGGGGGTTTTAATAAGGAATATAAAACCCACAAACATTCTTCAGTACTATGTATTAAAGCCATCATGATGCAGCCTTATGTAGCAGGTATGATTTTTTTCTTTACAAAATACTGCTTGAAACCA
This sequence comes from Chaetura pelagica, assembly GCF_000747805.2. Classification (NCBI taxonomy): domain Eukaryota; kingdom Metazoa; phylum Chordata; class Aves; order Apodiformes; family Apodidae; genus Chaetura; species Chaetura pelagica. The sequence goes on from NW_009952974.1 coordinate 3,260,305, forward strand.
GACCTATATAAAAATTATCATCAGTGCAAGGAAGGACACAGATGGAACTTTGATTCAATTAACTATTCTAAATGGACAGTGACAAATTCTGTCATGTACCATATTTATTGCACAGCTATTTCCAAATCTAATAAAATCTAAAAAAAATTATCAAAATACAGGTAATAGAATATTATTGAACACAGTAAAGCAAAATAATAGAGTAAGATACAATAACAGTAATAATTACATTGTCCATAGATAAAATGTGGCTGAGTTGCTAACAGTGTCACCTATTGTAATTGCCTAAGAGAAAACAATCACAGTCTACATGTTTTCCTACCAAATTTTAGCTTTTTCCTCATGCGATTCTTCTCCTGAAAGGAATTTATTTCTAAAAACTGCCCACTGCAAGAATCAATTTCCACGTGTCTCTCTGTCAGGAAGTAAGGAAACTGTTCTAATCACTGGGTTTGAGTGTTCACCTTTTCGTTCAGTATTTCAATGTAATTTTTTTGTTTGTAAAAATGACAAATTAAATATAGTGTATCAAAATGTACGTTAACAAGTTTAACATGGAAAATCTCTTCCTTTAGAAAAATACAGAATATTTTTACTACTTTATGCTTTTGTTCTCGTGAAAAAACAAGTTGGAAATTAAATTTTAAAAGATCTTAAAGGATGTAGTGAAACCCCAAAGATAAAGACACATGAAACTAAAACTGGAAGCAACAACCTTAACCTCTGCAGAGACAATCTTTTAATTACACCACCATATACCAGAAGAAGAACATATTAAACAGCACGAAGCATTAGGAATAACATAGAATAATGATAATGAAGTGGCTGGCACAGTTTGCCCATCCACATTTGCAATTAAATTAACTTTCTAGTTAAGCTAATTGTTTCTGGCATGACAATATGGAGCAGTCAGTTAAGACACAATTTCTTTAATCATGCTCTGTTTTCCTGTGTCGAACAAGAAATTGATAGAATTAAAGGCTGTATTCTGTGCAATGTGGCATTTTGTGTTGGCACAAGCACGGCAGTGCCTGCCGTGGTTCTCCATCAAGTCCAAAAGCTCTGACTACCCTGGCTTGAGCCCCTCTGCTCTCCACCCAGAAACACAGGAAAACAAGATGAAGGTTCCATTTGGGCAAGCATGAAATCTGGGGAAGGCGGTGGGGAGATGGAAGAGATATAGGAAGCCAAAAATTTATAACCCAACACTTTTACCTATCAAACTTGTACTGTCAGGACTGTGGCTTACTGGCACCCGGTCGTGGTCATTTCTATCTTCTACTGCACTCTTGGAGTTTGTGAAAAAGTGCAAAACAACAACATCATCTCATCCCACGTGCCCAGTCATCTTAGCGTACCAAGCATCCACACCAGCTGGGTATCTTGCTTTTATTATAATTATAGTGCCAAGGCAGTAACTTGGTGTGTTAGTCATTTCTAACCCCAGGGACTCTGGGTTCACAAGGTAAGTTTGATCAGGTACCAAAGCACAGGTTAGCAACTAGATTTGCTCAGCTAAATATTAAAATGAGAACTTTAAACCTTTCCCTCTAGTTAACAGGGAACTGACATCTATGCAAAACTGTAGTGATCACCCACCATGCAGCATCTCCAAATCTATACTACAGAAAGTGAGAACAATGGCCTGACACAATGTCTTCAATTAGCAGTGAATAATTTCTCAGTTATTTTTGAGTAAGTTATTTTTCACACATACTCAAATAAAAGGGAAGAAATAATTTTGACATTTTCTGAAACCAATGTCTGAATAATAGCATCAAGAAAACTAAAAGTATTCTTGCTTCTGCAGTCTATGAACAATTTACAGGCAGCAAGGGGGTGCAGAATATCTAAATTTTTCATTTAAGAAACAACGTTTTCCAACCCAATCTTATTATCAGTCCTTTGGGACACAGATGAGGGGTATAAACAGAAGGCCACTTGAGGAGTTTAGGCATGTTTACCCAAGAATACATCTTAAATGCTGTTCAACCATCCACCTCTCCCTCTCATGAGTGTGTGCACCTCAGTAGCATTCATCCATAGAGCAGTAAGAAAACATCGTAAGAGGATTGACCAAGACTTGCTTAAATCACTGAGTGGAAGAAATGTTTTTCATTTGTACTAAATACAAATAAACATTAAGCTCATTTATGGAGCAAAATAACCAAAACAATGGGAGAACAACCAAAGCATAAACATATGGGAAGTCTGGAATGAAAATAAGCCCTGGAGCCTAGATGGTTAAGACCTTGATTGATAGTAGAATGCTTGTTTTGGATATTTGCGGAGGATCTCCAATCAAAAGCCAAAAGGAAGCATTAAAAAGAGCCACAAAAGCATCAACAGCATCACTTTAAGATAAGCCTTAAGAAAGATACTGAGGCAATTGTTGACTGAAATAGACTGGGAATTGCAGGCAAAGGAATTATCTCTTGTTCGATTACACCTGAAGATACAGAAGTCAGAACTTTGTAAATAAGCAGGATTACATCAAGTTCAGTGACTCAATCACCAACTGCTCCTTCTAACATTCAAACTCTGAGCTTCCTGTAACAGGGTTAAAGAGAGAAAACCCCCACTTTATACTTTCCAAGAGCAAAACCAGTGAGCCAGTTATGCCTCCTGTACCAGTGTGGAACAAAAGGCAGTACATAGTTCAAACACGTAAAGCACAGGAGGATTTAAACCAGCACCTAAAAACTTACTGGTAAAGATGAACCCTTATTAGAAAGCCAAGGGCAAAATGCCCAAAAAGACTCCGACGTGCAGCTGCAGCAGTTGTGGTTTGAAATAACATTGGGAAGGGCTACAAAACTTTGACCAACCTGGAAGTTGCTATCAGATAAACTGCAGAAAGGGCTCAGGGAATTGATAAGTGTCCTAGAGAACAAAAAAAGAACTTGTATCAACAACTGTGACACTCCAGAAGGAAGGGAGAGAAAAAAAAGACACCTTAATTTGAACTGAACAAACTGTTTCCCTGATACACTCAAACATCAACCAGGACCTCAAGGGCAAATTAGTTACCAGTTTGCAGACACTCAGGTAAGAGTCAGAAATAAAGATCAGCAAAAGACAAAAAGATATTGTACTGACTATAGCATTTACTAAGGATCCTGAACTTTTTTCACAGCTGCATATTACAAAAGGGAACAGCTGCTGCAAACAGAAGATGATGCCAGCAATTTGCCAAGATCTCTAAAGTGCAGTTCTCTATCTCAAATTCAGCTCAGCAATTGTATGATGGTTCATGCCATCAGTATGCATTGTGGAAGGAGTGAGGACCAATCTAGGCTTACAAAGCAAGAGAAATTGGCAACAGTTGGCCAAAATGAGGGTCATTATTGATCCCAGAAGAAAAAATGCTTTTAAAGGAGAATGGTTAAATACAAGGCTAGTGAGAAAAGAGCATTGTGTGTTCCATACCAGACTGCCAACTCCAAGATGCAGTGCAGGCAGGAAGGGAGCATCAAGCCAAACCAAACCAGGAGACTCATATAATTGTTTGTCATTTCTGTAGGGAA
>NW_009952974.1:3264144-3300978 GCF_000747805.2 Chaetura pelagica
ATTAGTTTAACAGCTAATTTAAAAAAATACTATTTAGCATGCAAAAAAAAAAATGATGTGAAATGCACAAGAATAATGAACTCTGGGTGAGACTTTAGTTACAACACTAGAAATCGAAGAAAGACAGGGGACCAGGTGATTCAACATACAGATCTATTATGCAGTGCCTAAGTCCCACCTTTAGGGGCAGAAACACCACTAGCCATTACAGGTATTGGCAGCTTTCCAGCAAATAAAAGATGTTGAGTGTTTGAAACTTATTTTGAGACCCCTAATCTCTGGGGACCTTCAGCTGCTGAAGTTCTTCTGGATCAGCAACAAGAGTAAAACTCTATCCATTTGCTGAATGCTTCTGACCATAGTCAGAAGGAGATGGGGAAAGAGGGACTGTGGTGGCAAAATGTGGATCTGGTGAGTTAATAGAAACTACAGGAAGTTGTGAGGGAGAGCATGTGAACTCTCAGCAAATGTATTGGCTTTTAATCTGGCACCCTACCAAGCATTCAAAGAGAAGCAAGGAAATAGTTTTAAGACTGTTTGGCTAGAAATAATTCTCTCTCTGACAAACACGTAAGTTGTCCTTCATTGCTTCAACACAAAAGTGATACTGGGGAAACCAGCTACCTAAACAGCATCTTTCTTTTCAGCAGAGAAGCAGTAAAGAAGCCTTGTAAGTAACATGTTAGGAAGTCAGATCTCAGACCGAGTCCAGTTAAGTAAAGAAGGTGACAGCATCAGATTACAGAAAACAACCCAGTCATTTAGTGTGTGCTTCTCTATTACCCTAAATATTATCCTAGATGCTGGTGAAAGCTTGGTCTGGTTTACTACCCTGAATCTTAAAAGTGGCTATTGGCAAGCGGAAGCGGATCCAGAGGAACGGGGGGGGGAAAGGAACTGCTTTCACAGTAGGACAAGGACTGTGGCAATTTAAAATGATGGCTTTTGGCTAGAGTAATACATCAGCTGCATTTAAAAGTCTAACGAAGAGGGTATTACATGGCATGCCTCTCTCAGCCTGTTTGTTATACCTAGATGATATCCTGGTGCATGCTAAAGTGTTGGAACAAGAACTGATACATTTACAAATGGCCTGTAATTAGCTCAAGGCTGCTAGTCTGAAAGTGTCTCAAAAGAAATGCTAGGAGTTCATTTCAAAAAGGGGTAATTTACCTTGGGCAAAAGCAGGGAGGAAGGGTGCAAGATTTCCTTGGACAATGAGAAGCTGTCCAGAGCTTGCCAGCTGCTCCCACACAGATATAAGCACCAGTTGTGGGAGGGCTGTGTTTGGTTTTTTTCAGGATTATCAGTATATTTTTCAGCATTGCAAAACCACTGAGTTGATTAGGGAAACCATCCCAGTAGTCAGCCAGTATAAAGTTAATATTTCCAGACTTGAAAAGGGCTTTTGCAATTGCTCTTGTCCCAGCTACCTGCACCCTGAGGTTTCTTCATACTATCCACTCATTATTAGTGCTTGGGGGCAGGTACAACTGCCCACAAAACTTGGAAAGAAAGTGATTTACTGAAAAAAAAAAAAAAAAAAAAGAAGCAAATTTTCTGAAGGCACTTATTGCCCCCCTCCACAAGATGATCTCCCAACAAAATATTTTCCCCATTCTGGGCCTGCAAGGAAGTTTATGGTCAGCATAGAAGCAGCTTTCACAAAATGGCTCACATTGTTGGAACCCTGAGATGACTGAAGAACCAACAATTCATGGGTTCATAACCACATTAGTTATGAAACCGGTGTTCTGGTGCCTAGTCCTGTGCATCATAATGGTTAATAATCATTGGGGAAATACTGTCATCTTCCCTTTTCCTATGATTTGCAGAAGCATAAATGCTCCTTCTTCATCCATTAAAAGAGGATTTGTTAGCTTCCCAAGAAGATGATCTCAGTACTTAAGGAATAACACCTGACATAAAACTAATTTGGAAATGTAGCCTTTGGGAGAGGAATCCCTCAAAATACCGCTCTGAGTTGAAGATGAGCTACAGTGAAGGAAACAGAAAAGCAAGTAGGATAGAATGGCCAGGACAAAACCTATATAATCTGGAGTGCTTTGTCTGCAGTGGTGGCCATAATCAGATGCTGGAGGCAGGGAAAAAAAGCAACCCTGTTTGTGCTATTTCCTGCTCATACCCTCTCAGCTTCCAGTTATTTTCAGCTCTGAGACTTCCTGACCCATGTATAGCTCACATGCAGTTAGAAATTCCCCATGATTTTGTCTTTCATGAACTCAAATGTGTAAACATGTCACATCCACAATGTCATTTGGCAGTGAACTCCGGCTGGTCTACCACCCACTTTGTGAAGACATTCAACGTTTTGGAACATCTTTGTCCTCCTTTGAAGTTTGTTCTTGTTTTGTTGTTTGTTGTTTGTTTTTTTATTCCCCTGTCCTACAAAAGCATTCAGAAGTGAAAGGTCAAAAATGTGAGTGCATTCAAGGTGAACCTCAATATTCTTTGTGCTGTCCTCAGTGCTTTCCCTGGCAAATATTAACGTTTTTTAATCATTGCGGAGCACTGAGGATTTCACCGAGCTGTCACGTTCTCAGCATCTTGCTCCTTCATTGTAACAGTCAGCTTAGATCCTAGATCCTGTCATTATCTTGAAGGGAGAGGGTTTATAGTTTTGCAGGGGGTTTTGCACACTTCTTACATAACCTGCGCTGATGTCAAAGGTGATGAATACCATGCAGATATATGACAATATGCTAACAGAGAGCACTGATCTTGTATCCTTCAAAGATAAGGTTGCTAACCAATATTTGCAGCTCATTATCAGCCTCCTTGTTTTCTTCTTCAATCTTTTTTTTTTTTTTTCCACCCCCCAGCAAATCCATCTCAGCACACCCACCTCTCTCCCAGCTATTTCTTCACTTTGGAGCTCTCCCTGTATCATTTGTTTCTTATTTGCCGTCTTCCAGCTTTCCAGTTCAATCTCTAGTCTCAGTTTTTCTCTAGTCCTACTCCATCTCTAGTTTTCTCCTATCTTTTTACTCCAGTTTTCTCCAAGCTTCTGTCTGCCAAGCACCTGTACTGGATAGATTCTCTTTAAGCAGCATGTCAAAGGAAAAGCCAAAATGCCCTCTCCACTCTAGCATTTGTTACCAGCCTCCCTCAAAACAGCTGTGATCAGTTTGAGTAGGTACTTACCACATTGATCTTGCAAGTCTCACAGACTGACTCACAGTCAGTCCAGAGGAGACAACTACTCAAGAGCTTACAGAGAAGGACAGATGTTCATGAGGACAAAATTAAGGCCTGAAACAAGGGAGTTCCTTTCTACCTTTGGGGAAAAAATAATTACTAGCCCAAACTCAACCACAAGATCAACACACATTGGCAACACAGACCTATTCAGGGAAAGCTGTGTTTTTTTGTGCAAAACACGTTTGCTTTTCTCAAGCTTAAGCCAACCCCTTTTTCAGTGCAGCAATACTTGGGGTGTATTTGGCAACTTCAGTTCTCTTTAGGTTAGCAGTTATTTATGGAGAAGGATAAACCCAACAACTGTGTATTACAGACAGCAAAATTGAGCCAGAGCTTGGAACAGAGGCTTGACCAATGCCACAGCAGATGTTGACAACAGAGATGAGAGCAGAATATTTGTTTTCCAAGCTTCAAACAACAGGCACAGAACAGTGTCATTGCCTACATATACTCAACACTGAACAATGAGCAATGCTGAGCACTCTGTGTGCCTGCCAGTGTATTCAAGCATTGAAAGACAGAATGAGCAAATCAATATACTGAGAGTTTGAAGTCTAACAAGATAATAGTATGGATTGTGGGACATGAATTCTAGTTAACCCAGCTGATAAACTGGAATGCAGTTATGTAGTATGTGAGAACACTTTTGCAGTCTGCTGAAAATAGCATACAGTGTAATAAATTTATGCTCAGCTTTCTCACAACAGGAAAAAATGTCAGGGAAAAAAGCATCCTCCTGAAATCCGACTACTTGGGTTTTCTCATTTAAGTGTGATCATGCTCCTTTGATAAACTCAGACCATAAGTAGTACAGCATGCAGCAAACAAGAAAGCTTTTCAAAATCCAGACCCTGCATGAAGGTTGTGCTTCAGTCAGAGGTGTAAAACACCCAAGGACATAATTTAACTAATGTAAGCACTTCAGGACTCCTAGTGAAACTGCTTGGAGTGGTGTATTCAGTTGTTTAAGGCTGCTTTTTTTTTTTTTTTGTCACAGGCAAGATATATGTTTACATGGCAGACTTAATTGCTGTTTTCAGAGGACTAATGCTGTGTAAAATCATAGTCATCAATACAGCCATTTATTTTGACTATAATTAACAAATCAAGTCACAGCACGTTTTACTTATTTGCCAATCTGTTGAATATTCACACTGGCCCCAAGTCGCCTATTCATTTAGCAGTAAACATGTAGCCTAGCAACTGACTGTCAATATCAACAGTAGTTGATGAAGTTGTTAATCTCTGGAAGACTGACAGGTTAAGCCAAATTCTCCAATGCAAAACTCTTATTGTCCAAGCCTTACATTAGCCCAGAAGGATATCTATGTTCAAAAGATACCACATCTCCTTCTACTATTAAAATTAAATGAAGTGTGCTGGAGGCAGGAAAAGGCCATGTGCTCTGCCTGCCATGCATGTTTTGCATGCACCACAGCATCCAGCATTGTGTTTGCAGGATGTATTGACCATTGCTAATTTCCAGAGACAATTGAAGACACTTTTGCATCTGTTCATCATCCTGGAATAAACTATCATATAAGTGCACGCTGTGCACCAGAATATTGATGAGGGCAGGAGAAACGCAAATATCTCCTTTGCTATGCAAATCTGCACTGGAACTGCAAAAGAGAAAGCATGTAGGTATGGATAAAGAGCTTTAATCTGGGGTATTGAGAATCAAAATTGGAGTGAAGGTATTTAAAAGGAGTACGTGCAGTCTGATTAGGATAACAAGAAAAGGATATGATTTAGCCCACAGTAAAACTCACTGCATCAGGATTGAGCTCTACAATTTTCTAATCATTTAGTTGTAAAGCTCAGAAGTTCCACCAACACAGTACTTGAAAGACACAGACAGGCAGACTAATTATCTGCAAATATACAGCAAGGAGTTTCAGAACAGCAGGAAAAACCTATTGCTTTTTGCTGTCTGTTACAGGCCCGAGCTGAATCTAACTGCCTGTGGAAAGTACTTCCTATCTCACTTTGATATTGACAGCTGTGCCAGTTGTAGCAGAAATTGAGTGTAAAGTCATAGAAGAACAACAATGCCACAATTATTTCATCTCTTCCCAGGTATTTACAGAAGAAGGGTGGCTACGATTAGCAGAGAAATTGTGGAACCGTAGAATGCAAGGTGAAAAAGGCCTGGGAAGACCATCTGCAGGACATCTTGCTCCAAGTCAGCATCAGCTATGTCATTCCTTTTCTTAAAGACCTCCAGCCACAGAAGTGAGACTATTCTAGGACTTCACTACATGAATTATCAGGAAACTGCATTTTCTCTCCTAATAACTCCTGATTCTAACAGTTGCAGAAATCTGCTTTTTCTGTCCTAATCTCTCTTGATTCTTTCTAACAGTTTAATCCTGTTTCCACCTACACAAAAAAAACACTTTTCTTTTCTGCATCATCCTTTTACATATTTGAATACTACTGGTAGGACTCCACAACAGTGTTCCCTGAACTAAACTAAACAGCATCCATCCATGCACTCTCTTCACAACATATGTAACATCTCAACTGAGCATGGTGACCATGACCAGTGGACAGCATATTTCTAGAAGCTCAAGGATACCCCCAAAGTAGACATTGTTTTGGGAAGATACTGCCAGGGGTAGGCAAAGTGGAGAAGTCACTTTACATCTTTCATATTATAGTGCCATTTATGCATTCCATGATAATGTTTGCCATTTTTGCAACATCATTACATTGTCTCATGCTCAGTTTGCAATCCACTATCATCCCCACAGATGTTTTCTGAAGCATGTTGACTAAAGAGTTGTTACCCATCTTGTATTCATGAAGTTATTTCATATGAACTACCATCTCTCTGCATTTATTTTAGAGTTTCAGCTTATTCCTCTAGACCCTTTTTCCATTTCTCACCACCATTCCGAACTCTGAAATCTTTGCACTCCCTTTGATTTTCAGTCTTTTTAAATTTAACATGCGTAATCTGTACTGCATCATTCAGGACATGGTTTAATGAGAGCTGGGCACAGATCTGCAGAGCATTACTCCATAGAATCATAGAATGCCAGGTTGGAAGGGACCTCAAGGATCATCTGGTTCAACCTTTCTAGGTACTACTATAGTACCCTAAGTACTACTAAGCACCCTGTCAAGCCGAGACTTAAAACTGTCCAGTGTGGGGGAATCTACCACTTGCCTTGGGAGACTATTCCAGTGTTTGACTGGTGAAAAGTTCACATCCTGTGTCCAATCAGAATCTCCCCAGGAGCAACTTGTGCCCATTACCCTTTGCCTTTTCCATGTGACTCTCTGAAAATAGGAACTCTCCATCTTCTTAGTAGTCACCCTTTAAGGACTGGCACATGGAAATAAGGTCTCCCCTAAGACTTCTTTTCTCAAGGCTGAACAAGCCCAGTTATCTCAGCCTCTCCTCATATGGCAGGGCCTCCAGCCCTCTGATCATCCTTGTGGCCCTTCTCTGGACCCTCTCCAGCCTGTTCACTTCCTTTTTGTAGAGCAGGGACCAAAACTGAACATAATACTCCAGGTGTGGTCTGACAAGCGTCGAGCAGAGCTGGATGATGACTTCATCTCTGCTGGTGATGCCCTTTTTGGTGCAGCCCAGCATACTGTTGATTTTCTTTGCCACTGCAGCTCACTGTTCACTCATATTGAGCCAGTTATCCACCAAGACCCCCACATCCACAGGGCTGATCTCCAGCCAGGTGGATCCCAGTCTGAACTGCACTCCTGGGTTATGTGTTCCCAGGTGCAAGACCTTAAACTTCTCCCCATTGAACTTTATAAAGTTTCTGCTAGCTCATTCCTTCAGTCTAGGAGATTCTGGAGGATGGCTCTCCTTTCCAGAGGGTCAACATCTCCATTCATCTTGGTGTCATCAGCAAACTTTATCCCAACATCCAGGTTACTTATGAAGATGTTAAACAGCATTGGGCCCAATATCAATCCTTGGGAGACCCCACTTGTGGCCAGTTGTCAGTTTGAGGATGCTGTTTTGATACTGTTTCAATACTCCTTCATCCTCCTGAAAATTATGCTCCAAACCTGTTTTTTCCAGCTAGTTTCGCCTCTGCCTAACAGTGTTTTTATCTAGCCCAGGTTTCCCTTGTTTCAGAGAATGTCAGGTAACCCAACTTTAAAGATCTACAGATGTACACTATACTCAATAGACATGATGTCAACAGTTTCTTCCCTTTCCATGAAGTCTGTTACTCTGCTGCACAAGGAAATTGAAGTGGTTTGACAATTCATTCTTGACAAATTCAGCCTGGCAGCTATTCATTTTCTTGTTATCCTTCAGCTGCTTTAAAACTGTGGTTTGATTCTTTTTTTTTTTTTGTTCCAGATTTTTTCTGTGGACTGAAGTTAACACTGATTGTAATTGTCTGTAATTCACTACCTCCTCTTCCACCTACCTTTTCAAAATTAAAAAAAAACTCAAAACTATCTTTGCTCTTTTTCCAGCCTCTGGTACCTCATCTATCTCACATGAGCTCTCAAAGGTAACAATAATGGCTCTGAGACTGCTTTAGGCAAACCCTTATATATCCTAGAATGAATTCCATCACAACCAGTTTGAAAACATCTAGTTCATCTGTAACTTCCTAAACTTGGTCTTTTCTATTTTTGGCTAACATTTCATCCCTGTTCTGTAGATTTTAGTAGTACTAGTAATATGAAAACAATCAACTTTTAAATGAAGGCTCAATTAAAAAGAAAAAAGAAAAAGGGAAAAAAGGTCACAGTCTTCCATAAGCAGCTTGCTTCTCCTGTAAGTCAAAGCAGCAATCCCTGTCTGGATTATCCTTTTATTCATGTACATTGAGGATGACAACTGCTCACTTTGACACTTCTGGCTAGTTGCATCTCATCTAGTGCCTGGACTTTCCTGATTTCATCCCTACATGCTTGTGCCATATTTGGGTACTCATTCTCCTGACATGTTTCCATTTCAATGTATTTTATTCCTGCTACCTGTGCAGAGTCCACTCTTTAGCCAAGTTAATCTTTATGTTGGGTTTGTCTGTGCTTGTACCACATGATCACATTTTTTATGATCCAGCAGCTATTTCACCTTTACTTTCAACTATTAAATTTGCCTCTGGAGAGATCCTAGTACCTTCTCCCAAGTCCATTTTTGCTACATTGTTGTTTGTCTTCCATCTATTCACAAAGATTGTGAAATCTCATTTCATGCTCAATTTCACTCAACTTGCCTATTGCCTTTGTACTCTCAGCTACTTGCTCTCCACTGTCCAAAATCTAAAACATAAAAAAGCCTTTTCACTGTGTGCATTTCTCCATTATATAAAAAAAAAACCAACAAACAAACCACAAATAAAATCAATCAAGACAAACCAAATACCTTCTTAGAACTTGCCAAATAACCTTTATTCCCACTGTGCTTGTGGATACAAGACATGTCTGCAAACAGTTAAAATTTCAGATGAACATGAAATTCTCAATAATTTCAGAAAAAATCCTAACCCATCTGATCTTCCTGACATGGTGGTTTTTCATAGTTTGTAGCCCCTTTAATCCCTTTACATTTTCATCAAATCTCTTTCTCACCCCTCACAGTCTGAGCATCAGCATATGTCCTCACCTTTCCTTTCTAGTCTATATGCAATTATCATTTTCAATCCCCATTTTCCTTCATACCCTGTCCCCATTAGGCTGCAATAGCAAATTCCAGACAGCTAAAAGTTTGCAAGCCTTAAATATTCATTCTTGTGTTGCAGGCACTGTTCCACCTATCCTCCCTGACAGCAGTGACCACAGAGGTTACAAGGCAAGTCACACCACAGGCTACTGCTTGCAAAACTGCCTGTGTCAGAAATCCATCAAGTCTCCAGCTTATATACAGGGGACAAGCTGTGGTCCTTATCAGGGCAGATTCAGTGTTCTTTGACACCTTGACCCCAGCCTAAACCACATTTTGTATAGCTAGGTCAAGCTCCTGCCAGTGTGTCCTGGTTTGAGCCAGGATGAAGACACTTTTCCTTTTACTGATTTACTGATTACACAGTGGTTTTAGATTTTTGCTCCAAACATCTTCTGAGACATAACTGGAGCATCTGAAGTAGGTGTTGGAGGAAATGTAAAGGTTGGTGTCACTTTTGCACCTAGCTCATCCTACACTGTGTTCCTCAGTATTCCCCTGCCAACAGAATGTGTGTCAGTGGAGCAGCCTGAAGCCTCACAGGACCCCATGTGAGTGAACCTCTGGGAAGGAAAGTGGTTGCCTAATATGACCCTGCAAAGAGATTTTGGCCAAAACCACCAAAGGAGATTCTGTTCTCCCATGCCAGATGGGAGGCAGTCCACCCCACTGCTCTTCCCCAGCACAGCTGCCTGCTCCACCTGGGGCTCAATATACAACAGGGCAGTGTCTACATCTTTTATTGCATCCTATCTCAGGTGAAATGGTTAGGTGCAAAAAGTCTAAGCTAGTGAAACATAAAAAAGAAACTAAAAACTTGTTCATTTCAACTTAAATTCATGCATACTCTCCCTGTTTTAAAGGTTTTCTATAGTCAGTAGCCAACAAACACAGTTCTATCAGAGTTTTATTCATACATGAAGTTAGTACTTTTAATAAGCATTCATTTACTCACTTAAAAGCTGTTATATTTAAAAACTTTATCCTACCAATATCTTTGCTGCCTGTCTTTATTCCCTTTATATAGGTTATTCTTCTATGAAATATTAATTCAAGTGGGCGCTGCTATATTTAGAATGCAGAGAAGTGTTTTATGCATGTAGGTTTTTTTGTATTCTTGCTATGCAGCAAAAAAAAAAAAAAAAAAATCTACCAAACTGCACTCTCATGGTGCTTCAATTCTAAGCCACATATTTGCTGAGGTTCAGGAAAGCTAAGACATTTTGATTCTGGCTAATCAGTTTTCCACATAAGTCACCTTTAAATTTAGTTGCCCAGCTATTGGTAGGTTCTGGATTGCATGGACACCTGTTTTTCAACCCCTTTTCTATTTTAAATTTGGTGTTTAAATTGTTTTAACTGCTTAGCTATGAAAAAAAGGCCTACAGTTTTTTTCTTATCAATCTCATCCTCTTCATTGAGCATTTGGTAACCTTACACAATTTTACTCTTCCTATAGTTATTTTTATGGTGTACAGATCATACCAGCTTCGAGTACATGATAACTTTCTAGCAGGGTCATTTTAAGCCCCTAATAAATTCTTAGCATAACTTGTTAGCCGTGTCAAGTTTTAACAGCTGAATTACTACTTGACTCACTTGGTAGATGATTAAAAAACTTCATGGGAGAAGCATGGACGTAAAAATGTGAAGTTAACATGAGATCAATATTTTATTTAATAAACAAAGTGCTTGAGGATGACTAAATATCCTGAAGTTTTAAAGTTTCCCTACTTGTGTACACTTCAGAGAATGATAAATATAAATTTTATTAAGTCTTTTATTACTTTGAGTTGCTTTACTCTACTGAACAATAGCTATAACTCCCTCCATCTTTAAAAAAAAAAACCACAAACAACCAACAAAAAACAGACCATCTCTCCATATATGTAACTGGTAGGGAAATAAAACAGTTCGGGAGCATCCATCATTTTCAAAAATGGGAATATTTTTCTTCAAAAACTACCAAGACCCTCCAAGACTATGAAGCCAAAGATTATAAATATGAAGCAGCAACTGAGAACTGGAAACTATAATAGCTACATAAAGACAACACAGACACCAGAAATGAAAGACACTTTGTTCACCACTACCAACTTATAGTAGTTCAGGATTTATCTTCTGAACTCATTCTGCATTCTCACCAAAAAGCTCAGTGCATCATAACAGCCCCTAGAGCTTTCTCCGAAAGGTGCAACTATTTGGAAAACAGACTTCAGACAGAAGATACACTAACTGTATTCAAATTTAGTATCACACTAAGGAAATCCACTTAAGTTATAAAGCCATAACATAACAAAGCCTACAATAGCCTGTTTTTTATCCTCAAATTACAAAAAATTCGGAAAGCCGGTGAGGCAGGAGTAAAAGCTAAAGTAAAATGACAGAAGGAATAAGTCGTACGTGCTCCATAGTCTACCCTCTGAAAAACTACTTTATTTAAGAAGTTAAAAAAAAACCAACCCAACAAAACACACAAACCAAAAAACACCACAACAAAGAAAAACATTTACATAATGATTTCCAAAATTGGGTTGCTAACTCAGAAAGAAAAGGTACAACAAGAAAATGCAACTTGTACAGACTGCTATACTCATGGTACTTCTTACCCTTACAGGGCTCAGACAAAGAAGTTGTAAAGCCTGAGACAATGAAAAGCCTTGATGGCTTTTCCTTCTAAATTTGATTGTAAACACATATGCAATCAAAATCTCTCAAGGGCTCCCAAGGAAAATAAGACTGCCATTTGACACAGCTGACACATTCCCCTGCTTTACTGAGAAAGACCTGAGATGCACCCAGCACAGAGAGCTTTAAAGGTGCTGAACTTTGCACTAGCTGTCTCAACACTGCCATTTATAAAGCAAATTTTATCAGAGTAATATAGCAAGAATTAAACTGACATCAGTAATATCAGGGCTTTTCCATTGACTTATGAAAACAAATACAAGACTTACACGGAAAGCCAGTTTAAAAGGGAGAAATTCTATTATATGGAATTAACTGTAAATACAGGTATGGATCTGTCTGTAATGTCTGCTATTCAGCACTCACAGGTTGAGCACCCAAGTCCTTCTCACCAAAGCTAATACTTGCTCTCCCAGTCTCCCATCATGTGTCTTGGGAGGAATAATTTGAAGTTTTTAGACCCCTCCTCCTCCACCATTACAGGACTGTCATTTTCACTTAACAATTTCCCAGTTCATCTGGGGATTGACTTGATAATCCCCAGACTTTGAAAAAGCAGCTGCATTGGATTAGAAAACCTGATATGGAGGCCAAGGAAGTCAGCTGAGCTTTCATGCAGATGATGAGAAATCATAGCTATGGTAAACAACAGTAACCTCACCAGGTATATGGTAGCCTTATGCATATGAGTATCACAGATTACCTAGGATTTCTTTTTAATTTGCAGATATATATTGTATTTGGTTAATGTTACTCATAACTGCTGAAAAAAAGAGCCAGACATTGTGTCATCTCTCCCAGTTTTGTACTGTGTGATAACAACAAGTTTTACAAGAGATCTTGAAAGAGGTTAACAAAAGGTCAACTCAAAGTGGAATCATGTCTCATTCAGGAAATCCAAAGCAATTCAAAATAAATTGCATTAGAAGATGAACTGAAACAAAGCTTTCCAAGGAGATCTACGGATGAACAAAGTCTTAGCTGTGGGAAGTTTGAGGTCAATCTTTATCGAAGTCCAGTGGATATGTTCTTATCAAAAGGTAGCATCATAAAATTAGACTGTCTTATATTCCAAAGAATCCTGTTTAATCACATATGAAACCACACCAAGCAACGCATCAGGATTTTACAAACAAGAAAACATCATCAAAGAGCTTTGAGAGAAGAAACCTCCTGTGCTGGAAAGGAAATGGAGTACTTCTAGTACATTTTCAAGTGTATATCCCATCTGTTTAAACATTCAAAGTGACAGGACTCTACAACATCTGTTATAAAACAAATTGCAGCCTAATGGCCTTGCTGCCATAACAGTAAGGTCTTCTGGAATTCATACTCAAGTTCACCTTTTTTTAAAAGGCAAAGCTGTTATTTATCATAAAGAGCATCTCTTTCCGAAGGCAAGAGAACCTCTGTTAGTTCAAAATTTTTGAACAATGAATAAATACTGAGCCAAGACAATCTTGTGCATTTCTTTCATAGGCTGTCTTTCTTTTCAAAGTATTGAATCAGACTCTATGTGAGATTTTCCCAAAGTTTGGGCAGCATTTGAATATGAGCCCTCCAAGAAAAAAAAAAAAAAAAAAAAAAAAAAAAAATAAAAGAAAAACATCAGATTATCGTAAAGGTAATTCATTCAGAGTGAATTTTTCATACTTAGTGAACACTGAGCCACTATCCAGGAAGATGTCAGGATGAACATTTTCTTATTACATGCTGTCTTTCAGGCAACGTTCATTTAAGGAGGTAATGGTCATTTAAGGTAAGTGATATCACCAGAAAATCTATAACTGTAATATAAACTGCATAAGGTGCTCCCAGCATGAACCAAGAGGCTTGGCCAAATTCCGCTTCCGGCAATTACTCTGTGTCAGCCTAATAACTCCTCTGCTCCTCCTGCCCAGCCCCCGCAGCTTCAAAAAACCCTCACAATTTCCCTCTTTGTGTCCGTTGGCACTGAACTGATCTTTACTACAGGTTTGCTACCTGAAACTGCACAGGGATCTTGCAGCTAAAAGGGCAGTAGAAAGCCTGGGCTGCAGCCTAGGTCTGGGGGCACCTGCAGGGCTATGGCCCCTCCAGGTGACACACAGACCTGTGCTCACTACACCAACATGCTGACAGGGGAGGAAACGCTGCTCTTTAGTGCCCTGGTGAACCTATACCTGAACACCGAGAGAATGGGGAGTTGCGACACAGATCAGAACACACAACAGTGTCTGTGTTCTGCAACACTTTCCAAGAAATAATTTGCATTACCAGCTTGTACAAACGATGGTTTTTTTCTCTTTAAATGGTGCAAAGGTGGCTGCACTCATCAGAAAAGGTAAGGTACATGCTTCGTGTCCAAAGTGCAAAAGAGGTCAAAACATTGCTCACCACCTCATGAATAAGAACACAAAAGGGCATTGTAAATTCCAAGGCAGAGAACAAAACAAGGAAGGGAGTCAGGTAAAACTGTAGAAATATTACATGTATTAACTTTAATACCCAGATGAGAATTAGGTTACTACACTGCCTTTCACAAATTGCTATTTTTTTACGTTGCAAATACTTCTCTGTGATAGATGCAAATAAATTAATGCTGTCATTAATCTTTCCATTTATATCTTTCTCACTCCTTATGTCTGCTTTCATCGTTGCACTTACCATACTTAAGTATATGTTAAAGAGACTGTCATTTTCCCTTCTGTATCTACTATTTCTTCAAACAAGTATTACTGGATTCTAAAGCAGAAAATCTGTAGGTTGTCTTTTGTTCCTCATGTAAGTTGGAAAATATTCTGAGTTAAGGTATCCCATAAAAATCCTTAGATAATGCTGATAATGCTGAACATTGTTGTGCCCCTTTAAATTGCTTTTCATTTTAGATTATTAAGCAAGAGGATACAAGTAATCTATGTAAAAATATCCTTTTTTTTTTCATTAAAGCTTTAACATTGAAATCTTACAACTCCAGGTAGTCACAACAGTATTTTTTCAAGTATTTATGTGAATAAGGACAACCCAGATGAGCAAAGGTTACTGGACTGGGATCTCATTCTGTTGAGAAAGGCTGCATTGAAGAGAAAAGCAGTCTTATTTCAAGGAATAACTCATTCGCCCAAAACCTTAAAGACAGAAAAACACAAAGGAGGAGATACCCCAGATGCCCCGTAGCCCTCAGCCTAGTACAGACTGCCCAAGAAAAGGAATTCCCAAACCAATTTCTTGCATGCGATCCCAGTGCACAGACACGACAGCTCTGTATTGCCAACAAACCAGTAGCCTACAAATAAGCTACAGTTCAGCATGGCATCAAAAAACCTCACACCAAAGCCACAAAGAAAAAAAACCACTTTTAAACCATGGTTGCATTCTAAATACAGATATTTTCTTCAACTTCACAACAGTCCGGTTTCCTATACCACACTTCTGATATAATAACATATGTTGCACAAACAGTCTCAGCAGCTCAATGAGCAGAATTAGGATAGGTTCCAGGTTTTTAATTTAGTCACTGTTCAAACTTAGTCTAACCACTCAAGACTGAAGCTTTCCAAAAGTGACTCTGCTACTGGAGGGGAAGGCATGCTTCCAACACAAGCCTGTGACATTACTGATCGTCATCACCCAAAACTCCCACACTCTCTTCAAGTGCCAAAGGAAGTTAAATACCCTCAGAGTCTCACAACGTCAGCAAGCAACTCCTTTAGTAACTTTTCAAAGACCCTAGTCTCTAGCAAAATTATGAGTGCCTGACCCTTCTCAGAGGAGGAGAGAAAACCACAATGAAGGATGATGCTGGGGCCTTCACTGCCCTGTGCCTTTCACTGCCAGTGCCCACAGTTCCCATGCAGCACTTCAGCACTTCAGATGAAAAGCAGCACAAACATCTTTGCTTATCTAGAACAATTTGTGATTTATGACTGTACCTCCCAAGGTAAGGTCTACATTGCTACCTAAGCCCCATCCCCAAACAAATAGCCTGTGCCACTTGAAAAGTGAGAGAAGCATGTTATATAAAATAATGTCTCTCAGAAGAACCCTTACATGAGATCCTTCTGACACACTCTGTATTCTTCCCAGGATTATTCTACCTTAAGGATTTCCCATTTAAAGACTGAATTTTCAGAATGAGTTGCAGTATCACCAAATTAATGTGCTGTACAATATATTTGAACCCAACAGATTACAATGGCTCTTGATTTAAAAAAAGAAAAAGTTTTATTATTTAAACTTTTAAAATAACTCCAAGTTTATCCAACAAACATTTTACCAGAGCCTGATTTAACAGGGTTCTCAGGTAATCCTCTCTCAGACATTAAGGAAAGAGGCATTAGAGCAAATGGGGGTTGCAGAAGGCAGGTGCTCACCACAATCTCTATCACTCAGTATCAGGATGGGGTTCCTATAAGCCCCTTCGGATGAAGAGCAGTGAGGAACCTGTGGCACTGCTGCCTCTTCACACTCCTGGTAGTGCACTAAGTGGAGTTATTAATGTTGCATGCATCAGATATCCAAATTGTTCTGCAAGACTGATTTATTGTTTCCTTCCTGAAAGGTATTTATTTACACTCAAAATTTGGCCCTGCTTACAGAGGCAGAAAGGTATTTTGCTTCCCAGCCTCCAGTGCACTGATTTCTTGCCATGCCACCCTCCAAGAACAAAATAAATTTCAGCTCTTCTCAAAACAAGCTCTCGGTACACAAAGTAAACTGAGGTGGCACAAACTTCGGAAGGAAGGATTAGTTGCATAAAAAGCAAGACAAAACGTTAATTGCCCTTTCATGTCAATACCCATATTGGCAAAACAAAGTCTCATTTTTTATTTGAATGCCACGTGCAAACAAGTCTTTGGTAACACACTAGTGAGCTCCCTAAAGAAAAGGATAAAGATAAGGCTTATGCAGACAAGTTTGCCCGTTTTGGAGAAAGAAATTAAAACTTTCAGTGTATGGTCATTAAAATTTTGAAATCTAGGTCCATATTTTCAGCTGCAGCCTGTGGTTGTATGCTGACAGAGGGGAAAAAACAACACATTCATATGCACAAATGCAAATTCGGCACGAACACAGCTGGGCCCATGAATAAAATTTGCATGCACAAATTTAGAAGCGAGTTTGAGTCCAGATGAATGATTTGATCGTAAGAGCTTTAAATAAGCATTTATGTAAGCAAAGATTGGAGCCGGCAACTATTAGAGAAGTGTATTAGCTGAAATAAATTACCAGAGAAAACAGAGCTCTCTCGAATAGTGCAGGCAGCCCTTCTTCCCTTCTCCTTTTGCTGCCAGTTTTTGCAAACACGTTTGAAGTGTTGATAGGGGGGAAGCAAGGATCTCTCTCACAAAGCCAGAGCCCCAGTGCTGCAGTGGTCCTGAGGGAGGGAGGGAAGAAGGAAGAGAGGGAGCAGTGTCTCTGAATGCCAGCATTACCCAGGGTTCGGAAACTTTCTGACATCTCAGTCTGGACAGAGGGACGAATGCTCACTCCTGCTCTACACTTTGCCAAAGCGAACAGATCAACTCATGCGCTGACATTTTTTCACAAGAACAAATTTGCATCCCAGCAGCGTGTGGCGGGGTGAGAAGCGGGCTTGCTCTGCACTCATAGGTACGTGCCTCGCCACGTGAAGTCACAGCAAAGTGCCTCACTGGCATCACACAGGCACCATAAGGGCGCACAACATTTGCATTTAAGCATATTTCAGCCATCAACCTGAAAGATTGGGAGTAATTGAAAAATTCAAACCTGCAGGAGCAAAGATTACAAGGCTGACTCCTTTGCCTGTTCCTTTGAAGACATATTAGAGATTCCTAGGGATACTGTAAACACCCAGTGTCTTAAAAACATCTCACAAAGAAAGCATGGAGTTTGTGAACTTTGTGGAGGAGCACTGACTTTGTTCAGCTGTACCTCAAGTGACAGAATAAAATACTATTTTCTGTAACTGTGTTTTCTTTTTCTTTTGAGTAATAGAGATACATCATTAAATTGTCCTACACACCTGAAAACTCATGTAAGAGGTATTTGACTATACCAGCAGTATTGAGTATTGCAGTATGGTCACCATAGCCAGGTGACCACACAAGAGGGCACAATAAAGAGTATGGTCCATGCAATGTATGTGGAGCAGCCCCAGTAAACCAAGTAAGCTATCAAATTCCTGGAAACCCTGAAGAAAGGTCCCACTGCAAGGAGCAGTCTGGAGCATCCTAGATATGAGAGACTTTGCTGCATAAACCCCACTCAGCCTGGAACCTTGGGCATGTCAGACCTAGCAGGCACACCAGGTTGCAATGCTTAAGGTTGCCTTCTACAGTGCCTGACCAGGGCAACAGTAACTGGAAATCCCAGCTGACAGGCTCTGCTCAGGTAGCAGTAATGGTGGCTGTGGTCACTGTGGCTGCAAAGGTTGACCATAGCATCTTTGCTAGATTTGCACCTCAGCTGTGAAAGCATTAAGAGCCCCAAGAAGAAATGCATCCTGCCACCTGGTAGGCACAACAAGAGCGAGTGTCCCACTCGGTGAGTCGGGTGCCTGTGCGCTCCTTGCCAGCCACCGCCTTTTCTCCCAGCACCTCCGCTCAGAGTTACACCCAGACACACGTCCCACTCCAGCACGAATATTTCTTTTCTCCCCTAGGAGCAAAGCTCCTTCAACATGTGCCGTCTGCTGTGCCAGCGAGACCTGGCATAGCAGCAGGGTACAAAAGAACATCCCTGACACTCTATGAATATTCATGATTTATGAATATTCATTAAATTAGCATCTTTATGACTGGGCCACCAGATTCACAACTGGCATCTCTGGAAAGGGGTTATTGTATTTTAATTAAATACCAGACAATTACTAAACAGTTATATTCTCTGGGACTTAAGTGATATGAAAGGGATAGGTAGAGAGCTACAAACGCTAAGAGCGACTCTCCCTCCACACACATTTAATGCTAATGAAAGTCATGTGTAAGCATTGAAAAGAAAAAAAAAAAATCCTCTATATGAGAAACCAAAATAGCTTCAGATTATCTTTTTTAATAGATTCATACTGTGTGGGAACCTTCAGCATTTCCCTGGTGCCTAAGCAGACCAGAATAGCAAAGTAGTTATTATATCTGTCTTCAGCGCAGAGACCACATGTTCATAGATATTTGTACAGCACCTAGCCCAACAGGGCTCTGATCCCTGCATCTGGCATTGCTGTAGTATTTAAATAGCAATAATAACAATATAAAGCAATCTTTGTTGATATCATGAGAGATACCATCTAATCTAGTTATCAGATTATAGCTCATTAAATGCCACACAGAAAAGGCTATCAACACTTCTGCACATTTACTAGCCTAAAAAGAATTTTAAGCCATTAATTGCTTCCATAACGTGGGGTGAATTTTCAGCATGGTGCCTGGAAAATTAGGCACGCAGGCTGTGTAATTGTTAATGGGAATTGTGACCCAATTTTCACGCCTGGCACTGAAAGTTTGCCCCTTGCAAAATATTTACATAATTTGCTAGTAGATTTGCCATATCTTTTGCATGTTAATTTTACTTCAGTGACAGTCTCTTGAAAAAGTACCACCACCACTAAATTAAGAGTAACTTTGACATTTATACAGTACTTCCTCTGAGTTATCTCAGGCTACAACTTGCAAATCATTACATGCTGAATCTTCAAGGATATGCAGTTAACTACTATATTCATTACAGGGCACAGCCCCTGCCTGACAGGGAAGGGAATTGATGACCACTTGGTCAGGTTCTTTTCCATTTGAGCCCTAATTCTGTCGCACAGTAGGATGCTTTGTAGCACTCCCACCTGACCACAGTGCTTTTAACATTAACAGATGCACTCACAATTGCCACGTTTGATGTTTCAGCACAGAATCTACCAGTTTTTCTTTCCTGTAATGTACGCAAGAGTCTTGATTTTCTATCTCCAGACCCTCAGCACTTCTCCAAGCTGCCACAAACACCCTGCGCAGGGAGGTGGGATCACGTTAAAGGTTCACAATTTCACACAGCTGCGTCTTTGCCTGGGAGCGTCGTGATATTTTGCAGGCAGCTTAAGCTTTTAAGTACCAGCATCTGCCCTCTTAGCAGCTCTTGCCGGTTGTTTGGGTGGCCAAGAGACTACCCATGCCGCAGGGAAAGATAGGGACATTTTGGCTTGCCATCCCCTTCCAGACAAACATCCTTTCTTTTGCTCCAGAGGAGAAGTAGCAGCATGCAGCAGCCCATCAAGCCATTTTCAGCTGCTCTGTAGCACTGACACCAGCACGGCTATAAAACAGCAATGAGCTGGAAAAGCATTCTGGGTATAGAGATGCAAACGAGCACACTAAGCCTTTTCCCAAAGGACACTACACAGGGAACCTTTCATAACATAAGGTTTCACTCAAACACTTAAGGACCAATTTCAGAAGACTGGCACAGGTAGAGCTCCCGCAAGTCTGAATGCAAGAGACACAGGCAAGCCCTCAGTCACACCTGCAGAGCATGAGGCTCCTGCTCTGGACACAGACAGTGAACCACACTCTGCCTTTTCCAACTTGAATACACCCAATCCACATTTCAAATCAACAGATTTATGAGTGAAGTTGCAACCAGCCAGTTTTTCTGATTCAACAAAGCAAAGGCAGGCATGAGCTCAGAGCTGGGGACAAGACTCTGCTTTCCTTAGCCCTTGGCCAAAACTAACAGGACTGCTCCTGCAAACACATGCCCAGAGGTCTTCCCTCTGCTGGTCCCCTTCTGCAGCAGCTCTTCCACCTCCTGGAATGCTGTGCTTAGTCCCAGTGATGAGTAAACTCCACAGCTGCCTTCAGTAACCTGGAGCAGTGCTTACCCACCTGACAGGTGAATGATTTAGACAATCTTTCTACTCAGACAGGTAGAAGTTTTTCCCCAAACAGATGTTTGCAGCTCCTGAGTAGTCACCCATACAGTGGATTAAAGCAAATTTGTTTATATATCTGATGGATTGCTGAACAGCAGGTGATTCAGAGCATTACTCTTCAAAATAGCTAGAAGCAGATATTTACTTGATATTACTAGGACTCCCTCTGAAATGGGAGTGTGCACCATGCAACAGAAATATAGCTCATGTACAGGCTTGGATGTGCACATGACTGAGTTGAAAAGTGATAGATATCCTTGGGAAAATATTCTGTTTCCCTAAAGAGAACATCTACAGTTAACCATCATTTTTTCCTAGTGTTACCCACACAGCCTGAAGATGCTGCCAACTAGAACCTGGTTTCCAAACTGATGGGTAGGGGAAAATAAAAAGGAAGTCTCCTAAGACAAGCTTGGGTAACATGGCTCCTATAACAAGCAATAAAGCAGAACACTTTCTAGAACTGATGGCCAAGCTGGGAATTGATTGGAATCTTTTGCAGCCAGTTGTACCAGATCAGATCTGCTTGATTTCAGCAGAGTACAATATATAAATTCCTATCAGATATTCCTTTGAGATATCAGATAATCTTGTCAAGTGTTTTAGGAGCCTAAAGCTCCTTCTTAAACTTTATATCTAGACTTTTAGGAGCCTGCATTGCATTGTCTTCCAATGACACTTAAAATCCTAGGGCTGCCTAAATGACTCAAAAACAAGGTTATAGCACCTCTGAAAATACTACCCTCTGTTCAGAGATGAATTAGTGGTTTAGCCCAAGCCTGGGAAAGATATATTTTTTTTAATTATGATGTTCCTTCTGTGGCCTTGGGAAAATCATTAGTCTCCCTGCCTTGGTTTCTTCATCAGTGAAACAATTATGTATGAATTCCACAAGCTGTTCTCAGGATTTGACAGTATTCATTAGGCTGAATAAAAATGAATGCCCTGAAGTGTCAACCAGTTTTATTTAGTCAACAGATAAAAATCAAGAGACTGCACTAGGGCCTTTACTATACTGTATCCCAGCTCCTAAGGGACCCCCTAGTCCTTCAGCTGTTGCTTTGTCCTCCTATCACAAGGTTCCCCTGCCAGCCTCAGGCTCTCCCCTCTTCCTGCTCCTGACCTGCAACGTGAAAAATCAGGTTTTTTCCTCCTTCTTCAAAATTCCCTTCAATAAGGGTTTTTTTCCCCTGGATCTTTTCCCTATTCAAGACTCCTACTCATGCACGGTTGTCCTGGGTCTTGTCTTATTTCACTTGCAAGCTGCTCAGGGCAGGAAATGGGCCTTACCTACACTCCGTATCACACACGATATTCCCTTTGGAGTCAGCATAAAGTTAAACATACGCGCTATAAGCCTTTGTTGGATCAGGGCCTATGATCATAAAGTGCTGCGTAAGCCTGTGTTGCCACAGTGTACAACTGTTGAGCAAATAAAATATTATAAAATATTTTTATTCTTAAAAAATAGACCTGCCCCTCCATTCACACTGTTCCTCCAAGTTTCATGCAAGAGCAATATTAGACACAAAGCTTCCAGATAGAAGGACTGCAATGGGAAAAACGCTAGCAATTATTCAAAGCAAATGTAATTTTCACACTGCCGCTATTTAAAACACATAGAGGAGAAAACAGTTCATCACACTTGGAAAAAAAAAAAAAAAGAAAAAAAAGAAAAAAGCGCAATATCTTTTTTCCACCTTCTCCCCCGCACCTCACACCCCCCCCCTTTAACTTTTACTTGAAGTGTTTGGGGATCAAGAGATCTTCCCTGCTCATCATGAAATAAATCTGACATCACACTGAAAGCTTTTCAGCACTTATCCCGATTAGCCAGATAGTAGGATGTTCTTCAATGGGATCTGGCTGGGATTAGCTGTTTTCCCGTTCTCCCTGTGTGCTACATGCTGCTTTGTGGTCCACGATGTCTTTTGTTGCTCAGGGATGCCAAGAGCAGTAGCTTCCCCATCCCCAGCAGTGAAGTTTTGCCACATGAAATTATCAAGGTTGCTTTCTATGGCAGAGAGTGTCAGGGACTCATTCATTAGCCATTAAAGCTTTCATTTTCATGACAAAACCGAACACTCAGCAGACTAAAGTTGGATGCAAAATATTTTAGCAGTCAAAAGTGGTTTCCTGAGGGCACCCGTGAACTGCTACGTGATAAACCTGTCTACTTGGTGGGGACATATAAGGTCTGAAAATATCCATATTTTCATACGGTTTAATCAGATTCAGCCAGATTGCTTGGTGGGTCTCAGCTCTACCATGTGGGGCTGGCCCTAACTGAGGATATGGCCCACAGACCTGCTATACACCTTGACTTCAAACATCTCTATAGCCCAGTGACACACATCCACACATGGCTTCCAGTCAAAGAAAAAGGAAAAAAACCTTATTCATGAAACTAATTCAAATCACCCCTGGAGCATAAGATCACATATATTTAGCCTAATTTGAAAGTTTACAGGACCTTACGTATTTGTTCCAGCCAGACCCCAAAGGAAGTGCAAACAGAAGAAAAAAAAATATTCCAAGGCTTGATTTGTATGTAGTGCTTCTTTCAAATCCATCCCAAAACCTGGGATTTACCTTCCTTGCCCCATGCACCTGGCACATCACAAACACAGGCAAACTGTTTCAAGCCACACCATTTTTTTATATCAAATACAAGTCACTCTCATTTAATGTTCCTTTAAACAACAATGAAGTACAGTATCCACAAACAGGTTACATGTACATTTTAAGACACTGCATTGTTTTCCTTCCAAAGAAAGGAAAGGAGGAAAATCACAAAAAATGTAACAGCCACGCTTCCCAATGGGTGTCTGGAAGTATTCTGTATGCTGTGCTAACACAGAGAGAAGAGGATTGGATCTAAAGAGGAGCAAAGGGACTGAAACATCTGAAACAAGTTTCAAACATACATTTTTAACAAATGCCAAGAAATCAGGAAGAGTTTTTATTATACACAGGAAAATTCTCATTCTCTCCCCAGCATAATCTCTCATACCAGCTCTGCCAGGGGCAAAGGGCCTTCCCGTGGCTCAGCAAGGGGGAGGTGGGCAGCAATGCCAAATTTGCCCCCTCCTTGACCCAAACTTCAAACAGCACAGAGATAATCTCAAAACATCAGCATAAAACACCAGCTAACTAGCAAGGCAGCTTCTCACTCTCAATACCAACACCAAGTTTAAACAGTTTCCCAAAACAGATGTTCCAGTTCCTCTAGTTACTGAACTAGATGCAAACCTACAGTCTTCACATGCAAGAAGCCAGAACACAGTGCAAAAGTGACCTTTTACAGTCTTAAAATTTTTGACCTTAAAAAACTTGGGCTGTCACCTGCTACGGATCCCTGACAACATTTGGGCTACAAACAGTGGGAAAAGAATTTGGAAAGGAGGACAGTAAGAAGATAGGAAAATAGTCATTCCTCTCTTCAAACAAAACAACAAAAAATGCAAATCAATTTTGTTTTTGCTCTGTTTGAACACAGCACTTGAAATGGTTTGCATCCCTCAGCTGGGACACTTACTGTAACAGTTCCCATTGGAGCATTGTGACTTGTACATTTCCAATCTGGCAACTTCTAGAATAAATAAGAGTAACTGCAGTTATTGTGCTTATACACATTAAATTTTTCTACACACATAAAATTAAATGCCTAGCATCACCTTAATGTATGTGGTCAAATTATCATTTAGTCAGTTGATTTATTCATGCTCAGCTGCTATTCCTACAGGCTGAGTCTGAACAAATTATTTTTTTTCCTTCTAAAAGAGATGCAGGTGATTCTGTGATGGAGTAGAAAAGACAAAGAGAAAAAAGGCAAAGGATGAAAGAACTAGATTTTTGCAAGCTTTAGAAGCACTAACAAGTTGAGGATTACACAGAATTCTTTGTGAGTGCACAAAATTATTTAAATTGCCCACACTTTAAAAATCTGCAAGGTTAAAATATACCTGAAAGAGAAGAAAACCTAAGGATTTTTATAGTTGTGTCACTGTTGCAACAGTTTAGAGGCAACATTTTAAAAATAAGTTTATTTAATCCTTCCACTGACTTGTCTCCAGGGTTTAGGAGCTTGCCTGGTGCTGGGTCGATGCTTGGTCAGGCTATAACGCTTCATGGTTCTTGACACAGCTCTGAAATAGAAGCTTTTACTCTGGGGACAGCAAACAGCATGGAAGAGAGAAGTAGCAGGAATTCGTATTTCTCTACCATAGGCATTTCTCTATAGTGCTCCGTTTTACAAGATTTTGGAGCTTCAAGAGCCAAGTGCCTAGGGGTAAAGAAAGAGATGCACACATGCAGATTTTAACTCTGAGGCGAATTTGATCTCTAATGTTTTAATCTCCTTATATTCACACCAACCTGAAGTTCTGTTTGCAGAATGCATATCAAAATACAAGTTTAACCTGAAAACAAAATACATCACTTCCCAAAAATGTTCCTCTTCTTGCTTATACCCTACAGCTGAACAACCCAAGAAAGTTTCAGAAAAAGATGATTGGGCATTTTAAAGTCATGCAAGATGACAAAGCACTCTCTTTAGTGTTTTTACTCTGTCAGGTATTTTTAAATTTTGCTTTGTTTATAAAATTTGAGCAGTGCAACCACAACAGTTACCATTGCAGGAGGAAGGGAATGAGCCTCCCTCCCATCGGTCCCCAGGGGACTAATGCCTTTCCTGGGCACCACTGCTAGCAGCAAAAGGGACACAAAGTCTGCTGCCATCGATGAAAGCAGCAGAAAGGGAAGAAACTGAAGGCTGTTGTTTGGAATTTTTTCCAATTATTTGAGCAAGAGACATCAAAAAATAACACTGAACCATTATCCATGCCAGGAGATCAAGGGAAGGTTTGGGAAATGAGAGAGTGAGATGGGTCTGATTGCCAAATGCTACAGAAGGCTCCTGCAGTCTCCATCTCCATCACCTGAGCGACAGACTAGCAGGGATAGCCAGGACTATTTTTAGCTAATGAGAAAAGGGGAAGCTGATAATGTGTTAATCACAGCACAAATCACGGATGCATACACCAGTTCCAAGGTGTCATGGATATGACGAATGCAAGCACAGAGGGAAGTGGAAGGAATCCGTAGACTGCTGTGAGGAGCCTCAATAATAAATGAGAGGAATTGGAAGTGCTTCTGAATGCCAGTTTTGAAATATCAGTGTAAAAATGCTAAGTAACTACCTTGCTTAATTACAGTAGTACTTGTCACTTGTGCTTCTGGGTAGCTAGCTGGGGCCTTTTTCCTCCACTTATGCTGCAGTTCATGGCACACTGGTGACTGACTTACTCTTAGGACAACTGGAAATACTTTATATACACCTGCTTTTTCATGTAACTACCAGTAGTTTCTCAAAACTACCATCAGACATTCTGTGAATAGCAGCAGGTGACCCTCTGTTTTAATTAATATATTTATATATATCACAGACAAAATAAATTACAACTTCTCTTCTAATGTGCTTTAGCAATCTTACCCAGAGACGGTGGTGGGGGAGGGTGGGGGAACCAGATGTGTTATTCTGTGCAACAGATAAAAGATTGAGCCTTAGGAGACAGGGTTATTAAAAACTGCGCCCTTCACCTAGGAATCTAATAGGATTGATTGTACAATCACAACTGTGCAGTTACAGTGGGACTATCCATATATAATATGTGAGGGAAAAACATCTTTCACACTTCCTGTCTCCGGTGTCCCAGCTTTAATATACCATTAAAATTTGTCAAGATTCCCCTTCAGCATATTGCATCCCCTGTGAGGGAGTACTTGCTTTGGATTTTCTTAAGGTCTTTGTTCTCCAGAAGGCAAGATACATTTAAGATGGTCATCTTTTTATTAGGTAAGTATTAATATTTCCATTTTGGGGTTTCTTTTTGAATGGTCATCAATTTGGAAAGACATCTCCATCCAAAACGGATCTTTTTCCTGACTTATAGAAGAACATTCACCTTATTCGCCACTGGGATGGAGGAGCTGAAAGATAATTTCCTCTCTGGACACGAATGTTGCCTCTTTCCAAGTTCCATTTTCTCAGTTGTTGAGTGATTATCAATTATGTAACAGTGACATTTTGTAAAGTGTCATCTTCTGGGTGGTAGTGAATTGGAACTAAGAGAATGTCTTCCACAGAAATGAACTTGTCAAGGCTGGTCATCAGCTGGGTTTTGGGGCCATGGAAAATGCAGAAGTAATGATAACAATACTTTTACTTTTTTTTTTCCCCCCCCTCTCCAGAAAGTTAACAAGAGAAGATTACATAAAAGCCTTTGAACCCATTATTAAGATATTTTAGAGCACACCTAATTTGTCATTAATATACCATCAAGTCACTCAGGCAATTGGTTTTATAAGTTTTTCTGAAATATACAATTTGGTACAAGAGTGCCCTGGATAGCCAGTAGCCTGAAGATTAAGGTGTCAGTGAAAAGATGAAGTTTTCAAATTCCTGTTCTAATTCCTACACAGCAGGGAATTGCACCAGAGTATCTTAAATCCTGGGTCTGTGCCTTGGTCACTGGGCTGTTTATTCTTCACAGACACTGGGGCCAAGAGGGAAAGATGTGAACCCCTGTTTCATTCCTTCCCCAACCCCTTCTACCATACATTCCTATAAACTAATGTTTTCAACTTTTCATTGTCATGAAAATCCATTTTAAAACCCCTCCACATCTCACAAACATTTGCCACTCAGCCCTGTGTCAGACAACTTCCATTGAGGAAAGAATTGCTAGTTTTAAACCACTGGAACAAGATACAACTGCAATGACTGATATTTCTCTGGAAGTTTTGCTCCAGGATAACCACAACTCCTTCATTGTTACCAGTAGCATACTAGACTAATGAAGAGCATAATTATTACAGTGGTACCTGATAGCTTGTGTAACACAGAGATTCAGATTGGCTGATCATCCTTTCCTGAGAAAGACTTTGCAGATGTGATATTCATGACTGAATGAGCAGAATTATTTCCTGTTGTATGAAGCAAATACATGGATTTACCTGAATGTTCAACCATAGGATCCTGGTACACACAAAATATCTACTGCATAAACCTGTTGCTGGAATGAATCAGGCTTTCAGGAGGAAAAGCACTTCAGAACACAAAAAGTATATTTTACAATAAGCTCTTCTGTTTCAGTTAAGCGTTTATTCAAATGATTTAACCATAAGCTCTAACAGTTTTGTGAACCCAAAATTTAATTCTTCTTCAGTTAAAACTCCCTTTATCTTTGTAACGCCTGGAGTATTCAATAAGAAAAAATACAAAGTCACACCATGATGCCAAATTGAGCCCTGAATTCACAAAAAAAAATCCAGTCTGTTTTGTCATTACCTAGCAGCTGTTTCTCCATTGTAGCCAAGGCTGATGCTTGACTATTTCTCACAACTATCTCTATTCTCATTGTTTTACCTGTCACAATTGCTCATCTATTTGTTTTTGTATCCTCCTTATTCTATGCAATATCCCAGCCACCTACAATTCATCATAACCAAGATATCTTTTCCTGGGAAGATTTTGCATAAGAAATCCCTGCACAGTATTTTATGCACCTTGATAAGGTCTATTCACATTTCCGACACCAGAGATTGCTCTTCAGTTAAAATCTATTATTGTCACTTTAACTAGTCACTCCCATTTGAGAGCTCAGAACACTTGAAAATTAATTCCCCTCCTACATAAGGAAGTATTATGGGTTTTCCTCCATCTGTGCAAAAAGGGTATCTTC
This sequence comes from Chaetura pelagica, assembly GCF_000747805.2. Classification (NCBI taxonomy): domain Eukaryota; kingdom Metazoa; phylum Chordata; class Aves; order Apodiformes; family Apodidae; genus Chaetura; species Chaetura pelagica. Next base: position 3,292,337 of record NW_009952974.1, read on the forward strand.
ACCATCGCTCTGCTCATCCAGTGAGCTCCATTTGAATAGGAGCCTCTGTTAGAGTCAGAAAGGCACAGAAGCAGTGTTTGTTCAGAGGATTACCCATAAAGCACCTACTCCAGGATCAAGGCCAGTGTCTTTTTGAAAAACTTTCCCATGGTGATATATCAAATCAGAAGCAGGATAAGAAACAGAACTAGCATCTCCTGACCCCTGCTGCTGGGCTCTAAACGCAGGAGGCTACCTTTACTCTTTTGCTACAATTCATCACTTCTGCAATGTGATGCCTGTGTAAGGCTGGCATTACATAACTAACACACATAATAAACTTAAATTGTCATTGTGTGAGACAGAAGAATTTCATTTTGAGTTCATGTTTAAAAATAATATAAATTATCTTGCCCCAAGTTGTCTTAATTTTCTAGCAAGTTTGGCAACAGTGGTAGAATTGCCAAAGAGAAATAAAAAAGGCATTCCTTAAGCTGATTACATTTCTGGGAAAGTACGTGTGCCAGGCAATTAAAGAACTTGAGTGTTCAGTTTATACAACATTGTCTCATCTCTATCATCTTTGTCAAAGACATCTACAATTTATAGCTCACCACAGGTTATCCAGCTGGTTCAATTTGTTTTGTCTTTTATTTAAACAAAAAAAAAAAAAGCCACCTCTGAACTTTTACACTCCTGTGTGTTTTAGCTGTGAGTCCTAAATGGAGTCTCCCATGAATAATTCAAGTTCCTCAGTTTCTTATTTTAGCATCAAAATTGTAGCAATACATGACTAAAGGAAGTCTAGCCAAGAACCTATGGAGCTCTAAGTAAATCTGAATATGAGATTAAAGATAGATATTTATTTGACAGCAATTAATGGAAACATTGTTATATAGCTTCTTGAAACAATCTTTCAAATGCTATTGGTTTATTTAAAACTAGGAGGAAAAAAAAATAAAAACAACTGTTAACCTATAATTAAGCACGTAAAACTATGAAGAGGGCTACAACCAATTTTGGAATGCTACTTATTTGGAAGGATTCCAGTATCAGCAATGGTGAAAGGATATAAAAGGTGATGACTATATATATATTACGTAGCAATGATTTTTTTCAAGAACAGTATCAAGAGACAAACAACACGTTTGTTCCTTATTACATCATTCTCCAGATTGTACCAGTTTAGCAAGTTTAGTCTGAGGAGGAAATTATTCAGATTTCATCACTGCAGCCTAATTCAGCTTTTGTTATTTATTTGAAAGAAAAAGAAAAAGTATTCATGCAATTTCTAACCACATCAATCGAGTTAAAAGGTGATTAATAAAAAGTCTTGAACCTGCTGCTATTTATGACTGAAGGAAATTTTGCCTTAACTTTACCAGCGGAAGAATAAATCCCTGTACAATTGGGATTTCATATAGATTTTTAACTTACTTGTGATCTCCTGCTCCAACAGAATACAAAAATATTTTAAGTTATACTTTCCAGCTTAATAAATAGGATTCAAGGCAACAAAGATAACCTATCTAGCACCAAAACAAATAAATACAAACCTTCCTCAAGCAAGCATTTTGTTTCACCATAGTAGATGGCAGGAGAAAACTCAGGTTTGAGTTTTGCAGAACCTCGTCTGTAAGATTTGGGTGCAAAGAAGAAAAACTGCCAAGAAATCCATGTGTAAATATTGCTGCCCATCTTCCCCACCTCATCCCTCAACTGAAAGAAAGTATTCGGCACATTTGCATCAGCTAGGAAATGCTGCTACCTCCCTCATTTCCAACACACCTTGCAGATCAACAGCATGTTAAGTAACACAGGAGCTAAATCAAAGTTCAGGCACCTTTCTTCAACTGCTTAACCATGATGAAATGAAATCTCAGATCCAGTACTTTGCTTTCTCTCTTCTAACTGACCTTGGAGCCAAGAAAGTAAGTGTCTTTCAAAACATGTTTTCAAGCATTTTTCACACTGCCTGAATGGATTTTTTCCTTTTTAGGGTAGAAGTTTAACTACTCTATGTAAATGATAAGGTTTTCCTCCATTTTTGCATCACTATATCCCTCAGGTTTACCTTTATAAACAGGAGGCAATGAAAATAATTCTGTTCTTGTTCAGCTAACGTACATTTTTGACTAAACATCTGCATTTCCCATAAGATTGAGTGAAAAACTCAGGTTAAGTGAAACAGGTTCATTAAAATGTTCTGTTTTTAAAATGAAACCCATATGAGCAGTTGAGAAACTGCTTCCATAAACTAGATCTTGCAGCTTTACATAGTGTGTCTGGCAGCATATAAACTATCCTATCATTTAACTATGTTGGACCAACAATATTGGATTTTGTAGTCATCCTGTACCTAGCAGGTGCCCAGTAAACAAGAAGACAAGTTTATATGCAAAGGTCCAGGTTAAGATTCTGTCCACATACAGAGTTTCCAACCCACAGAATCTCATGCCCCTTTAAAACCTTGCATCTTATTTAACTTTGTAGAAGACCATTAAGCACAGCTTTGCTTCCCAACCTCTCTAGCCATTCCTGGTTTTCACTTAATTTAACTTAACTCCACATTTCAATGACTCTACATAATGTATTACCACATTCCTTTTTCCCCTTAATTCAATTACAATTTGTATCCCACCCTCTATTGTAATTCTTTGCTTTACCAGTATCTTTAGCAGATGTCTCCCATTTGCGAGTTTCTCATTTCCCATCAGTTTCTCTAGATTAATTATTATTCTGAAATACTTTTTTGTATGCCCTGAAGTATGGTTGCATTTTGATTGATGCATCGCCCATCATTCCTGCACAACCTTCCTTTCTTCAAGATGTCTACAAACACCTAACCAAGGTCAACCTTCTCTGCTCTAGCACATGTATTTAGCTGCACTCTGGAGAACCTGTTGAAGCATTCAGAACTACCAAAAACTCTCTCCTACACCTGTGACAACATATACCATGATCAAAGGTTTCTTCTCAGCTCTTATAAATTACTTTTTACCCAACTAAGAATCACCAAGCAGTTGTGAGGTCATCCCATACTCAACTGTAACTTCACATCTCATGATCATATCTTCCATTCCTTTGTAATTTCAAACTCTGATGACCTTTGTACTACATAATGGTTCTTCTAACCAGACAAGTCCCTTCCCTCATTCCCTTTCAGTCACCTGGGATTAAGGAAATAAGCAGAGAAGCAGGCCTATTTAACCATGTTCCCTTTTACTGAGTTTCAGTCTCACCCTGCTCAAAAATCTTTAAAGAGCAACTATATGGATGGCCAGGGAATGAAATCTTGGCTGTGCAGGACACTGAAACAGGATGGTGTGGCAAGCCTACAAAAACAATAGCTAAAAAGTAACAATTGCTCTTTAGACATGGATCTTAGTATCACAGAGGAAGAAGTGTTAATTAGTCAGATGAAAATCTGGCACATAACAACTGGGTGTGAGCTTGTCATCAATTAATTTAAGTTGAAGTAAGGTTTCTATCCACCAGGTGTGACAGTCCCTCAGTAAAAGGTATGAGGAAAGGAAAGGACTACCTTTTAAGTGTGATAGAGAGGTGGCCACCTTTAAAACAGGAGACTGAATTCAAAGATGAAATAGATATCTCTTCCAGTCATGCAAAGCCATATTATTTCAAAGATAAATAGAGGGGGCTTCACTATATATCCTTTACTGATTGCGCACCCGCCAGCTTATTGATCACCTAGCATACACACTGAATCATTTTCCTTCACCTTAGTCTCTCTAGAGTGCTTATACCCTCTGGCATAGCTACTGCTCCTTTCTTTGCACTTGAGTGCACTAAATGGCACAGTTTAATTCAGCCACATCCAAGTTTATTATATTTGATCCCCTCTAGCAAGCATAGTTCAAATGGCTTCTTTCAAGTAACTGATCCTCCAAAGTCAATCAGGGAAATCCAATGCAAGGCACCAATTTGAGGTCAATGTTTTCCAACATGCAAGAAAGAAATATCAAAGTTGTGAAGTGAATACAAACATTTAAGTGCTCAAAGCACATATTTAAATGCTTTTCTTTTTTTGAAGCTGCAACTGCTGGATCCCACAGCAATATCTGTGTTTCGTTTGGTTGCATTTTCTTAAAAAGAAACAATGCTTTTCTCCCTTCAAGAGGTCAGGCTAAGACCAAACTTAATAGACCACAGACCATATATCAAATATTTCAGTACACTTTTGAAATGGAATTAAATAATATTTCTTAGTTTAAGTGTAGCTCATCATGAGAGTTGAAGACATCAGAGATCTGCAGGCTATTGAGCTCTTGTTATTAAAGATTTTTTCCATTTCAGCTGACTGGTGCCTAAAGGCTGATGGTGCAGAGCAGTTATAACTTGTTGGGGAAAGAAGGGGCAAACTATTCTATGAAACCTGGTCTTCTCTCATGTTTGATTACTAAGTCTATTGTATATTGCACATTTATTGGCATCGTCTAAGGTTTGGATGGGAAACAACATACATATCTAAAAGTGATCAATATAAAACTCTAGAAAATTTGACGCAAAAAAACATTAGTCAAAGAAAATTTGGATTTTAAAAAATATTTTTAATATTTATAGTAGTACAGAAAACATTAAAGGAAAAGCTGAAAAGTCTTCTTAATAGGTACCACACTCAAAAAACATAGTAAAACATGGAAACACATGGAAAAAAAAATCAGAGCCTTCCTCCAATAAAAAAATAATTACTGTTGTAATCTTTGGCTTTCTAATGTAACTATTTTAGAGCTGGATACTGTTATTTCTTTTGTTGCTTTCTTATACTGCAGTCTGAATTTCACATCATTAATTTAAAAGGGACAATTAGAGTTTAACTAGCCTGCAATAAGTTTCCTTTTATAGACTACAAGTGCAAAATTAACAGTTAAATCAATAATTAGAGATAGCACTTGATCATTGTCCTATGCACTATTCAGCAAGTTTAATTTTATGCATCTAGGTGAAAAGTTGCCCAACAATCAAATACAGAAAAAAAAATGTAGAAAACAAATTGTATAAAAAGGACTAAATCGTTACTGCTCAGTCAGATTGGTAAGGAACACAATGTTTTCATTCAAACAGTCTTTAAATGATGCCCCACTAGAAGCATTACATAACCAGTCACAAAGTTCCTTGCCTTTAGATCACACTTAGAGTGTCTCATCAAAATTGCATCTTGAAGGAAAGAAAATCACGACTTATTAAATATAAATATATGATGTTAAAATTTGCTTTTAGTGTGGTTATGTAATATTTATTGTTCTGTAGCTAAGGTCATAGAAAGATCACATGTGACAGGTGATGTATTTTTATTACTCACTTTATGTTGAATGCCTTTCTACTAAGCTAGTTTAAATGTTCTTGTCTCCTTGTTCTGGGAAGTATTTAAACCATTAACTCCAGAGAAACTGTTATACACCAAATAATTCAGAAGCCAAAACAGAAGTATTTCAGAAGTTACCTTGTGAAGACAGAGTTTGAGTTCAGGTGGCAGAACTACCTTCTTGGTTCATGTGCCAGATCATTGTGAAACTACTGTGTTTACCCAGGTCTAACAGGCCCTGGCACAATTTCCACACTTAGGCTGGGACCACCAAAACTACTGTTTCCAAGGCTGTATTTACCTGCCTCAGAAAGCCTGACACGATTGCCAGAACATTACTCAAAGGAGAGCAAGACAGTGTAGTAGGTCAGAAAGGGGTACAACTCCTCCTTGCCTGCTCTTGGCTCTACCTGGCCATGCATGACCCTCTCTTTCCAAGCCATGACATTCATCACTGGGTTTAATTACTCTAGCTGACACCCAAGGAGAGTGCTGCTCATTCACAGAGAAGGTAGGACAGAAACACACTGTGAAAGCAGGAGAAAATTCCCACCCATGAACCACTAATGAGCTTCAACTCTGACCTAAAAGCAGCAGCAAATGTTGAACTCCAGGTCTGTACAGCCATGGCCTCTCCTGGGCTGCAAAAGGGAACAACCACTTGTGACTGTGATTTATAATTACAGTTTCTGATCATTGTAGTAAAAACTCTCTTGGTAACAAAAAATGCTTGCTTCGTTCTTTGCCAGGAATGGTTTCTTGCATCACTAGAGAACAAGTACCAACGTTTACAAAAGAGAGGATACCTTTGTTCATATCCAACCAAGGGATTTCTGTTTTCAGGGAAGATAAGCCACTCCTTTGATAACGCCTTCGTGTGGCCAGTACAAATGACTGTACACCTATATTTGCAAAGTGCTGCCTCTGTTTTGATAAATTAAGCACGGTCCAGAGTACTTTAATGGATTCTAAATGAAGAGAGGAACAGATCTTCCTTCCTTTGATGTTGTGCCTAACTTCCAAGTTACTTCAAAAGGGAAAAAGTTTGGGTACTTGCTGAATTAACAAAGGTGTAACAGTGGAATTTGGCTTAAGGTATAGGAAAACATTCCCATTAATTAGCAAGGTAAGAACAAGCCATGTTCAACCCAAAACCACACCACTGCTTTTGAGAGAAGACAAAGTTAAACTAACCCCATTGATGTATTTGCTAGGAGTAGAGGAGTTTCGCAGCCCTACATCAAAGTTCGGGGCTGTAATTCATTGAGGTCAGTTTTTTCTACCAAGATAGTCTAATGTGGCTTTCTGTACTCTTTCATAAGTGCTCGGGGTACCATTTATACACACCAATAATTATTGTATTGTACAATATCACAAACCAAAAACAGTTAAAAAATGTAAATGGGCTGTAAGTGTCAATGCAAATTCTCCCATTCTGAGAATGTGCAATATGCAAGCATGGGTTATTTATTAATTTTTGTCATCACTGATTGATATCTTGATTAATTGCCAGAAGGCATTGGACCAGGTGTTAACTATGTGCAGATTGGATGCAGTGTTCTGTGAACTTCACGCTGTATTAAAGGCACAGACATGCCCAGTTGGAGCAATAAGCCTTTGTTTGCTTTGGCAGGGCTTGCAGCTCCCCGGGGCCAATGCCATAAAGAGGTTTCTGTTAGAAGCCGCAGTGCTCATTGTAGAAAAATTGCCCCTCAAAAAATTAGCATGGTACAATGAAGGATGCATAATGTTACGCAAATGACAGCTGCTTAGCTGAAACAATAGCTAGGAGATGGCATTTGCCAGGGTGCACATCTCATGTAAATTAACTTACTAACTGTTTCAGGAAAAATAAAAGAAGTGAAGCCTGAACCTGTATGACCACTTCACGGATCCATCCTGGGGGCACAGAGGAGCTGCAAACTCCCACTGATATCAAAGAAAGTTGGACCAGGCCCTCAGCCTCTGCCCCTCGGATGCTGCCAGAAACCAAGTGGGGCACAGGCTGCCAGCAGCAAAGTTTGCCTTGTTAGGGCAGAACAAAGCCCTGGAATCTGCTTTACAGGTGGAAATCCAGAGTCATTTCCCCCAAAGGAGCAAATCTGCAGTTGCTGAGCCAGCACCAAAGGGACACCACCAGAGCCCCATCCCTAGCAGAGAGCAGAGCCCTGTGTGGGCCTACCTTGAACCATGTTCTGCTTCACCCACCTCAGGGACCCTCAGCTTCCCTACGGCTGCAGCTCTAATCTCTAACCACGCTCTCTCAGGAGATGGGTGGAATTTCCCCTGATTTACAGCCACAGGGGAAAGGGCCCAGCAGAGCCAAGATGCTGTGAGGGGGGATCAGAATCAGTGCCTGTGCCTTTGTGTCCTCTGCACAGCAGAAGGGACATTGTCCTTGTTCAACCGATTAGAAATACTAATCATTGACATAAAAAATCTAGCCTTGGAGTGCAGACTGAACCAGAAAAAGCTATGCACAGCACAAAAAAATAAACATCACTAGGAGAAAAAAAATAAAAAGACTTGCAGTCTGCTCTGGGTTGAGCTGCATTAGATTTTGCATCTTTTACATCATAGAAAAATGCCTTGGTTTGTTCTGAGCATCTTGATGGAAAAAAATGCACAAGAATTTAAAGCATAATATGAGGGAATAGAAACAAAGTCATGTGCTCAACACTAACACGATTTTATTTATTTTCAGTAGTTTGGGGAAGGGTGTCACCCAGATGTGTCAACATAAATAAGCAAGAATCAACCCCAGAATCCAGGATCATAAAAGAAGATATGCAAAAAAGCCAAGTGCAAAGCAACCAACCATTTGTCATTTCTAAGGGAGGAGAACAATTGCTTAATGTAAGGGAGCTAGAGGGGGAAGAGAGCATGGAGCAGTGGTTTGATTTACATAGGAGCTTCCCTTCATAGTGCAAGGATTAACACAGCCCCTACTGAAAAGGCGGGAGAGCTCTAAAAGCAAACAAGGTGGTGTTTGGGATTTTTTTTTTTCCTCTTCAGACAGGGCCTCGTGATACTGCAACTGTTGCTCATCACATTAGCAGTGTGGGAACAGAAAAAAACCCCATACTATGAAGGGGGGAGAGGGGAGGACTCAGGGCATGGGGGTGGGGCATGTCAGTTGACAGCAAAGAGCAATTAAAACCTAAAATAAGAGGTGGTTGTGAAACGGTCTTTGCATTAGAACACAGCCAACAAAAATGTTTACTTTGTAACAGAAGTACTATGGCCTGAATAATAAATCAAGACCAAGTAATTACTCATCACCTATTTGGGGATGGAAAAAAGCAATGATGCCAGGGAGGCAGGGCTCGGTCCGGCC
>NW_009952974.1:3301325-3313245 GCF_000747805.2 Chaetura pelagica
GAGCCCCAACGGCCACACTGAGAATTAATGTGGCTGCTACTGCTGGAATTGGGGAATTGCATTTGCATAATACAGATCCAAAGGTCTCACCCCAAGTCTCCAAAGCACATAAAACTAGGAGTAAGAGGAAGCCAGTGTGGTTGGACTTTGTGTAATAAAGCCTATTTCAGAGGCTACATCTGGGATCACGGGCTTCAAATTTTGAGGTGAGTCCTCTAAATGATAATAGCATGGGAGGACAACATATTTTCTGTTGAGCCACTCCTGAACATAGACCACATTTAGTGGAATATGAAAAGCAGAATTCAATTTGTATCACAGAAGCTATTATTAAATGTTTTATGATTAGATGTTTTAAGTTATTTGAATACAAGATCCCCTTGTAAAAATCTTACATTTTGGGGACTAAAAGATTTTGAAACTAACAAAAACCAACATGAACCCCTCAAATTTGTTGACATAGTGAAAATTAGCAGTAAGCATCAATAGATACGGAGATAAAGAGCCACGTGCCAAGAAAGCTACTTTTGGGCAATTTCAGCCATAGATTGCCATACCAACCAGCTTAAAAGAAGGGAACTGATGTAGCTCCATTTTTTATTTTAGTCTGTTAAGATGTACTACCTGACAACCCGGTCTTATGTTTTCAGAAAGGGTTTTCCAAATCTTAATTTAATGTTACTAAAGCCTTAGCCCGCCTTCACAGATCATTGCCTCATTTTATGCACTTCAAACACAGACAATTATTTGGTTTGTGTTGTAGACAAAGTTATATGCAACTTAGACTATTGAGGCAATAACCACTCAGCTGTACTTTACAGTAATAAAGCATCAGTAAAGGATATGTTTCTGCAGTCATAATTGCAACCAGCAATTCCTTTGGAGTGCACTTAGCTACACAGAAGAACAGGCTGCAGACCTGTTTCATAGTAGAATCATAACACAAGCTTTGTGCACAGGAATACCAGGAACATCCAATAAAACCCTTCACAACTGGACAACTAGGACATATAAGCTTGCTCATAGACTTGTCTTACTCTATTTTAAAAGTTGGCTCTGTTTTTCTTTCACAAAAGTTTTCCAGGACTTCAGTTTTGTTGATGATTAGAAATCTTTGACTTCCATCTTAACCACACATTCATGATCAACTTAATGTTTTGCTTTGCTGCCAACACTGTTCTTTGGATTAACTTTTTTCCCCACCTTTATTATTTACCCATGTGATTTGTTTATAGATAGCAATTAATGCCTGTTCTCTGCCTTCATTTTACTGGAAGAGCCAAATTTTTCAACTCCACTCATGAAATGCTCTTCATTTTTTTCAGTCCTCTGTGCTAACCTTTCTTTGAAGCTGATCCAGTAAACCACTCTTGAATGTGAGTGACTAAAAGTTATATCTTATTTTGTGTACACAAAGCCTTATTTACAAGCATTAAGAACTCATGCATCTACTGTAAATAGTTGCCTGCACTCTATTTGCCTTTTTCGTGGTTGGATCACAAGGTAGATCACAATGATCTTCTGTTCAACTGCTATGCCCTGCAGTAGTAGTTGTACACCCTGACAGTAAAACTATAAATACTTCTCTTACTCAGAAAGAACTGGTGCTGGTGTTCCCAAAGTCATGACCTCACCCTTTGTACCACACAATACTAAATTCCTGGTCATTCAAAATCTAGGCTGTCCTTCAATACATCTATGCCTCTGACATGGTTGACAACACCTATTATTGGCACACTAACTTATTTTTTTCCCCTGCAGTCCTTGAAATTGTTTGTTATTCATCTCCCTGGAACCAATAATGATATTTTCTTCCCTTCTCTAGTTTTATAACACCAGATCCTACCTTTTCCTCAACTAATGCTTTCCTATGTAGCACTGCACTAAATGCTTCACCAAAGAAAAAAAAACAGAACAACAAAACAACAAAAAAAACACAGAACACAAAATATTAGATCTAGCACAGTTGGCTTGCCTGTAACATCAGTCATCACATCAAAGAACACTATAGGATTAGTCTGGTATGATCATCTTTTGTTAGAACTATGCTGCATTTTTATCACATTCTCCATTTACTATCTTGTCTAATAATAGTTCCCTTCATAATTTGTTCCAAAGAGTTGTGCACTTCTCAGGCCAGACTAACAAGTTTAGAGTTGCACAGATAATTTTCCCACATTTCCTTATGTCTATGGATAATACATTTACTATTCCATAGTCACAACATCAGCTTGACAAATGCATTAAAAATCCTCATTGGTGGAATTCCACTGCTCACTGCCAAATTTTTCAGGGTTTTTTTTTTGGAATGCAGATTATCTGCTACCTGCATCTCGAGTGCATTAAGTTTTGCAGTCCTACTTCCACTTCAAATGTGCCAATTTTTACTCTATGCACTCATTGTTAGAAGTCTTCGTTTCACCTTCACACTTCAAGTTATCATATTTATTTAAAAACTAGAGGCAAAGTATCAACTTACTTACTGGGACACTACAAGTTTCTTTATTGCATCACTGCTGAGCAACCTCACTTCCTCGTTCCTTTTTTTATTTGTATGGCTAAAGAAGGTTTTATTATTTAACTTCCTTTGCAAGGACTGGGTCAGCTTGACCTCTGGCAATTCTGAAAGCAATACAGAGGCTCAAGAAAGTTTTCAGTCATCTGTTTTATTCATCTGTATGTTGACTGAACCACAGGACTTTCAGGTTTGGCAGGACACGTGGAAGAAAAAGGGATTTATAATACATTTATGCATCTGCCTTGTAGAATAAAGATGACAAATTAGGTAACTGAGAAGGCATTAAAGAATCTAATGAAAATCAGGTGTAAAAAGGATTCACAACTGAAATAATCTAAATGCAGCCAAGACCCAAATTATCATTAGAACCTTCTTTTCTCTATTGAAATCATGCTTTGACAGGATGCACATGTGCTCACAAGCGCTGTGAGCTTGCAGGAATGAAAGTCATCTGTGAGGGAGGTAGCTTAAGGTCAGCTTCCTTAATATACAACACTAATTATTATAGCATTGCTTAGGAAAATACAAGGTACATTTATATCCATGACTGCAGGTCATCTTTGCTTCTGAGACTTCAGATAGGGGTTATTGCATCCCATCCACTTCTTCACCTACCTCCAACGACTGTTGTTTGGAACAACCAAACTTCAGTATTACCATGTCACTAAACTAATTCCCTAAACGACAGGGAAGATTATTTTAGAAAATTTGCTGCATCACCAGTTGATGATTAAAATGAATTGTACCAATTCATTGTCTTGTTTTACAACCTACTATCAAGTTTCTAACACACTGCACATCTGATGTCTTCTGGAAAAGTGCTGAACAGCTAACTTGAACTGTTCTAGCCTAACCAAAGCCAGGTTTTGAAGCAGACACTTCTTAAGGGTTGGACCTTGAATGTGACCTGAGATTTATGAAAGATGTTTTATCTGTGTGCTGTTTATTAGCATCTTTGTTCCAGTGTAGGACTATAAAATACTGTGTCCTTTATAGGATTTTGACATATCCATTGTGTGATGACATAAGTAACTTTTCCCACTTTAGGGAAATATAAATGTTTGATCCTAGTATTGTTAACAAAAATAAGCATGTAGGTTGTGTATCTTTCTGAAAGCACCCGGAATTGTAGATAGTGTGTAGCTTTTGGGACAGGAGCAGGGAAGAGAAGAGCAGCTGTTCCTCCTACCTTCCCACTCCCAAAGCAGAAAAGTGAATTTCTGTACTCCAGCCTCAAGGATTGTAACTACAAATCAAGGACTTGGATGGTGATATTCCAAAATAAGAACCAGCCGTTTTCAGACTCAACATTTATCAGCAACTTGGAAACAGTCCAGTTCTTCTACTTGAAGGAAGCAACAGCTGTGGTCACCACATCTGGGTCATCAGCACAGATGTATTAACACAAACACAGGACTGCCCCTCACAAGTTTTACTCCCAGCTTCCCTCTCACCTAAGGTGAAATTGTCAGGTTGAGAGCACTGAGACAGGGGAGCCTTGTGAGAAGTCCATTTTAAATTAATGACACCATGGTCATTTCAGAGAATGTCCAATATCTGGAAGCTTTCCTCACCCTCCAGCATCCTGGCTGCACATCTCAGCCTGACATGCCAAATCGGAGCATGTTCGTCTGAACATGTTAAGGAATATGTGACAGCCTCAGTTGGCTCACAACACTAATGGAGAATGAGGTACATCAACGTGAAAATACTATGATGGTGAGATCACCTTCTCCTCAGTCAGTTCAGCATGGGTCCTGCCAAACTGTGTGTCAGGCAGCTGTGAAAACCCCAGGAGATTATTTTAAAAGTGGCTACTGAACATGCCCACATGCTGCTAGTATTTTGGATCTTACCTACCCTCTAATTACAACAGCATCACATCATGCTAGGTACAGGAGGTTTATGCCCAGGCACCCAGCTACAGCATCAATGGCCTGCTTCATCTGTTTAGTTGCATGTATAGACATGCCCCAAGTTTGATATAACCACCATTAGTAATCGAATGTAAGTTGTGAGAACATAACAGTAATTACTTTTGCATTGATGTGATCACAGGCATAGTTAGATTCTCACTGTATTGGAAAAGCTAAACCAAGATACCAAGTAAGCCTACAAGTGTCTCACTGCAACCCAGCACCTCTACACGGCTGCAGTCAAGCTTTTTAACACTTTACACCCTGATTGAAAACAGACTGGACAGACTGTATTAAATCTTAAAATATTCCATTTTATTTTTTTCTAAGGAAAACCCTCAGAATGGGCAGCAATGTCTTTATATCAGCACACCAGGAATTCTAACTCAGGTGATAGCTGTGAAGTACAGTCAGATTCCCCTTTCAATCCTACTTTCTCCTTTGCAAACTCTCTTTGCTCAGTTTCCTCCCCAAGATAAATTTGTCTGGAAAGTCTGTGAAAGATCTGTACAGCTATTTGAAAGTTATGGGAGAGCAAGTAAAATGTTTTTCAATTAAAAACAAAGAAATTAATGTTGATTTACTCTCCAGTAAAAAAAAAAAAGCAGAATAGAGGGGAAAAAAGCCTCCAAGCTCACCAAGTGTCTCAACTGCCAAATAAAACTCATGGGGTGGGGAAGGAAGGAAAAAGAAAGCATGTAAGCAGTTGTGGGGGAAAAGTCACAAGAATAACCTGAGAAAATCATCTCCTGAGTGCCATAGGTACCGAGAGCTCTGTTTCTCCCTTCCAGTCCTACAGAGGCTGCTGAGACAATGCACATGGAAGAGATTGCAGTATCATTGAAATATGCAGAGTCCTAACCTGCAGCTCCAGAATCAGAAATAGTTATTCCTGATAACAGCAACACTGATGAAGTTCTAAAGAAAAAGTATATTGCATCATTTGAACTTGTGTATTTGCTATCTCTCTGTACATTGCAATTGTTCAATAACTTACAACACAACAGCACAAGTACAGTTACTGCTACTGTATGGATAAGACTTGCAAATGCAGGAGTTGAGAAAAAAATATTTATGATATTGGGAAAAAACCCTACACATGCTATGCCAAAAGGGTTGTTAACTAAGTATTAGGCAGACACTTTGGTCACTGTCAAAGAATTTGAAATACAAATGATCCATTTTTATATATAAAATGGAAAATATTGTGTGAGGAGGGGATTTATCAGCACAGCTTTTTAAGTAAGAGAAGCATCTTAGCCTCAGATTTCTGAGCTCAGAGTTGATGAAGAGAGGTCATTAGAGGGTTTTATGTTAAGCCCATTGCTTCCTTCAAAGTGTGAAAATTAAAACAAGCTATACTGGAAATAACCAGCACTCTTCAATAATTACTGCCACACTAGTGCGTCTGGAGATATCTAAATGACATCTCTTTTTTACCAAAAAGTAGCTGCATCTTCATTTTGACTAATGTAATTTTGTAAACCGTCATACCAGGTGCCTTGCATTTGGAAAATCTTGAAAGATTTTAGATATACAAACACCCTTCCCACCGTTCTTGGCTTATCTTTTATTTACCCTACTGGGTATACAACAATTGATGCTTCTTCAAAGCAAGGACTTCCCAGCTGATTAGCTGTGCTGAGCTGGCTAAGCTTATTAAAGGTGATTAATGCATTCAAGTATTTTTCCCCCCCCGCTCGTTAGTTCAATTTCTTGCTCATTATGCTACTGGTCTTTTTATATTAAAACAGACCACCTGGATAGCAGAGAACTTCATAATCTCAGTCCAACAAGATCAACACCTGTTGTACATGTAATTAATCATAAGGCACTGCATGGCTATATTCAGTTAAAAAGCTAAGATTATCTAACACCAGAAGCAATACACCATTTTTGCAATCAGCTTCTGGATCCTTAAAATGCAGTTTAAAAAAATGAGAGAAGTGAGTCAGTACAAAGGGGCTCATAATTATTCTCTCTCCATATTTAGGAGTCCATATGGCATTTGTGACGTATAAAAGTCACCATACAATTTTTTGATGAAAAATTCAGTTCTAAAAAAATTCACATTTCTCCTCAAGGCTGAGAAAAATCAAATGGTCTGTCAATAGCATTTTCACTCTACACAAAGAAATCAAAGAGAGGTTTTGGTATTACATTGCATTACAAAAAGAACCCAGAGGTTCAATGTACTTTACTAGTCTGAACATGGATTGGGAACCAAGAAGTCCAATCATATCTCTGTCTTTAACTCACTGTGTGGTTTGGCAAGTAGCTTAACTACTTTGACTGTTGTTTCTTCATCTGCACAATGTGGGAAAAATACTTACTAACTTCATTGGAATTTTGCAGGATTTAATGTAATATAACATGCTTCCGAATACCAAAGCCTCATATTAGTATTATCAGCTTAGCTACAGTGCACTGAAGTGGAAAAGACGTGCTTTTCAAGAGTGAAAAGGTATATCTGATCCACAAAGAGGAGATTCTCTATTAAAGATAAGACAAGAAAAATAATAATAGTTTAAAAGAATTACAGTAGCACAATACATACAGGAAAAACAGAAGCCCTATAAATACCAGCAAATGAACTGTGCAATTACACACACACACACAAAAGCATTACTACTGCTAAAGCTCAGGACATCAGCCTAATGCATTTTAAATCCATCTACCTGATTTTTCATACTGGAAGCTTTAACACAGTCCTAAGGCAGACTGAATGAATAACAACAAAAGGCAAATTAGAAACCTAGATCTTATTAGCACTGCAAAGGTTGTTAAGATCAAAGCCATATGCACTATGTACAATCTCCAGTCAGGGGTGGGCACTGGATGGTCAATTAAGCTGAATACAAAGGTGCGTGTATGTATTAAGTAGTAGTGGTTGTTATGCATTTTTCCTAGAGAGCTTCAGGTTCTTCAGGGATGAGGAGTATTGTGGGTTTTATCACATCATGACCTTCAACTGAGCAGGTGCAGCAGGGCTCGTATCAAGGTTACTGGCTCTTTTATAGCTTACTGCACACAGGTCTAACCACCTGCATGAGCTGAGTTCATAAATCTGCCCTGTTGAACATTCAGCCCACACCGCCAAGGTTAACAAAGCTAACTGGAAATCCAACCAAACTTACTCAGACCATATGACATTCAGTGCAGATCAGAAAAGTCTCAAGGCAAAAAAAATACTCTGCTGGTTTTCTGATCTCCAGGTTCTTCACTCCAATTACTTTTCTTCCAGTAGCTTTTCACCAAGATTTTGTTTTGCCACCAGTAGATGAGAAGAAATGAGCATAAATTATCTTTAAAAAAATACACTGTATATGTTAGAGAATTACTGTGGACTTTTTTGCCTCCTTTAATTTCTTTTTGCCTGTATTGTCTGTTCAAGAAAGCTGAAGATGCACAAACACATGCTTGTCTAACAGCAAGTAGCTGACTATGAAGATGATTTCAAATGGCTTGATTCCTCTCCTCCAGTCTGAGAGAAAGCCTTTAGGTCATATAATAGTATAGGACATATACTATACAAGCTGAGGCAGGCAAAAGATCCCACCCGTTCTTCCTGAACAATCCCCATTGTTATCACCTGCTCAGCAGTGAGCTGCAACTAGCTCATTATCACTTCTGCCAAGAACTGGGGAAGCAAAGGAACCACTGAACACAGATCCAATGAGAAGACGATTAGAGATACAAGTATCAACCAAGCTTCAGCAATACTGCAACCCACATCATTTTCATAACCTTCCATCTTGAATGCAGGGAAAGAACTGCAGAACTTTTAGTCAGTCTTCAGGATTTAATCATGGCAAGACCAAATTCCATCCTTTCCATATCCTCCTGTTAAAACTGAAAAAAAAAAATCCTCCTAATTAATGACATCAGCAAAGACCCTAGTGCAGATGAAGTGAAGATGACTTCCGAGGATCACACTGTGCCAGACACTCAGAACAAAGATCACATGTGCAGACAGACACTCCCAAGCTTCTACTGATGCAAAAAGTGTCTGGGAATCTAGACAATTCACATCAGTTTCTGCAGATGTCTCACTTGTTATCTTAAACAAAACCATATCAGAAACCTTGGTGCCTTTAATTTGCAGTTGCCAATTTCAGCTTTGTCACTCTCAGCAAGTTATGGCTACACTGCCAGTGCTGTCTGCTTAATTCAGTATTCTACCAGTTCAGTACAAACTCACCCTTCTCTGTTCGTGAGAAATACAAAATGTACAGAACATGAAGGTGCCTGTTTTGCCGTGCTCCTCAGGCCTGCCTAGGGCTGTTACAGCTCCAAAGGATCAAAAATAATATTAACATCCAACTCTCCCATTCCAAGATGTTTGTTTTTATGTTTTTAATGTTATTGTGTGGGATTTTTTAAATGCACACTGTCACTCACAGAATCATAGAATATTAGGGATTGGAAGGGACCTCCAAAGATCATTGAGTCCAACTCCCCTGCCAGAGCAGGACCAAGAAAACCACACACCACTAGGGCAAATCACTCAGGCATCCAGACAGGTTTTGAAATTTTCCAGAGAAAGAGACTCTACAACTTTTCTGGGGAGCCTGTTCCAGTGCTCTGTAATCCTCACAGTAAAGAAGTTCTTCCTCATGTTGAGGTGGAACTTGCTGTGCTCAGCTTTGAGTCCATTGCCCCTCATCCTATCACAGGGCACAAATGAAAAGAGCTTGTCCCTGCCTTCTTGATGCCCAGCCCTCATTTATAGACATTAGATCCCCCCTTGGTCTTCTCTCTAGACTGAAAAGCCCCAGGTCTCTTAGCCTTTCCTTGTAAGACTTGTTCCAGTCCCTTTTTCTACCCTTCCTGGATGTTGTCTCTCTCACCTACACAATATTTCCATCTCAAAGGGACTTCAGCCCTCCAGTCACCTTTGACTAGAAGCATTGCCAAGCATGCCAGGAAGCGTGGGTGGACCACGCACAGATAATACTCAGTTCTGGAAAGGGAAATATTAGCAATTCACATGCAGCAATGAATCAATTGCTCACCAAACCCCTCCTAGTGAAGCCAAACAACACATTTGTGATACACTATATTATTTGACTGTTTTCAAAATGCTATTGAAACATTGCAAATAATAAGTGTTATGATAGAGAAGAGGAATATGTAATTTGAAGTGTTTCAGAGTGATGCTGTTTCCCTTTGCAGATGGAACTAAAATGATTTAGTATTTCTCTAGGTCTCTTACCAGACAGATTTTGTTACTGATAAACAAGGGGAAAAGAAAATATGTGCAAGATTCTTTCACATTTTCTTCAAATCTTAGGAAGTTTCCAGCAAAGAACTTTTATAGCATTTTACTAAATCTAATTAAACATATAAATACCTCTCTTTGCTTTAAAAGAGAACTTATTGGAAGAGTAACTGCTTAACAATGCAGTCCAAGCCAGATTTTGTTTGTATTTGCCCTCTACCTCTGGGTAGCTCATTCCCACCCTTTGCTTTCCAATATGGTATGGTATTTGCCTTTATTTCCTAAACTGCTCCAAAACAGAAGAGAAAATCCACAGATGTTTTCCTCTCTCTGTTAACTAGCCTGAAGGCTCTTTCCCAATTACCATCTCATCTAACCTTCCCACTGAACACCCCTCAGCTGCCACTCAGAAAACACACCAGCTCCTACTTTGACACACCTGAAGCTACAAGAATCTTCTCCCAAGCTGCAGATTGAATGCCAGACAATGTGATGTGGTTGTAATTATGCAATTGCCTGTACCAATGGATGTCAGAAGGGAACGGTGAAGAGGCAGACTACCTTACACCTGCAGAGCACAGCCCTGAAGAGGACCAGCCTTGCAGTGCTTGTTATTTTGCTCTCCATGGGGAGATTGCTCAGGGTGAGTTGGAGGGGAGTGTGGTGCTCCCAGGCCAGCTGACTTGGCCCTTGCCACGTGAGCCATCGGCCGCCATTCTCGCCAGTACAGTCTGGGGATTCAGCAGCAACATTGAGGACTGAGACACTCCATTTTACAGATGGTTCATTAACTGGGTGGAAGCACATGAGAGCACTTGGAGAACAATAGGAAAAGGCAAGGGGCAGGAGAAATAGACATAAGTTGTTTGGCAGCAGCTTCCAAATGAAATAATCACACACAGCAAAAATAGCAAGGGTGTATTTGCCAGCTGAGAGTGGCCACTTGCCAAGTTTGAGGTCTTAAAAATTAACTGCTTTTGAACTATACAAGAATAACAACAAAGTTGTCTTCTTTAAGCTCAAAAGATTTTTCATGCCTATCTAAGCTACTAATGAGAAAAAAAGGAGGAAAGAAAGAGACAATACCTTCAGGCTGAGAATCAGAAGAGTCAACCCCCAAGCAATATGTTTGATATTTATTAATACTAGGGGCTAAATTACACTAAACAAGAATGAAGCATCCATTTCAACTTCCCTGATAAATAATTCACACACATATACACATACATACAGCAACCTAAGGATTTCTCACATATCCCTGCCCAAACAACTGCTTAAAAGCAGTTCAGGCAGATCCTCTCAGGTCCAAAGTATCAATAACAATATTCCCCAGCAATTTGGTATCTGAAAATCCCTTGGGAAATCAGCCCTCACAAAACTTCACATTTGCCAATTTGTGTGTACTGCTTATTACACATTTCTCTTTAAAGCCCAAAAATACCCATACAATATTCAGTGCCTTGCTTCTACAGACTGCAGGGCTCAAAAGCTAAGGCTCTTTTCAATATAAGAATTTGCACAGAGTCACACAGGAATTCCAAAAGCCATGTAGGAAACAGGAGGCTGGGCTTTCTGCCCCACCCTTTTTTTTTCCTTTTTTTTTAAGATACATGTTACTTCTGTATAACTTTATATCATAGAATAAGTATATTTTCTACATATCTGTACCCTTCAGGAGACTAAATTTCAGGTAATAGATAGCATAAATGCTCAAATTGAGACAGGCATATGGCTTGGAATATGGAGAAGTACTGAAAATTAATTACAAGATATTTTTTTTTGCCCACACACACACATGCAGCTATTATATATAAATACAAAATTTTGTAACATGTTGAATTGCTGACCCAATATGAGAATTGCTAGCAGCCTCTCTCACAGAGGACACAGAGCCCTTTCCATTTCTAGTTTCATAAGTTTTTCAAGCACTCAAAACAACATTTTGGATGCTCAGCTGTGATTATTTTGCTAAAATGTAATGCTACATACATTAACGAGTTTAATTCTTGGAATGCAAAAATGGTTTCTCTTTCTTTTTAGCCATAATTTGACAGTGAGAGTTGTGAATTTACCTCCCTGCCAAAACAAGTTTACCTCCTAACCAAACAGGGCGTTACTTCCACAGAAAACCATGAATGACTAAACTATGAAAAATGAAAGTTGGCAGGTAGCCTTTCTGAACTTAAGTGCTTCCTGACCCTGCCAGAGGGAGTTAAGCTGGGTCAATATGCAAGTAGGTGACAAAGGAAAGGATGGGGTTCTTCC
>NW_009952974.1:3313442-3323817 GCF_000747805.2 Chaetura pelagica
TACAGTGAGCAGAGAAGCAGTGCTCCTGCAACACATTTTTGAAGATCACCGTGTTGGAGCTGTTTGCAATAGTCAAATATTTCATTTTTCACTTTCATGAGCCCAGAGATGCAAGGTCAGATGCCCAAGCCAGTTTCCACTCTGCTTGAATTTCTCTAGTGCATAGTCAGTGTTCTGCTCAAAAATGATGTGCATGTTGCAACTGCACGACCTACCCCAGCACTGGCTGCATTTCAAAACTAAGCAACAGGAGCTGTCTCAAAATCTTGGTAACATGAAGCTTCAGCAGTCCTTGACAGCTTCAGCTTTTGGACAGCTTTCTAGTGCAAGGCTTCTGGTCACACTCTGGAGAAGAGAGTGGATGAACTCTGGAAGTTAAACTCTATTTCCTCTAACCTCCCCCCCCTATTTACAGCATCTTCAGAGTGTCTTCTCTTCTCCTTTACTATTTAAGTTGAAATATCTGTCCATTATTTAATTCACAAACACCCATAGCTTTTCAGCACATTCCAGCCTCCTCCAGCTCTAACACCCACTTCATCACCAGCATGACACAGAAGTTTAAAGCAAGAGTACATGGGTGCAGCAGGAGTGAGAGGCACACCTTGAAACTGGCAAGCAGGATGGAGACCTATTCCTGTGATTCTTATTCCCTAACTGTGAAGGACAATTCCAGAATGCTCTCAGATTCTTCCAGAAATGGGATAGGGCTGCCCACCACTCAGAAATCCAAGGAAAATTTGTTTCCCACGTATTTGACTTGACCCACCTTGACCACAGAGTAAGTCAGCTGATTTGATTGTCTTTTTAAATTATGTATTTTCTGTAGAAAAGCAAAATAAGTTTGTTCTTGCATCTCTCTGGTCCTATCACAGAGTGCTTGTATCTTACCCTGTGCTTATCTAAACTACAGGCATTACATTCAGAAGACTGTTTTGTTCAGTGTTGTCCCTTCTTCAGAAGTCTCATGACAGCATAAACATCTACTGAAATGAATGAGATGGCTTGGAAGTTGCCTGTGAGAAAGCTAGTCTCACCAATTAAAACTTGCTGAATTGGGACTGTAGTGAGTTATGACCAATGTGGTAGCTGCCACTACTTGCAATGCAACCTTCTTTCATTAATGTAAATGCATACTTTTGAACCATAGGTTTTATTACCATGAGCAATTGCATAAGCAGAATCATTCACCCTTATTTACTGCCTCAACTGAAATTACCTAAAGAAAACTTTTACAGCAGGTCAGCATCTAGAGAAGCATCAAAATCTCATTGTACAACAAACTACATATTACGGGACATATGGAGATAGTTTACAGAAGAGGATTATAATCTTCTCCACTATTCTCTCAAAGTGTGTTTCCATGTATCTACTAGTGATGGACCTCAAAATACTGTAGTAACTTGAAGGTCAATATCTTCGAGGCTTGGACATCTCAGACTGAATTTTAATCTTCTAAAAAGCACCAACGCACTTGGTTTGTCTTAACCAACACCCTGGAAAGTCACAATTGTTACAACCATTGCCTGGAACAACTCTGGCTAAACACTGTTGTGAGGTGAAACTGGGACAGGTTTCCCAATATTCCCCTCCCAAATCCATTCCTAAGCAGCATGAAAGAGATATAAATATAACAACATAAGCTTGATTGTGTAAATATGGTGACTCTTGCCTCCCCCATGGCTCCTTAGTGTCATTTCATGAGGTAAGAAATATGAGGGGTTTTTTCCCTTCCTTATAGCCACTTCCCACACAAATATTCAAAGGCAATCTATCACTAGGACAGAGGATTAGCCACCTGAAAGGGACACATAGCAAGTAGTGTTGCCAGAATGAGGGGACGGCAAGAGAGGCCACAGCACTCTGCTTCTCTAAAACTTTGTGGACACTGAATGGCAGCAGGGGAATCCACAGGCTGCTACTATTTTAAGTGGTAGCAGTGTCTGAAAACATCCCAGCAATCACCTGATGAAGCCATGTTCACATCTTGAGTACACAGCTGACCTGTGCCACCACCTAAACACATCTGTCCAAGCTCTAACCCAATAACCACTCCCTTTTCTGCTGTAAGGAAAGGAAACTAATGAACACACTTCCCAGGTGTGGTAGGAGCTTCTGGGTACATCCTCCAGTTTTTCCATCCTCTTTTTCAAGGCTTATTTCTCTCATCTTAACCATGTAACCATTAGTCAGAGATTTTTGGGTTAGCAGAGTGAAATACTCAACTTCCTTGGTGCATTTCAGTCCACTCTGAGTTGTCTACAGTTTCATTGGCAGTTTTCTTCAAAGTCACCCACCAAGTTAGTGTAAAAAAATAATCATGCCTGTAAGTCAGCTTGAGCACAGACTGCTCAGCAACTGATACTTAAGCCTTGTTGGTCAGTTTGAGCAGACCAATTTTTGCCCTTTTTTGTTTGGAAAGGAAATACTTCTCAAAAAAAACAGATTAAAGGGAAAACATGCATTTCACAACTGCAGTTTGTTCATAATTAACATCTTATAAAAAAATCTTCTTCAACCATTCATCTAAACTTTATGATAAAATAAGCCCTTCTTTGAAGGAACAGGCAAGGGCATTTTCCAAGAGCAGGTGAAAATTGAAGCTGATCAGTTACACAGCAAAAGTGAATTTATTCTGAAAACCACAAGAAACCAAACTTCCAGAGGAACTTCAGTTTCCTTTGAACAACCTCATTTTATTTGCTATCAGCTTGCAGCTACAAGGTTAGACAAAAGAGATGCAGTCAGATTTTCAAATAACTTTGAAAGCTTGTTTTATTTTCCTAACTCTACTTTTCATCTCAGTTCCCACCTCAAATATGCAAGTCTTCTCCTATACATTCCCCTTATGCTCTGCGTTCCACTTCTGTAAAGAGGTGTGGATTAAACGATAATACTACATGATCATTCATGCAGAGTATGCACACATAAAAAAATATGATGTTCATTTATCAGCAGTTAGTTAAGTCTGTAAAATGAGGCAATCCCTTAAGGCTCCAGGAAAGTTCTGCTGTGCTCTAATATGGCAACATAATGTTTTTGTGTATCCTAGTAGGCAGGGAAGATGTTTCATTGACAGCAAAAGGCTGGTAGTGGTTACACCTTTCAGCCGAAGGCTGATCACAACTGAGTATCTGCTCTTATCTGGAATCATCAGTTGTAAAGATTTCAAGTATACATGTAATTTTTATGCAAGTTGAGCCTTAGCTTGTAGCTATTTTAGCATTGAAAAAAATATCCTCTTAAGTGAATTATTTGAAAGGTGGCAACTGATCAGAAAGCAAGATGCATCCTATAAAAAAACCCAACCCCAAACAAACAACAAAAACAGGGGTGAAGAGTTCCCAAAGGTCAGCTTTCTGACCACATGAATGAGATGCCCCACCACAGTGCAATTCCTACTGCATAAATCTTTAAGAAGATTGCCTTGCTGTTGTTAGAGGATGTACGACAGATTCACAATTTTCTGTGCCTGACAGCCAGAGTACTTGTCACTTAGTTCCATCTGGTAGAGAGAGAACATTTCATTAACGTTCATGCTTAACCTTATAGCTCAGAGCTTTGACTCTGCAAAGTCCTGAGCATCTCTGAAAAGGTGCTGAACATTCAGCACCCAACTAATTTGGCACATATTGGCTGCCTGTAGGATCAAACCCTGACTCTCCTTGGGAAAGATATGATATTTCCTCCCCCCTGACTCACTGCTGGATTCTTTCCATTCTGAAAGTCTCTCAAAAAATAAACTTTAAACCCATTGTATTTGGCCAGGTTGCCATTTTCAATACATATGGTGCAAAATAACTTTACAAAAGTATGATTTGCTGAGACAACCGGACAGGAGATGTCAGTGGATATGAAACAAATGCTTACAGGCCTCTTGAGCACCAGGTTATATATTTCTGTGGCTTCAGCAAATCAAGCCCTTCAGTCCTGTCACTGCATTTGATATGGATTATCCTAGGCCTGGACATTTGGAAACAAATTAAGAAAACAGAGCCAGGATTCCCCAGTTCCCTCCATGCTCTGCCACAGGCTTTGGCTTTGCCTCTGTGCACAAACCCCAGGTTGTCACAGAGACCAAACGCAGGACCAGCTGATCTACCCATGTACAAAATATCCCCTGAACAGGCTTTCCTCACAGGAATAAGGACTGATCCTGACCTTGGTCAAGTCACTTAACCTCTGCTAATCCACCTGTGAAATGGAACTAATGAAATACAGGGGTATTGTCAGGCTTAATTATTTAATACTCTTTCAGGTACCTAGAAATCCTTGTGGGAGAGACAGTGCACAGCTGCACAGCATTACTATTTTATTAAATGAAGTACCTATCAGTATTTCACCCTCAATAGAATGACTGCTGAGACTGAATTGCCTCTTCACATTAGTTGTACACATTGATGAACAAAAATGCATTAGGAAGTGGTACCAAGGGAAATGAACTTATGCTTCACCCAGCACTTCTGCAAAATGATGTCACTGAATCATTGAAATAAAACTTATTTAAGTTTCTGGGGAAGGGACTGTAGTTACCCACCAGTTTCGGAGGACAGCCTGGGTAGGAGAGGCTCACTGTTGCCTGTAAGAAAAGAGCAGATGAGATGGAAAAAGTTTCTGGCAGTGCCTTGGCTGTGCTCAGGTTTTCCAGTCTAATATTAGTCCAAATATGGTCCTGGTCCATTAAAAGGAAGGATATACACAGTCAAACTCAAACGTCATTAATTCACAGCCTCTGAGAAAACAAAGACCTTTTGGACAATAAGGTACCCAAATTACAGCCACACATCCTGCAGGGGGAAGGACAGATGGTACTGGAGATACAAGAAACAGATTTGTGACCACAAGGAAAAAGAATCAAGAGACATTTCTACCCAGCTAGAAATAACCAATATCTAGCAAAGCAAATACCAAGGGATCATCCTTAGGGGGAACAGAAACAAAACACTGAGGGGTCAGAGAAAACATATATCTTTATGACAGGAATTAAGCAGTTATGAAAGGAGGCCTTTCAGCTTTCCTTAAAGGGTAAGTAATCCTCAAGGACTCCACAGTAGGAAACATGGAAAGAAAATTCAGTGAGGTGCACAGGGACAACAGGCTGGTATGCTCCCTCCCCGAAACACAACCGTGAGACAGCGGCAAAACTGAGTGGGAGGATGAAGTCACCTGGCAAGTCTCCACTAGTGATGATACCTTTGGAATAAGTGACACAGCATCCCGTTGTACTACATGGCTTATATAAGACTTCAGGGAAATGTAAATGCCCAGGTGGGGGAATATTAGTCCCTGTTTGTTTTAGACCACCAAATCACATCAGGGAGCTGGATGATTTAATCATTGAACACTTGTTTAATGTACAGAAATAAAAACTGCATTACACATGACTCCAGTCTGCTGGAACTCCCCACAATTTGTAGTGAAACATTTCTGAAAATTACAGATAATTTTTAACACAACACTTGTGCATAAGAACCCCTATATGAGGAATCTCTATTTTGTATTTACTATGTTTTTGAGGGTTCAAAATTATTTACCAGACTGTATATCTGCAGTCACCAAAAGATTATTTTGACCCAGAGTCATTCAGTACCAGTGCAGGCAGTTCCACAGCTAATAGTATTAATGAAGTTTTACTTCAAAAGACAAGGATTATGCTGAGTGGGAAGAAAAAGCAAGATGCAAAAAGTATGGAGGAAAGTTTGAGGTTCTTTATGAGAAGCTGAGTAGGAGGCCATAAAACCAATGTTTCTTTCTGAAAACAAGTCAAAATTATTTCTGCTTTTTCTGCATTGTTACTGACAATTTTACCATCTCCCTGTAGCAATTAGCCCATGATGTTCCTACAGTTTATTCTTATGTAGGTGAACTACACAGATTAAGCACTTCCCATTAGTAATGAAGATACCATTTTTTTTCCTCTTAGTAGGAAAGAATATTTACTATTATAAACAATTAAACAATGTTTGTTAGTGAATAGGTCCATATAATTTGTAACTAAAAATGCTAAAGATAGTTACCTGAAAAATACATATCTTACTAATGTTTATTTTTAAAGATTGAAACAGACTGGTTCCAGAAGATCCAAAAGATAAGTGAACAAACATAAATATTGAAGTAAGGTAGCAGATGTACCTGTAGAGTGTTCATAGTAACATGGGCTAAGTGAAAACAAACAAAAAGCCCAATAACCCTGATGGAGATTCAGCTAATACAAAGAAATCAATTTGTCATTTGAGTCAACACCTGCCCATATGATTTTTTGTTAAGACAATTACATATGAAAATAGAAATACAAGATTTTCACATACACGTCAATTCTTTGCAGAGGTGATAAGATCGATATGGTACTTTTTTGCAGCATTTGTCCAATGTGATATTCTGACATCAGAAAATTCTAAGAGTACAAGTATCAGTAGCACACCTTTCCCAAATAATGTTAGCTATAGTACAGAAAGCCATCACAGAAGAGAGCTCTGAGCAGTTCTCTATCTGAATGCACATCCAGCATTGAAGCTTTCACTGACACAAGATTAACATGTACTAGATAAACCATCATAAAATGCATGATAGACACCCCCTTCCCCACTCACGTCCCCAAGTGACTGCTACTGACAGGAAATATGGGGTCATTGTATGACATAATTTCCATCAGGTGCTCATCTGGACTCAAACCATGCACTTCAACCAGATACATAAAATTATAGGGAAAAGGAACTTCTATAAAACAGAAATAAGTGCATCTACAGCTCTAAAAGCTGGTATTAGAGAAGTCATCATGAGCAAATGGTGCTGTTGTTGGGTTTTTTGGGGAGGGGTGGTCTGCATCTGTGGTATTACAGTTTCTAAAGTTAAAATACAGAGACAAAGAAAGAGTTGAGGTAGGTTGAGATTTTCAGATGGTGTGAGCATAACACTGCTGCACCAGCTGAAGACATAGTCCTTAGCCTGTAAAGGCCTTTGAGCCACTTGGACTGACAATACCATACAAATGCAAAGTGAGGTATCCCTGCCCTGCATATTGGTGATGAATCACTGCCTTGTTCCTCTTAAGAACAAAAATAAACAAAGCGAAGAACATGAGTCAATACAAAAGCAAGATAAAATGCATATAGATACAGATATGTCCCATTAAAATATACCTAAATTATAATTTTCCTCCTTCCTTTTCTCTTACTTTCAATAAAGTTTCTCCCTCACCCCAGAAGTCTGCAATACTGATGTTAATCTCACTTGCAGTGGTAGGGAAGTCTGCTGAAATCACGAACTTAGACATATTTTTGCACAAGGTGGCAAAATCAGTCAGCAGTTCTTTGCCTGGTTGTTCCTTTCAGCAAGAGTGCCATAAACACAGAAACATTTTCAAGCTTTATCAAGTATAATCTGACAACCCCCTCTGGTAAAACCACAGATATAAATAATCATATTCTTCACACGCATTAGTCTGCTACTCATAACAACACAGGGGTGACCTACAGGCTAAGACATACTACATACCCTTTCTCCTTGAGCCACCTCAAGGTTTTCACTATCCCAGAAGTTGCTCTTACCTTCCCTTTTATTTATATCCAACTACTGCTTTGGGGAAATGCTGTAACATTGAGTATCCTGAAGGTCACACCCTTAGCTCATATCTAATGTTTTCTGGGTTACCCAATAACTTTTGATCATCAAGAAGAGTGTCCTTACACCAGCTCCCAAATAATATTTCCTCTCCCCTCCCTGCCCCTTCTCCCCACCCTCCATGCCTTCCCCCCAGTAATACTTGCCCAAGATAGGAAAGAATCAATGCCTTAGCTGTACACCAAGGATAAGCTGCACTGTTTATACCTACAGTGTTAAAAGAGGCCAGGGACCAAGCTCAAGCATAAGCATCCCAGTTGTCCACTGTACTCTACTGTTAGTTCAGTCAGGTCACCTCTGCCTCTTCCAAGACAAGTCTGGAAAGAAGGGATCAGCTCCACAGTCAAAGAAGGTCAAGGCAGTGCTACTTTAGTGGTACAGACAGGAAGAGAGCAACCAATCCCAACCCATGCAGGAATCCAGCAGAAAGGTCAGCCATCACACTCTCTCACCTTGCACCCCACCGATAACCAGAAGCTCAAACACTTCCTTCAGCAAGCTAAAAAAACACAAAGAACTGGGGGAGGAGGAAGGGAAAGTCAATTAAATCTGTCTGCTGCTACCAGTCGAGTCATACTATTCCATTTTAGGATTGCCTGGATCACTGCCTACAAAAGCAGCTCCAAACCCAAAGATTTCATGACTTTAATATAAGTTATCAAACGACGCAGTTTAAGCCTGTGTTGCTCCATTACTCCTCTGTGCTCAAAAAGTTTAAGCCACTCACTCAGAAAGAAAGAGCACAGACCGACTTCAGCAGCCAGTCAAGCACATCATGAACAAATACCAGCTAGTTACAGAGCAAAGGCCTCATGAGCAACTCATCTGCTGAAAATTGTTCAGAAGCAATTTGGCAGACATTAAGACATTGCAAATAGAAGGACCGGATTATGAAGGACTTAAGTGGAAAAAAACAAAGCTAGATTTTTGCCATAAATTTTTTGATCATCTCTAGCAATATGTGAAAAGAGTTATTCATGTTGATGTCTGTTTATTCTTCTATTGTTCTAGAAAAGACATCTGCATGTTACTACACGGTGCTCAGTAATGGCATTACTCCCCTCTTAATGCGTGGTTTTCAGCAAAACTGTACCTTAATTAAGTTATGTTATCTAATCCAAACAGCTGACGAATTATCCGACATTTTATACCCTCTGGTGTTGAATCTGATGGGACAGTATCTATTAACCTACAAAGTCCTGAACTCGCATTTAAACTTTGTTTTTCTGAAAACAAGTTGCCTGCATTTGTTGGTTGGAACTCCATGGAAAATGGTAACTTGAAGCAGTGCCTATTTCAGGACAAGAGCCACCAGGAAAGCTTACAGTCCAGCATGCACCAATCCATCCATGTCCCAGCAGCACTAAAACAGCCAGTACAAAAAACCCCTAGCTTTCTTCACAGATGAAAGAGTCCGAAATTACTTTTCCTTTTATAAACTACATGGGCAACAGAAAGTATATTCCTGTTTGATTGGTATTTGAGTTTTTACCTACACAGTTCCAGTGCTTAAGATGTACAAGCTGCTGTACCTGAGGCTCTCCTCCAGCCAGTACTAAAGTTGCACTACTTTGAAAACTCATCTTCAGCAGAGCAAATAGCTATCTGCACTATCTGAAGTGACCAGGTACTATGACGAGAGAAGAGCTGGGGGAAGGGAGTGCAATCTATGTGGCTGCCACAACCGATGGATCTTGAAGTGTACAGATAACATTTTTCTTTTTCCCAAAAGGCTGTAAGACATGCCACTACTTGCGATAACATGTTTTCACAGGCTACTTTAACCCCTTAAAGAGGTACTTAAAGTGGAAGAATAAAATAACTGGTCTTCTGCTGGGATTTCAGAGTTTTGATGCTGATAGAAAGCCTGGTTTCTTATAACCCCCGGACTTTGGCAGGACTTCTAAAAGCATTGAAAAGAAAAAACAGCACAAGCCCAAATGCATAGCCAGACCCAGGCTTAGCTGTGTTTACTCTGAACATCTCTGTTATCAACTGTGAGTTACCACAGGAGCCAAGTATATTGCATTACCAGCCCTGCTTCGCAGCAGTAAAGCTTAAGCACTGAGTAGTTAATGGATTTGCCCATGGTCCCACATGTGACCTGACCCACCCCCAGCCAGTCCTGCAGCACTGACCTTGCATTCCCCTTCATTCCCTCATCACAGAGGCATTTCTGCACCATCTCCCACACCTTCTCTCATGCTTAGAACAGCTTTCCAACCTCTAGTCAGCACACATCAGCCCCTCACCTCATTCAAACTGCTCCTGAGAAATCCCTTTACCTACAGACATCAAAGAGCAGGCCCTGCGCTGAGCTCCTCTTTCACAAAGCATGAGAATCTGGCCTCCCAGATTGATATAAACAAAGGACCTGATAAAATATAGGTGCATCTAAGCTCAGGAACTATTAATACACAAGCTGTAATGTCCTGATCCACCTTTTTCTGAGGTCTGATACAACTTCATTTATCACAATTGTCACCTAGACCAGTAAGCAATTTGTGAAAGGGACTCCAGCCTCTGGCTGTTTCCTAAGGGACACCTAGAGCAAACACAGGGATTACACAGTAAGACAGAGTCCTGAGTCTCTTGCTGCACCAGCAGTTACAGCTTCAGGCAGACTGACTAAAAGGTTGTGAATGCATGAAAGCAAATGGAAACATTCTATTTTGAAAATGTGATGTCTGGGCACTTTCCTATGGTTGAACTTATTTTTCTAAGGAGTGTGTCTCCAGAGAAGCTAAGCCTGCTG
>NW_009952974.1:3323889-3346657 GCF_000747805.2 Chaetura pelagica
TGCTGAACCTTTTCCAAGACTGAAGAAAGCATATCAGTCCAGATGCTAGTTGTCCCAGTGAACATTTTTCCTCCCCCTGCCCCCAGGCTGTCTGACCTCTCCCCTGGACCAACAGACCCATCCTGGGCTATATCTGTTCCAGCACTCTGGTCTGGAGAGGTCAGAGGGACCACACAATCAAAGCTGCTATCACAAACACCTCTGCAGGATTACAGTGTACCCAGAAACCAGGGCAAGCTTCCTGGTACTTCCAGAGTTGCTACGTATGCAAGGTTTAACTTGAAGTCTCTCTCTCCTTGCCTTTGGAACATGCCACATAACACAGGAGTCCTTCACTCCCAGCTCCTAGGGACAGCCTCAGCCTTCCTGCTGGGCTTGCACAAAGACAAGTGAAGCCAACAGCACAGGTTAATCCTGGGTGTAATTTACTCAAATAACTACCAGTTTGGGGGGTTTGCCTGTTTATTGAGGGGAAGAGTGAGAAGGCAAGGGCATCTCCTTATTTGCAAATCTGAGTCCTCCCAAACCCAGCTGTGCATCAACCTGCCTCCAGCTGTGTCTCACCTTGTCTCCAGCTGAGCACCAGCACCCCAGCTCCATCCACTGACAACTCCAGCAAGTATTTTTGGCCAGCACATCTCATCTGGACTGAAATAGGTGTGGAAGCAACTGCACAGGCAGGTCACTGTTCTTTGAGCAGATGCTCTAAGGCCACAGAGGCAATCCAGGGCAGAACTGCTACTTCAAGGCTGATCTCCTGGGTTCCAGCCATGCTTTAATCATAAGGTGGTTCCTCCTTGCCCAAGGGAGAACAGGGCAGGTCTCCAGGGCTCTTGCACCCAAGGAGCTGCATTCAGCTCAGCAGCAGAGCTGACTGTATCTGTGCTTCTCCTGGTATGCTTTCTGTGCAAAGGTCATTAGTTGATGAGACACAAAGGACCCAACTTGCATCTCATTAAAGTGTAGCTGTAAAAATATTTTAGAGCATTATCACAGGGTGAAAGGAATCATTTTGGCAGACCTGATGAAAAATGTCATCTGTGTGCACCTTCTCTGCCAAGCCATCTCAGCCCAGCCCTGACCTGCAGGGCTAAATTTCTTGCAGGAGATGAGAGCAGAAGTTCAGTGTCTGCAGCTTGGAACTCTGTGAAATCCCACAGCTCATAGCAGTGAGTTTGATTTGCAGTATGGTGCCACAATAGAGGTTCCTGCAGAGAGAAGCTACCAGACACCCATTGACTTAATACATTTTCCTACAGCTACTCTTTAACAGGGTTGAATTTGTGCATACAAAGAGATCTGAAGCTTTATGCCATCCCATGAAGTACCCAGGCCCAACGGCCATTGGATTTTGGCAAGGGATTAGCCTCTGGAAGGACACACAAACATCAAGCACGCTCCAACAATTTGGAGCTCACTTGAGCACAGTTTGCAATGCCACACTTGCTGCACTCCCATGCCTCCTCAGCCACCCTCTCCACCTCCTTCTACTTTCAGAGGTGGATTTAATTAACTATAGCAATTAATCAGGCATCTCAACTCCACCCAACCTCAAATGTCACCTCACAGCACCTGCTTCACTCTAAAATTATCTCCACAATAGTAATTATTCCAGGACCTCACAGGACTTTTTGGCAAACATACCCCCAAGTGGACCATCCCAAGTGAAATGCCAAATCATTGTATCCACAGATTAAGCCTCTCCCACTGCAGTTCAGGAAAGGCATGCTGTTCTCTGGGTGTATCAACCAACACTGGCAGACCACAGAAATCCACAGTTATTTGGAAAATAATGCACTACTTCTGAGTGTCAGGTAACCCCCTGCTAGCTTCCCCTTGGATCTAAGCATGCAGGACAAGTTGCATCCAAGAAAGACAGTCAGGTGTAATAAAGCTCCATTACTGTTGCCCTCAGGGATCACACAGAGGATCTTCCTAAATCTGGAAGCCAAAGCTGGAAGCACAGTCCATAGAAAGTTAAATTTAAGGATTATTCTTACTGACAAAAAGGCAACAACACGTAAACCCTCTTTCCCCTCCTTCTACTTTCAGAGGTGGATTTAATTAACTATAGCAATTAATCAGGCATCTCAACTCCACCCAACCTCAAATGTCACCTCACAGCACCTGCTTCACTCTAAAATTATCTCCACAATAGTAATTATTCCAGGACCTCACAGGACTTTTTGGCAAACATACCCCCAAGTGGACCATCCCAAGTGAAATGCCAAATCATTGTATCCACAGATTAAGCCTCTCCCACTGCAGTTCAGGAAAGGCATGCTGTTCTCTGGGTGTATCAACCAACACTGGCAGACCACAGAAATCCACAGTTATTTGGAAAATAATGCACTACTTCTGAGTGTCAGGTAACCCCCTGCTAGCTTCCCCTTGGATCTAAGCATGCAGGACAAGTTGCATCCAAGAAAGACAGTCAGGTGTAATAAAGCTCCATTACTGTTGCCCTCAGGGATCACACAGAGGATCTTCCTAAATCTGGAAGCCAAAGCTGGAAGCACAGTCCATAGAAAGTTAAATTTAAGGATTATTCTTACTGACAAAAAGGCAACAACACGTAAAACCTCTTCCCCTGTGATTCAGCCATCACAGTAACTTTGCCTCCTGAAAACAGTGTGAGAAAATGATTGAAATGTAGGTTTGCCCATAGGAGATGGCTGGTGGTTCCTTCCCAAATTCTCATTTGCTATGATTATATGAAAAAGGACTAGTCTGAAAAGTGTTGAAGTGCACAGAAAGGTTACGAACAGTCAGTAAGGGAGCAGAGATGAGATCCCATGGGCTGTTAGGCACTAGCAGAGTGCATTTGCCCAAGGCTATTCTGTGTAGGAAAGGCTGTGTTGTGCTTTACATTTTACTAGTTGGACAGGAACACATGACAGAATAGCTGACAGGCATATGACAGCAGGGTCTTTATATGGCTCAACAATCTTCACATGGATGAATGAAGCAGCAGTGGTCCAACTCAGACTGAAATAAGTGCCAAGAAATAAACAATAAGGGTGGAATATTTTACTCCCCCTTTTAGTTTTCCGAGAGTTTTTAAGTCAACAAACAGCTACATACTCTACCTATTTTCAAACTTGCCATGACCCTTGAGGTTGGTATTTCAGACAGGCAAAAAACCATACCTAGAGTTTCACCTGCACTTATCTAGTTGGAAGGATAAGCACCTCCTGAGCCCACAGACAGCTCATGGATTCTTGGAAAACTATGAGCTGGTGGGTGAAAGAGAGAGAAAACTGCCCCTGCTGGCTGCCCCACAGATCAGGCCTGCTACAGCAGCTTTCTACAGCACAAGCAGCAGAGAGTGCCAACATACCTAGATTGCAGGTCCAGCTCCTCTCTGAGCTTTCTGCAGCAACAGGGACTGCATTGGAAAAATATTCATAATTATATGGGTGACTGCAAACATCAGTGGGGTTTCCAAATTCAGTTTCCAAAGATGATTACACTTGCTCAGCTGAGGCCAGGGCCCAAGAAATAATTAATACATCTAGAGCAAATGCAATTTTTTTTGGTCCAAACTAGTCAATTGCCTTGCCATCAGTATTTCCTCTTGTACTGTTTAACTTTGCACCTGAAATCGTAAGTCAGAGCTTGTATGGTCTGACCAAGAGATACAACCATTAATGCCAAAGTGCAAGTCTTGAAGATAAAACAGGACAGAAATCCAGAAGGATCTGCCACTCTCTGCTGTTTCTTCAAATACAGGCAATAGGACTGAAAGGCACCAAAACTGAGCACATCTTGTAGGTCTTTGCTCTGGCTACATTTTGGAAAACCACATAGGAATACTTCTCCCACTTGGTGTCCTGGGAAGGACTGTGGGTGTGTTGGTAGTACCACCAAGAGCCCCACGTCTAAAGGATTAAATTATCTGCCCACCCTTGGCTCCAAACATAATACAAGGTCCAGCCAGTAGGGTGACCTGCAGCAGCATAGAAACACACTACTGCCACTTAAATTAAATTCTACTGGCCCACTTAATGTCTCATTTGGGAAAGAAAGCAGAACATCCTTGAAAATTTGTTTTCTTCAGTTAATTAAAAATAATTGCAGATTTTTTATTACTCAAACAAGCAAATTCATCATTACACAAGTCAGTGATCTTGCAACTCTTGTATTTTGGCTTAGGCTTCCAGAGGTTATGATGTTAGATTTTAAGATGCCAGTCCTCACTTTTAAGGCTTAAACCTGTTACAATATGGAAAAAGCTTAAAAATAAGAACCAAATGCATCTGACACTCAGAAGTCTACATGAAAAGGGCTTGGCAACATTCTTGACAACTATTTTATTTATCAATTTATTTCAGATCCACAGAGTTTGGTATTACATGTCCAACTTGGATCTGCATTGAAAGAATTGAGAACTTCACCACCTACAAGTTTAACTGCTTCTCTCAAACTTTAAAAAAAAAATCTGGAATTGGGAGCAAGGTTTTAATTTGAAATATAACTTTAAAATAAAAATTATAAAAGGTTCAGATAGCAAGAAATGAAAGTTTGACCAGAAGCAATTTTTGCTTGTAACAGTATTTTTTTAATTCAGAAGATGAATTATATTCATTTCAATTGACTCAAAATATTCTTTACAGGGAGACAGTAAATGGAGAAGTCTGCAACTTGTCCACTTAAATTGTCAGCATTGTTACCCATTTTGCTTCCTAGGTAAAAAGGCAAAAATGAAAAGGAGTAATTAGAACAACAAAGTGACTCAGCAAAGCTGGACAATCTCTGGGAGCACCAGCAGAATCTGGCCAGATACAGCCTGAGGTCAAGCCCCAACAAAGTGAACAGAGAGCCTTAGACCCCACCAGCAACCAAATCCTGTCCTAGCTCTCTGCTTCTACACCATCTTGGTCACATCTCCCAGATACCCATAGCCATATTCCTACAAGCTACCACTGCTGGACAAGTTTGGACCACACCACCATCACTCCTGCTCTTTTTGTTTCCCCTCCTCAAGGGACCAATGAATACACCAGTGTCATGAAACCAGCCAGATCAGAGAGCCCATGGAGTGAGCACAACCGTGTCCCAAGACCTCTCCTCAAGAAGGTATGAGATCAAGTATCAGAGCCTTATATTTAAAGACCATATAATTTGTGCAACAGAAATGATCTTACCCCATCTCTGCTCTCCAGCAGGGAGGCTGACTTCTGGCATCTATGGTTACACCCCTTGTCTTGCCCAAGAGCAGCTGCTCCATTTCTCCGCTACAGAGACGAGTTTATTTTGGCATGTCATTCTTATTTTGTAAGAAGTGTTTTGTACTTGTATAACCATTTAATTTTGTAGCTGGAACTTTCCCTTCCTTACTCAGGAAGTGGTGCTCTGTGAGGGCAAATGGTAGTCATTGGTTTGACATGTTGAGGCTCATCAGCTCTTTGCTGGGGAATAGTTCTTGTTTCAAAGGTCTAGACCAGAGAAAGACCCTTGCAGCAATGTTAACTCAAGCCTCACTAAACAAGGCAGAAAAAAACCCCACCCCAATCTTCTGTGAGTTACAACTGTATCTCAGGTACTTGTTTAGCCTCTAGGCTTGTTCAGGGTCTGAAATATGGAGCAAACTCCGATTCCCTCTGCCCTAAATAAAAAAAAGCCATATTCCCAGGCAGCCTGAAGCACACAGTGACATCAAGGCTACTTGAGCTGATAAAAGTCTTCAGGTGCAGGCACATAGAGGTGGGCAAGAAGGTTGCAAATATTTGTGGAGAAGGCATGAAGGTGAAAAAACAAATCATGCTTAGTTATGAGAGCTAAACTGGTATAAAAATTCAACCCATTAACAAATCTAAAGTGTCGTTCTGTCCAGAGGGGACAACTACCAGTAGGAGATGTCTGTTGAGATAAATCAGGAGAAAATGTTCTGTTCTTCACAGATCTCTGCTCTACTCACCAGGAGATGGGTCAGACCATAGTCACAGTTGTCAGATCTTGCAAGCAACAGAAAGGCACAAACTTGGTGCAATGACTCAGCCCATGCCAGCAAGAACCCTGAGTCACATCACTCTCACCCACACCTGACCTTCCCCCAGAGCCAGCAGCACCAGAGCCAGTTATGGCACCGCAGGCTCACTCTCCTTCCATTTTCTTCAATTAAGAGGACAGTTTCGATAACATCAAATGAGCCTGTGCCTGATGCTAGTTTATTTCATCATACTTTTCAAACAATGCTCAGTTCAAATCAGACTCATTTGTACTTGTTTCATAATGTCATGCATTTTACCAACATGTCATTGTGCTGTGGTGAAGATACAGTGCACCCAAGACATATCCAGGAATCTCAGTTTCTGTCCAGTGCACAGATGTTGGAGACTAAGCCTACATTATCACTTCAAAAACACATTAGATCAGTTGACAAAGGAATGACTTAAATCACTCAAAGACCAAGGGGGAGAGTGACAGTCTTTGCTAAATTTACATTTTTTACTCTTTAGCAAGAAACGAAAGAAAATCTACATTAAGGACACGATTGAGATTTACAAAGTGTAAGCACTTGGAGTTACAAACTGCCAGAATTTCAGATGTCAGTGTAATCTCAGTT
This sequence comes from Chaetura pelagica, assembly GCF_000747805.2. Taxonomy (NCBI): domain Eukaryota; kingdom Metazoa; phylum Chordata; class Aves; order Apodiformes; family Apodidae; genus Chaetura; species Chaetura pelagica. Next base: position 3,330,458 of record NW_009952974.1, read on the forward strand.
CAACACTCTTGTGAATGTGCACTAAGAGACAGGTTTTACTTATTCGTATCACCCACCAATGAATGCAGGCATCTCATGAGTAGAAAGCAGAGCTGCATTACCATAACACATTGACAGAAGTTTAGGAAGGGGAGAGGGGAGGGTAAAAAAAGCAAACCAAAAAAAAACAACACCACAACACCCAAAAATAAGAAAAACACCACACTGAACATAAACTGGGTAACATAACAGTGGATAGAAACAAACTGAAATGCATGAGGAGTTACTAGCACAATAGCCCACATCAGACAGATACTGTTAAAGCCATATCTGTGTCCTATAAAGAGTGATGTTTAGCAGTCAAAAGTAGAGTGGACCTTAGACCCTTTTGATGGGTTTTCTGATGTTTTAAATAATTTAAAAACAAGCAAACAAAAAACAACAAGATTTTCAGCATCATTTCCTCTCTTAAATTCAAGGAGTATTTCTTTCTGAACATGTGCTTCAAAGTAAGTTACAATACAGATAAAGAATAATATACAAAACTGAGCAAAAAAAGTAGGTAGTCCACAAGTATCTCCTGTACAACCACTTATCTTCATTTCCATCTTCAGCATAGATGCAGATTAATTGGGAAGTAAATAAAGGTCACACTATGTATCTCTGAACTACCAGAGAAGACAAACCCACATTCAATTATTTAAAATATCATACAGCTAATATGGCATGGCTTACCTCTAGGACTGAGAAATAGAAGTTTTCCCTTAGTTAAAACTACAGCTTGGTTTAAATATTAACTCCACTCCTGGTCATCCTTCTAAAACAGTAAAAAAAATGGGTGGTCTCAGGTTTGATCAGCTATAACCATGGCTGAAGGAAAAATACTGTACAAAAAAATGCAGAGGATATGTGTATTCTTGGAACAGAAAGTCTAAACACAAATATGAAAACACCATTTTGAGCTTTTTTTAATGTATTTTCTTTGTAATCAAAAAGAAAAACCCTACAAGATGCAGAAGTAAAACAGATTCTGTGGAGTTGCCCAGAAATGCACTCTCATTAAATGTCATTTTAAGTAGTGCTAGTACTGCCAGCTCAAAACATTTAAGCACCATCATGACTTTTCAAGCCCTGAGAATCTTGTTATTTGCCTTATGGCTTTTTCACACATTAAATGCAGTTGGATCACAATTTAAGCTTGACTCCCTAACCATCTTGGTAATATTGAGACTTCATGTTATTTCAGTAGAAACTCAAGAGTCAGAATATAGAAAAGCAAAGTATTTTAATTTAACTATGGTTTGATGGACTAGAGGGTGTGAGCAAAAACTATTGCAAGAATAATAATTAAAATCACAGGAGTTGGAGGCATGTGAGCTTGATTGAATACATGCTAGAAAATGTAATAAGTTTGAGGTTGCCTAAGCACTTCCAAGGGCAGGCGTATCACAACTTTCATCAAGGGGTGTTGCTGCTGTCACCTTAATTTTATCAAAGTTTTTTTTTAGGTCTCTTTCTTTCCCACAAATCTGGCTCACACATCTTTTTGTTTACTTCCCTCCTCCGACATTGCAGCCATTCAGATATTCCAAGAGGGGCTTCCTAACTCGCACTCCCTCTGCTGACTCTCCAGTGGTGCAGTGGATTTTTTTTTCACTTTTATTTTTAATAGGCTATGCACAATGCTCTTCATTCTAAAAGCACCCTGTCACTCTTAAGTATCTTTTTCAAGCTGAAAACAAGAATCCAACCCACTGATCTTTAAAAGGTGGATTTGTGGGATTTTTTTTGGTAGCTTGATGCAACTGGACAGTGTCACTGATTTGTCTGCATTTAATTATGTGTTCTGAGCAAACCAGAGACCATTCACAGTTCCTGTAGTATCAGCATAATGTATAAAAACAGACGGCTGCTTGTTCTTCCCAGAGACCTTGATATCACCAGTAGCCCTGAATTGCACATACCACAGCCTTGTTATATATACATAGTGTTGCATAGTGCTTGACCTAATATTATACTGAAGAGCTCACTCTGTACCTAAAAGATGCTGCAGAGAAGGACAGGACGAGAGAAGAGCTTAATTTTTGTTCCTACAACGCTTGCAGAGTTGCGGGGTTTGCAGACCTCAAATTCAAGTACGGAATAGGTCAATGAGGTCATCTGCTCCATTTTCCTTCTCACAGCATGTGTGCATAAATATATATACACACATTTTTAAAAGCATGCATATTTATCATTTAACCTTCAGCAAGATCCTGCGTTTTCCCCAGTTCACACCTCTCCTATACCACAGTGATCACAGCCTTTCCACTTGGGTACCAGCCTTGTGCTCCTCTCATCTGCCTGCAGCCACAGATTAACCTCTACTGATAACTTCCATCCATTCTCTGCTTAACCTTTCCAAATTACTATAATCTTGTTTTTGAACTCCACACACACACCCTCAGTCCACTTACAATCAAAGTCATAATTTTACATTGCACAATAAATTCAACAATATGGTGAACAAAGGTTTCACCCAGCACTTTACACAACACTTATAGGCCTATTCCTTAGTACAACAAAATTCTAATTCAGTAAGTGCTGTCAAGAGAATTTTACAAGAAGCTTAGCCAATACTGGGGAAAGAAGAGATTTTTTTTCTAGTAACATACCATGAACATTTGTTAGAATTGAAAGGCAAATTTCTGATTAACCAGATTTATGACCTCTTTAACGTTCAAGCATTTGCAAAAAAGTGAGTGCAAAGTTCTGCTCTCATGAATATTCTCCTACCTCACATAAGCAAACTGTCACCCAAGGTAGATTCCAAATTGTTTGTGTTTGTAAAATCAGGAATGCTAATTAGTTATATAAGTCACAATGTATTGTTTCTGTTCCTTAACTTGATGACAAAACTACTTAACACATCTTAAATTGCTAAGTGTGAAAATTACCGATATAAAATTTATCACTCATTTTGGATTGGTTAATTACACAAGTTCCCACACAGATTGCCTATGGCATATTTGTCTAATGATCTAATTATTCCCTGAAGAAATTAGTGAATAACTTTACATGACAAACCTGACAATTTCACAATCTGCTCCTGGACAATTTGTAAATAGATAAGTTTGATGATATTTTGATTTTTATCTATTGGTGAACTAGTCAATCAGAATTGCGGGTCTTCATCACCTCCAGGAAAATCAGACTGTTTTTATTTAAAATAACTATTTCTCCCACAGGCGAACTGGGTCTGCCCCAAGTATTACACATTTTTCTGTTTGTTAAATGAGTTGAGAATATGATTAAAGTAAATGGAAAAATAACTTAAATCAAGTATGCTTTAGACAGCCAGTGCCTATGGTTTCTCTTTGGAGAAAGCTGAGCAGCATATGCAAAAATTTATCTGGAGACTCATGTACATAGGCAACCTGGAGTCTTTCTGCCTAGAAAATCAGTTCACTACAACTTCACCTGATTTTTAGGTCCCAGACCAGAAAATAAGTAAGCATTAGTGTAACTTGCAAATAGCCAAAATCCTTGTGCTGTCAGAGCCCAGCCATACCGAAATCAATGCCAATGTCAGGGCTGATACTCAGCCCCTGTGCTCACAAGGCAATGCTGCAGGTGGAGCACTGTGATGCTCACTGTGGCTCTGCAAGACTCTGAACAAAATAGTTCCTGTAAAACCTTCCAAAAACTGATCCCTTCACCCTGGGCTGTGATGGCCAATGTTACTGCCACCAGGTCCACTTGGAGCTACCAGCACAGCCCTGCTCCTACATTCAGCCTACCCAAGCCCTTCTTGATACTAGGCAGGGTTTTAAAGACACTAAGACCACATTTTTTGCACTGCTATGGATAAATACCTTAAGAGGAATACCTTAAGTCTTCATCAGAGAAGGGCAAGAGGTATTTTATACTGGCCAGAAAAAAAAGAAATCTAAGAAAAACACTCAGTGAAAGAACCACTGAGGCTTCTTTGAAGGGGAAAAAGGAAAAAAGAAAAGAATCCGCAAACAAACACCAAAACCAAACAAAAAGATACACACAGAGACCATGTCAACTGCAAAAGAACATGGAAAAAATGGCCTTATGAAGCAAAGAGAGCCTGGTTTGGTTGCTATGGCTAGAATGAAAGTGGTTTTCCCTGAGTTAATCTCATTTAAAGATACTGAGGCATTGACTCTGCATGTAAAACCTATTTTTACCCAATATCTTACACTTCACATAATAAAGTCTGACAACAGGCTATTTCAGTGGCTAGGGGCATAAAAAGCTTACAATAGAGCACACATCTAGACATGTAATCACTAGTCTATGTTATCTTCACTCTGTCAGATATACAAAAAACTGACAAAATACTAAAGGTCACCCTAAACTAAATCAAGGAAGGCGAATTTTTATCCATAAGTAGCCCAGCTCAGTCACATAACAGATCCTGGCAACCATCACTACTGCGTGCAAGTCGTGCATCTTGAGAGTGGAAAGCAAGGACCACACCTGTCCCCCAAGAGGCTGCAATCCCCCATCTTTTGCTCCCTGGGACCTCATGAGAAGGTGGTCCTTAAACTATGAGAAAAAGAAATAGCTAGCAATCTCACTAAAGAAAGATCTCAGAAAAGGCAGTGATAACAGGGTGACCTCAGGGATGGAAAAAGGAGTGAAGTAGCTGTGCCACTTTCTCGTTACTGTAGTGTTGCTAGCCATCAAACAGCAGAAAACAACTCAAAGGCTAATTGCAGCCTGGCAGTAAGGTTAAATATTTTGGTGGGTGTAAGTGCTTGTCAATTTTTTAACTAAATTTTGGCTTGGAAAGAAAAACATGCTATCAGAACCTGCATCTTTAAGGACTGAAACCCCGGAGGAGGAGAAGGCTGGAAAGCCTTGTTGTTATGCACTGCCAGTTGGAACCAGACCCAGATTAAAGCAGATTTCTCACAAGAATGTGAAGCATTGAGTGATGGCTGAATACCACATGTATCGCACCTTCACCACCAGATCCCTGCTTCTGTCAGTACCTCCATGGGCTACCACACTGCAGTCCCCGCTGCCACCAGTGCCATTAGAAACCAAAAAACACCACTTGAACCAGACCAGCCACTCAGCTGCACTTACCACTTGCTTATGCAAAGTCTCTCCCTTCAGATTTCAACCGCACTTCATATTTCAGACTGAAAACAGAGTCCAAGCCCTAACGTTTCTGTACATACAACACCTACTACTTTTTCCACACGATCAAACCCGCCTGACAGATCAATCACAAAAGACATTCTATTTTTCAGCTCAGCACTCCCCTCAGATCACACAAGCAGGTAGCACTCAGGCAGCAGCAGATTTCTCAAAGTGCATCCAGCTGTGCATCACATAGCTCTGTTTTTATAACAGGATCAGATAAAACAGGAGGAAAAAAAGATAAGGCACAGGCAAGCTAACAAAGTATGTGCTCACTTATATCAACAAAAGCTGGGGATAAGGTGCTAACAGAGCCTGACAAGAAACACTGGGTGGCATGAAGACCATTTGTGACCTACCAGAGGACAATACAGTCTCTGCTACCAGCCTTTCATCTGACACAGTCAACCACAGTGATGAACCAGGGAGTCAAGAGAGAAGTGACAATTCTTATGAAGACCAGATTTTTAATATTTGTAGCTGTAATGAAAACCTCATGGCTATGGCAGGCAGAACATGCCACTTGCACACTGCACAGGTGCAGTGTGGAAGAGAGTCACCTTTACATGAGAGGGATCACCCAGAAGATCAGGCAGACAACTGCTTCCAATATTTATTGGTCCAAGTTAAAATAGAAAGTAATACTAGACTAGGACACATACCTATCCTAGGGTAGTGTGTTGACTTTGATTGACTGAAGTGAGATAAATAGGACAGTATTTGGGAATTACAGATCAATTGCTTGTATAATTATAATTGCCAGATAATACCAATAATAACTATCATGTTCCCAGACTAAAAAAAAAAATCTACAACTTAACCTTCTTGCATAATAGTACAGGAAGCACATCTGCAGGCCAGAACACAGGAAAATAGTTACAAGAAAGTGTTAACATAGAACACAGTTAACCAGTGGAACTCTCCACCACAAGGCATTACTTTGCAATTGTTTGGCTATAACCAAATGAAAGGTTTTAAAATGGAAGCTAATTGCTGGGGCTACAAAGACCCAAATCATTTGCCTCTGTTATCAGTTTTCTTGCACTTTCCTCAGGGGCATTTTTTAGCTGGGCGTTGCTGCAAAGGAGATGTTGCAACAAGTGGACTTCTAGTTTCAGCCATTACAGCAGTTGCATTTATGAGTTTGTGCTACTCTACATTGAAAGCGGATCTTCAGAAAAAAACCTCAAAGTGCATAAAAAAGAAATCTCAGAATAAGATCTTGAGGCAAACATCTTAGTCTCTTTCTAGCTAATTCAACAGTTACCTATAGCATATACAAGTAGTTCTAACCACACAGTTATTTTCATAATTGCAAAGGTTGGAAGTTTAATTAGACAATCAGAAGGAAGCCCTCAAGCCAGCCCATTTTCTTAAACAACTGTACCTAGGCAATGGGAGCAGCATTGTGTAACATGGCTATTTACTCTGAATAGCATAATGCTCCCTTATCTTTTTTTCTGATTAATTTCCTGACTGAAGTAGCACATAAAACCAAGCTGGTTAGACAACGTGTCAGAAGCCACGTGTCCTATTCAAATTTGAAATGGAGAGAGGCAGAACTGAGAGAGATAGGGTCTCTCCCCCTTATCTTGCACATCCGTCCCAGGTGCGTGGTGCTTCCACCATGACACCAAGACCATCTTCAGACCCCAGCTCCAGCAACTACTATGCAAGATGGACTTTTTTTTCCCTGTTTTTGAAAGCTTTATGGTCCATAGGCATACAGAAGGCAGCTTGAAATTGGGGTGTGCAATGCAATTCTACAAAGCCTTAATGGACTCTCAAGAACCTCTGATGCAAGAGGGAGACCATCACAACAGGCTCTGGGCTGCCTCCATTCACCACCACTTCTCGGTTTCAGTTGCCTCCCTCCCCAGCCACACTTGTGTGCATGTACATGCTCACCCCCATTTCAGCAATTTTACTAATGTTTTCAAGACAGAATCGAGAAAAAGTGAATCTGAACTTTGCCAGGGCCTCCAGAACACAGCAAGGAGGGACGAGGGTTGAACTGTTGAAGATGAGAGTGAGCAGCATGTTACAAGTGACACAAACCCCATGATGAAGCACTGTGGTCTGACCACAGGTAGGGGAGGACAAGCAGGCCAGGTGGGAAGGCTCCGGACAGCCTCCAGTTCCCACCAGCCTCCCTGTGGACACCAACCCCCAGCTGACTTTCGACAAGACACAGTCACTCTGTACGTCTGCTTTCCTCCCGTGGAGCATAAACAGAAGCAGCTGGGCCCAGCTCCTCTCCGTCCCACATCTCACCGTGCCATTTGCACCCACGCGCAGAAGCGGCACCCAGCGACAACAGCCACAATGTTTTCCACACACGTGACCGAGGTGCAAACGACAACCCGAAGCACTGGCACATCCACCCCCTGCCAGGCTGGGCCCTGCTCACCCCACCTCCTCCTCCAGCCCCTCTCCTCTGCAGGCTTCTGCTTCTTTCCCCACAGAGGAAAACAACCTGCCTTCTGGGGGGCTTGTTTTCTCCCAGGCAGCAAGCAGTCCCCCCCTCCTCCCCTCTCAGAACAGCTCAGGAGCACAGCTTCGCTTTCCACCCTCATTACCCATTTTGCTCTCTCCGGAGTTCCCCCATTTACTAGAGTTTCCAGTGACAACACTTAACCTCAACGTTTCAAATCCCTGGAGGCAAAGCCCGATGTTCAAAGCCCAGCCAATAGTTTGCTTGACCTCAGCCCCATGCATCAGGCTCCTCAGCATCCTTAACTAACAGTACTCGCTAGGGTCCCTGCCCTGGACTATCCCCACAAGAGCTTCAGGGCTGAAATCAGTGGGGTTTCACATCTTTTTCTTTTGCGGAGGTGATACTACATTGCCAGCTATGCTTTTTTACCATATGCAACACCAACACACTGGCAGTTAACGAGCTACAACACAAAACCACTTGGCAACACAGAGAAAGTGGGCAGAAAATCCCCAAGCAAGAAGGGGGGGGGAAGAAAAAAAACTACAAACAAAACCCACCACACCCTAATGAACTGACAGTATTAAGCAGGCAAGAAAGAAGAGAGGCTGCCAGAGAGAAAAGGTGCTCTCTCAGGTCTGAGCATGACACTGACATCTGGGACCTCAGCAAGGAAAGCAACTCCTGCTCAACCATCAGCCAAATGAGGCACCTGAATAGTTTCCAGAGGGCAATGGAGGGAAGAAACCAGATCAATTTTGATGGCGATTCCCCTCTTGAATTCAAGTGATGCGATTGCTGGCCATAAGCAGTGATTCAGAAGCCCAAGAAGTGCCACAGTGTCCTGTGGGACCTCCAAAATTTGGCTGTGACAGGTGTTGATTACTGCACAGACAGTACAATTCACAAAAATTGTGGTGTAACCATAAGGAAAATGCCTGCTGTGGGCTGCAATGCCCTGGAAGGCAGGGGCTCAGGCTCTGCCTCAGGACACTGCTACAAATGATGGCGAAGATATGGGGCAGTGGCCTGTCTGAGGTAAGGGAGCAGGGGTTTGTTCCTGCTGCAGGAATGAAGTTTGGAGTTGTCTTCACTTGTAACACCACATAATTCTAGGTGGCTGCAGATTTATTACTGTTTTTTTCCCAAATTTGGAAGGCTTCCACTTTTGACCACATAAAAGAAAGAAACATTTTCCTTTTCTCAGTATGACCTCCATTTTCTATTTCAATACAAAACCCATTATAGCAATGCCTGAAAAAAATCTAATCTGAGAATTTATTTGAATTCTGCAATGAATTTAGCCTGGCCAGAACCTTCCCCTATGCTTTCCCACCAGAGTGGGAGAAATTGCTTCTAAGAGTCTCGAGTTTTGAAATAATGGCTCAGTGTTCACTGTACTGATTTCTCATGTTATCAGTTTAATTTGCAATCACAGCTGAAGGCCTATACCATTAATTACTTCTCAGTTAAGCAGAGCTTGCAGGAATTATGCTTTTTACACCTTGACAGCTATTACAGTCAGAAGCTAACTGGAGCTTTGCCTTCAATGGAAATTATCAAATACCAAACAGTCTGAAGCTGAGACCCACGTTGACTTGGACAGAAGACACAACAGAGATAAATTTTTTGCTAACACTTAATCTTGGGTGGGAGTAACAAGGGGAAGACAAAATCAAAATATTCATATCTTCCTTGCTCTTTAACATCAGACTTTTTAATCCTCTCTGAAGACACCCAGAAAAATTATTTATGTCATGGAACAAGCACTGGGGAAGATAGCTGCCCTCTGCTACAACTAATATGATTAATATCCTTGCATCATAGATTTATTTTTTTTCTTCTTAGGGAGTGGAGTAAGTGATCTCACTACTCCAGTTACATTGCATTATTAGTTACCTTTGAAACAGAAAAGCAGGTATGAAAAAATGTGAAAATGCAATTTTATTATTTGCTTCAGATTTCTGCCTCTAACACTTTTCAGTTCAGGATCCTTAGACAATCCCGTGGGTACTGTCCACAACCAAACTTAGGACAAGAGAAATTCTCCTCTACCCCAGTAGAGACAGAGAAGTTGGACTATTCATTTTGCTGCAGTTAAACCTTTTAACAAGCATAATGTCAATGCACTCAGCCAGCCACTGGGAGATATTTTTCACTTGTTTCCAAAAGTATAGTAGAAAAGGTCTTCAAAATTGTTACTCAATATTCCCTTCACTTGTTCCATTTATTTCAATCATAATATATGCAAATGTAGTTACCTTATCAGCAACATAAAGCTAATTATGTATTTAATTTCAAGTCTGGGGTAACTCTCAGCAACCAAATACATGATTTAATAATAATTCTATCATCAAATGAAATCTTGCCTTGAGATAGATACTGAAAGCAGCCTGCCCACATAACAAGAAATAGCAAGACACATTCTTTTTTTGGAGGCTTTCCAACAGGGTCAAACCCATGAAAGTGACTATCATGGTCCTTTTATTTCACCTGAAGTTTTGAGCAAGATTGATTATAGCAGAGGACTATGCCCAGCTTCCCATTTTGTTCACGTCCTTGGTCTACAGTGTTTCACAATCTTGCAGTCTCTATCTACAGAACAATAGGAAAAATCAGCTTTTTCTCAAATACCAGGAGCTGTTGACCAGATGATAAAGACTTTAATATTCATAAAACCAGAATGTCAATGAAGAACATCTTGTATGAGAATTAATGCTTCCAAGTCGTAATTGTCATTCCCAAAATGTGTGCAATGCTACTAGCAAAAACCTTGCTCTCTCCTCCTTCTGACATGTGGAAGTTTAAGCACCCACCAAAGACTGAGAATTACCTGCTGGAATTGTTCAGCTGTTCTTTTTTTATTCGTGTCTATGCTGGCCAGCAAGCTAAACCAGTTTTTATTTCCATATCTTTTATTTGTTCAATCAGGAAGAGGCCAATTCCACATTATAAATAAGTATGTCACCATCATAAACTGTACTGGCCAAAACCATAACGTGCTGCTGATTAAGGCTGTGCAAATAGAGCATCCCCTAAAGCAAGAAGAATGGGCACCTGTGCTCATGGGAACTGAGGGAGCAACCAAAGTCTGGCACCTCAGCAGCTCTCATGACCCTGCAGAGGATTATTAGCTCTTAACTTTGCAGCGGAAGGATACAAGCCTCCACAGCCTGCAGGGGAGGGAAAACACACAACAATGAACAGATGCAGGTGATGTTCCTAGTCATGCTTTTCCACACCACAAGGAAAGGAAGGAATGACAGGGAAACTCACCCATTTATAGACCAAGAATCTGTAAGGCATTGAAAGCTCAGTTCCCTGAATTACTACAGTATATTCACCACTAACCTTCCACACTCCAAGGGCAGAGAGAGTCTCCTCTCAGCTCCCCCCATCTTACAGTAGAATATTCCAGGACAAAGGTAAAAATATAAACACCATCCCATGCCACTGTTCTCTGCATCTGCCACTGTGGCACCGATTTTCATGCTGCAAGCAGTGGGGTTGTGGTCTGTGCACTCTCTTGGAAGTCCATAAATCTGAGTTCAGTTTCCACTTAACATACACCTTCTGTTTATAACTAAAAGCTGCACCAATTTAACTTAAAATTAATTTTTGAACTCTGGCAAAAGACTTTATACAGAGGCATATTTCTATTTAGGTTAAGCTTTTTCAGATGCAGTTCAAACTTGGGAACTTAAACCTGATTTACACTGCAGTAGATTGCATTTGCAGATTTGACATCTGAATCCATTTCATTCATATTGAATCTATTTAATCTGCATTTTTAGTCTCCAGCCCCTACTTTCTGTACCTATTTAAGTAAAGCTCAGTCCTGTTCATATGAAGAAATTCACATATTCATGCTAAAATGAGAAATGCATGTTTAGCTTTTACAGCCCAATTTTGCCATGAAAGAAATAGTTAAAATCATCACCACACATGCTGAACTGTTTCCCTACCCACTGAAATTACTACTGTTTCTTAACAGTGTCTTTCAAAATATCTTACAGTCTCTACAAAAGTTGTATGTAAAATCTAGGAGAGGAAAAGAAAACAAAATACCAAATATTTATTTTAATTTAGTCACAGGCTGTTTTCTGCTTTAATTCTACCTCTTTGCCCTGGTCACACCTCCATTGTTCTCCTTTCCTTACATGCTGGCCACCCCCATCATATGTTCTCCAAAGGCAGCCTGTCCACATCTTTGTGACCAAGATTTTTAGGTTATGTGTCCATGCTTGCTCTCTCACTTTGCTGTTTCCTAGAGGGCCAGCTTTGCTCTTCCAGGATAAATGAACCATACTTCTACAATTTCCAACCTTTTCTGGGAGTTTTTGACACTCCAGCACCTCCTTCACAAATTTCCATTCAACTGCAGCATTATTAAAGAAAACACAACAGCAAAAATGCTGTGTGGTTTCATCACCTTGCAGCCCCCTCATTCACACTCCCAGTCTGAAAGGTAGACATTCAGAACATCTTTCCTGTGGAAGCATGAAAAGTCAGTCTTCCCATCCTCAGCCTGGAGCAGTCAATGCCTGCACAACAGCAGATCTGCATTTCTCAGAGTCTTGTCCTCCCTCAGTCCCCATGACACAAGACCTCTTTACTCACTTCCACTGTGTCATCTTTATTCCCTTCTTTCTATCCTGTCTTCCCCCACTTCCAATTTCTAGCAAGGAGGATTGCCTGAGCCTGCACTGCCTCTCCTTGCTGCAGGAGGATGGCATGACATGGACACTTGGGCCTAGCAGGCTAACTTCTGAAACAGCTTCTCTATTGCACCAAGCAAAAGCTGCAGCCTCTGGCTGGCTTATCTTTATGGTAAGGAAGCTCAGCATGGGTAAAACACCTTTTTAGTCTTCTCTGAAGTGATCCTCAATATTTCTTTTACTGGTTATTTTGGGCCATCCTTCCTGTATGAGCCACAACCTTAACTTCATCATTCAAGTAGTCTTATTCACAGCAAGTAGTATTGCAGATTCTTGCCAAATAACCTAAGCTACATCCCCCCCAGATCTCTGCACAAGTGTAACATGGATCCCCCCTATAATGCCAGTAGGATGAATATGTGTCATTGTACATGTCATAGTTTTATATATACAGCTCTGATCCACTAGTCCCCTACAGGATCCTGCTGCAAAGACCAATTGATCATTAACTACATTTTGTTCATAAGCTCTTTGGGAAAGCACCATATTTTGTTGTCTGCCTGTGTAGTGCCTAGAGCAATAAGGTCCCTTCACACCATAGCAGTGTTGATAATATATATTCCCAACTGTGCTAGGTGCTATACATACATACAGTGACACATAGTCAATTGGCACTATCCACTTTTTTCTTTGTTGCCTGCTGGTCTAGGTAACAGATGATCACAAAGCAGAACAAATTACCCTGCATTATATGATTTTGTGACCCAAACAGTTAAAGTCAACACACATTCATAAGCTATTTGACTGGAAAAACATAAGACACTACCAACAGAAGTAATCTGAACCACAACAGAAAGTAGAGGCACAGTATCAAAGAAGTATTGACAGTAATTTGTAATATTTTCCAGTAAAACAGATTTTTTGTTACCCTGTATTCTGCAGGCATCAAGATGTGGTATGATACCCAAGATATAGAGGAAAAAAAAGTTATTTTCACTAGGGTATATAGCAGTAACAGTAGCAGTCACACAATACAAAAAATTTGACCTCCAGTTTACCACTACAGGGAGATAATTCCCTATGGTTGGGTTATCTGCTCCTACCTACTCTTTCACCATGGGCCTCTCCACAATGGACTGTGGAAATAATCCAGATATCCCTCTTTCCTTTATTAGATAACACTTATTAGTGCTTCAGTTTTGCTGTGGAATAAACATTAATAAATTCTATAACCAGAAGTGCCATCCCAGCAGCACACATGGGTACCCACAAGTTAATGGCACCTTCTCAGTGATAGCATCCCATCCAGAGGTCAGAGACAACCAAACCTCAGCCCTCTCACAGGTTAGCCTAACATAGCCTATGCAGACCACAGACTGCGCTGCAGAGAGCACTGCAGCACCCACAGCCCACAACAAGCCAGGAGCACTCCCCACCATTCCCAGCATCAACTACTGGAGCAACTGGCCAGCACTGGCTGGAGTATGGGGGAGTATTATGTACTCACTCTTCCCAAACTCCTCCAGAGCATGAGAACAATTTCTCATTCTTACTCAGTGTGTAGATGTTTGCCAGAGATTAAAATAAACATTTCTGTGGTTTCTGTTAGCATCAGATCAGGAGGATTGTCAGGTGCTAAAGCTTGACATGGAATCCTTGTCTGCAAGACTACTTCTCCTCCCAGCTAATCTTTGTCTCAGGGTATTCTTAGGGTTTTTCAGATTTTTGTGCCACTGTTGTTCTTCCGTGGTACCTCTCACCCAAAACCTTTACATGACAGTCAACAAAGCAGACACCAAGAAAGCTCTCAATTCAATAGTTCTTGTGCTGCAGGAGAGAGATTAAAAGCAAACCCTCTTGGTACCAAACCCTTTTTAGCTGGCTGCATGAGACCTCCTGAGCTGTGCAACAAAAAAAAAAAAAAGATCTGGTATCACCTCTGTCACTAGAGTTACTACAAATTTATTACACTTTTTTCCACACACACACCTGGAAACAGGAACATAAAAGGTCTCTCACGCTAGCAAGTCCAGCTCCACATCTCCAGCAGCCCTGCAGCAGAGGGTGTGACAGTACACCTCTGCCATCATCACTTCTTGAGGAACATCCCCATGGGAAAGGCACCTAAGCAAACACAATTTTCTATTTGATGCCCTGATCACAGAAACAAGGCTTTCACTCTTCTTCACTTCACATTGGCTATTCACTGAGAAAAAAATTCTTATCTGAACTGAAGCAGATGCCGGTTCCAGGCTGCTGCTTTCCTCAAAATATCCTATTTGAAATATACCTCTTTTAGGCAAGGAAAGATGTTTCACAAACACAAGGCTGCTTCTGAACCCATTACATCAGCATTAAAGAGGAATTACTCCAGAAGAGGCAAAACCAGCATAAAACAAGCACAAGTGGGATAAGAATCACTCCCTTCATTTTAGCCTCTGTGTAGCCCTTTTTTCCCCCTCCTTACATAAGCCTCAACACTCTAAGTTCAAGGCAAATGCTTGCAATATTTTTATGTTATCCTCAGTAATGTGACAAGAGTAATTACAGAGTCCAGGGAAGCTAAGTAACACTGCTAAAACAGTGGGTGGTCTAATGGCTTGAATAAGTCCTGCGCACTAAGGCTGTAGTGGGAGTCCCCCAGACCCTCACTTTGTACCCTAGGCAATTGAACCGTGCTCTGCAACACTGCCCTTTTTGTCTGGGACATCTTGGCACCAGCACTGCTTAGCTGATTTGAGACATACCCAAGTTCTTTCAGGTAGTCTGTAAAGTTAACTCGCCCTTAAAAAATTTGTCCTTGGTACCCACCAGGTCTCCTTCATTCTCCATTTCAGTTGAAAGGTCTAGTTCAAGCACAATGAAGATTTTGCAAGGAAAATCTGCTCAGAGATAGCTATTCCAGGTGCACAAGCTTTTGCTGAGAACAGCATTATTTAGGGTATTCTCTGAAAAAAAATAAAAAATTACTTTTACAGTAAAAGAGCCATTTGCCATGTGCAATGCACTGAAATACTTTGCCACAGCAAAGTCTGGTCTAAACATGTTACTGGCCAATAAAAGGGGGGAAACACGTTGCCAGTAAACATTTGCGTGGTATGTCTTTGAAGGCTTCAAGGCAGACAAAATGGAATAATTGTGAAGACGTATTATTTATAATACAACAAATCTTCCCCACAAGATATAGGTCTCCATTAATCTAGTACCCAACTGCTTTTAAGTGCATTTTTTAATGTGTTTACCCTGCTAAGGGAGTTTTGTTTTATTATCTACATTTTGCATTTGGGGAATTGAGGTACCAGGAGATTAATAGATTTGCTTGAGGTTACATAGCAAATCTCCAGCAAAGCACAAATGCAGACCAAGTGTCTCAGATTGTTCTTCTTCACTGGATGTATCCATCGATATGCCAGGACACATTAAAACATCAAAGGTGTCTTGTGATGTGACTTTTTCATGTATAAAAAAAGACCGATCTCATGCAAGCATGCAACACTGTATTGGAGTCAACAGGAGTTCATATATTCACACAAAAGCTGAAGCAAGGTCTGGAGCCGTTGTTGGAATATCCTCATTTTTCTAGCTATGCAGTGCGTTCAACTCAAATTCACAAATACTTTTTTGCTGACAAAACCTGCTGCATCTGGCAAACGAGCTATTATTCACTGATAAAGATTCACTGATACAGTCTTACATTTCACATACTACCTTCTGAAGTCAGATATTGCTTCACAACTCCCTCAAGCTTAGTGGAAATGCAGAGGGGTTCAGCTTTTCAAAGTCTGCCTCCATTCTGAAGCTGCTGAATATGTTTTTTGGACCCTTTCTACCAGACAATGATTTTCTGAATTGGTTTGTTTTCCATCTTGACTTATATGCAGAAGTCAAGAGAAACAATATCTGAATTTTTCACAGTATTCCACACCAGCAAGTCTATTAGGTGGATGGTTTTATGGAACTCAGCAG
>NW_009952974.1:3346690-3363713 GCF_000747805.2 Chaetura pelagica
CAGCAGGAAAAAACCTCTCTCTATATGTCCCCTTCACCAGCTCTCCACTCAACCAACCTCCCTGGAGGTCAGATCTGTGCTGCTCTCCAGAAAACAGTGGAATCTGGGGAACTGCAAATACTCAAAGCCCCTCTCTCCTATTCCTCATAGGCCAGCTTAGTCCTCTCACCCAGTAATCCCTGGGAAGTAAAGACCCCAACCAGTGCAACTGAAATGTTGTAGCTTTCAAGAGGATGATGTTCCAAATAACTTATGTTCAAGCTCCGGCTTAAACCTAAAAATAAGCAGAATTTGAATGAGTAGTAGGACTGATAGCAACAGAAGTGGGATACTCTGTGCCTACAGGTGCCCTTGTGAGCACATAAACAATCCCATAAAACTCTCCCTGTTCCACCACAAAAATAAAAAAGAACCAAGGGCTTTGCCTAAAGCATCTTGCCTGGGGAGTCATGAAAGCTGAGATTATTCATTTCCAAGACTAAAATCTCCCATAGGTGCAGCAAACTGGGTTGCACCACAGGAGTTTTATGGAGAACATGTGAGACCAGTGACCTGTTTCTCATCAGCATGGACTGTGAGCCCACTCTAGCTCTCAAAAATAAAAACAAAACTGTGGCAGAGCTCAGCAAATTTGCTTTGCAAGTCATTACATCTAAGTCATCTAGCTCATGGCTAGAGCAAGCAAGATTTATTTAGTCCTTAATGCAAAGCTGCCACCAAAGAGCCTGAGAGCAGGTTTTGTTCAGCAAGCAGACACGACCTTTTCATAGAAGGGCCAGACTTTATTTTCCATTACAGATCAGGGATACACACAGGTAAACAGCAGCAGCACACCTCCAGGCTGCTTCATGCCTCAGCTCACTTTGAATGAGGCTACCCCAGGGAGGGGAGGTGGTTCTGAGGTGAAATACAAAACTGAGGAACTTAGATACCCTTATCCTTCTTCATCAAGGTAAGCCCCACATGCAGAACATGATACTCTGCCTCCAGCACGGTGTCTGGGCTACTCAAGACGCATTTGACACACCCCCCGCCCCCCAGTTAAAGATTACTCAGTATCAATTGTTGATCAGTGTTTTGAACAGCTAAACAATGAATTTTCCCACTGTCTCTCCCGCTAATGACAAGTGAATAAAGAATCCCCTGGGGAATTTCCCTTCATCTGCTCACGAGTGCCACTTCGCTAGTCACATTTATCTGACAAATCTTACAGATGGCTTGGCACAAGCTTGCAACAAGCACACCATCTTTGGAGCTGGGATTGGCTGCCCGAGCCACACAACACTTCCTGTGGCAAATTGGGCAAGTCCACAGGAGAGCCCAGTATCAGCAGTCGCTACTGGAGGAGAACCCTTTGCAAATGTAAAGCTCTGTCCGCTGCTGTTTCAGCAGAAGACACTGATGAAGGTGATGGCATTTCCGACACAGCAGCTGCCCCATGAAGGACAGAGTCTCTTGGCGCAGAAGTTGTGCTCTGACCCAGACAGAAAGATATCCTGGAAAATTACTCCATTGAGTCATTTTCCTGCTGCGTTTGTGCTGAATGCCTTTCTGTTAAAGATGAATTTCCCCTGTTAAAATAACAAGGAAGACAACATAAAGACCCATCTGCAGACCACATTTTCAGACAGGTTTTTGTTTGTTTTCCAACATTGTCTGTGAAATGCTGCTTGAAGCTTTCGAGCTCTTTCCAGATGTGTACTCTCCTCATACTATATACCCAACTCTAATTCCAGTTTGAGAGCTGTTTGACTCAGGCAAATGGATATCAGGACTTTAAAACAGACACAAATAGTAAAACTAGGGCTTTGTACAATCCCATAGGTATTGTAGATGGGACTGTCCAAACACAGACCCTTCTAATCCACGCAGAAAATGCCCTTAAGACCTGTTCAGAGTCAGACTTAAACTCATAAAACCCAGGAAATTCAGAGATAAGCCTGGATATCTGGACTGATTTTCTGTCCTCAGTTCACCTTACTGTGTAAATGTTAATGAATGCATTTGTTTATTCCCTCTAGTTCTATGCAGGGAATATCAACAATCTGATATTATGGGAGGAGGTGAATTTTTTTCTCCTGTGTGTGTAGGAGTTGCTCAATATAATTTATTCTCTTTCACACAGTAAGACTTTACAGCTCCTTGATCGTTTCAGAGCTCTGAAGCTATGCATGGTCTGTCTTGTAAAGCTTCAGAGAAAAGGCCTTGAAGGAAAATCAGTTATTACAGGAAACAGGGCTGATTTTCAGTATTCCACAGCCTCTCCCCTCCATTCATATTAAGCTGCCAATCCAGCAGAAATCATCAGCCAGATCCATTTCACTGATGATCTGAACCCAAACCTTCATAGGCAACATGAGACCAAGTTCCTCAGTCAAAGCTGGAAGAGAACACAAAACCTCTAGAGCAATGACTTGTGTCCACCTGCTGCAATAACCTGCAGAGCTGTCACATGAATTACAAGCCAAACAAGGGACACAACAGTCCATCCAACCCAGAAACAGCAGAAACAAGGCAACCACTTATTTTCCTCACATTTCTGCTAGCATCCAGCTATTTTCAGATCAAGGTACTTCCTAAGCCAGATGTGGTTTCTAGCTACTCAGTAATCCTCCATGCATTTCTTTACTTGTCCAGTCATCCTTTGAACCCTAAAAAGCTTTTAGCCTCCACAGCTACCTTTGGCAGTGAATTCCTTGTTCTCTGTGCAACTTGTAGGAGACATCTCCTTTTGTTTGCTTTGAGCCTGGCTTCTACTTTGAGTTACCTTAACTGATGTACTGTCACAGAACAAACAATCCCCACTCACCTTCTGACCACTGCTGCCACCTTGCAGAATTCACTCCTATCCCACCAATATCTCCTCTTCTCCAGTCCAAGAAGTTTCAGCCTAATTGATTGTTCCTTACACAGAAGCCATTCAGCTCAGCATTTTTATGCTCAGTTCTCTCTCATAACTATTCCAAGCTCTGCTATGTTTGAGATGAGGAGTCCAGAACAGTTTAGTAGTATATAAACCATCTCCTTTTCATTCCAAGCACCTAGTATGACCCTTTCACTTCATACTCAGGAAACTGTCTTTCTCACGTTAGAGGCACTATGAAGCAGCTAAATGGCTTGTCCTTAGTTTTATAGGAAGCTTGCGAACTAGCAGAGAAGTAGACCAAAATGTCTGGTGTCTATCACAACACTTGGGAGTCTAGTAGTAATTTCAGATGTTGAACCTTAGCCTTGGCAACTTCACAAATTCCAGTTTGGACAGAGATCATTTACAATTTTTTAAATTGTATCAAGCAGTCTTAAATTCATCTGTGTAGTTATGTGCAGCCCTACTTTTTTTACTCCAGTGTTAGATACTATGACAAATATATATTTTGAGTTCCACCACATTTAAGAACACATCTATACTTCCAGGTGTGCTCTGAGCAACACAGGTCCCAAAGTCCTGATGCTGTCAATCAGGATAGTACAACTTTGAAGTCAGCTTCCAGCAGAAAGGTCAAACAAAACTCATAGCCAAAGCCATCTTTACCCACCTTTGCTCCCAACAGCTGTTCTTCCCCATCTCGAAAATACACAGTACAACTAAGTTTAGCCTGAGCAAAGATTTCTACAGCACAAGATGACAAATGCAGCAGAGAGTCTATGGAGTCTGCTGTTGCCAGATAATTTGATGTAAAAGGTACGCAGATACTATTGTGATGGGCAGCCCTACAAGCCCATAGGATAGATAAACTTCTATTTATGACAAAATTTATCCTTGGTAAAAATGACACTATTCCATTAAAATCAATAAGGTTGCACCTGTGAATGCCAACTGTGAGTTGAGTCCATGGTTCTCAAATGATGTAAAGTGCTTCAGGAGGAAAGAAAGATGCTATATTTAGGTGCCATATTATTGCTATGTAGACATTTTCATAACCCCTAATTATGGGGCTTCTTTTTGCAAGCTCTGTAGTATTAACTGGATTGGATAAATGTATAATTAGAGAGTGTTTCAACATGCACACTCTTGATGCTGGAAGCTTTATCAGCTCTTTCTTTCCTTCATGATCTGTTTTGCTTTTCTTTTAAAGCTGTTTCTATCAATTATGGCAAGATTTACTCAGAGCCCCAATAAAGGGTCACTGCAGACATTCCAATAGAATAGAAGAGAGCTACATTTATGTTCCAGAACTCTTCTGTGCTCCAGAAAGACACCTCTGTGTTGTCACTTCGTAACAACATTGCCAGAAGCTGATCAGACAGAAACCACAACAACAACAGAACAACAGCTACAAAGAACTTTTTAGATGTTCTTTGACCCCAAACTGTTCATAGGCTGAGGGTTCCTACTCCAACAGCTTCCACAGATGATCTGTTGCCAAAATCTTTGTTGGATGCTGCTCCTCTCTTCTGCCAGTGGACAGAAAGGAAGACCCAAGGAGGTTTTTAATTTTCTGCACTGTGCTAGAGATGTACAAATGGCTTCAAAGACTTCTAGATTAGAGGTAGATACAGCTCTGGCTAAGAGAACCACCACCCTAACAAATTGCTAAATTGTTTGACTGGAAAAAGGCAAGTAATTTTTTTTTTCAGCATCCTGCTTTGTCAAATTAAGAGATACCATTAACATTTAAATCCAACTAGTCTGACGGGAGTGGAAAAAAAAAAAAAAAAAGAGTAGCACAAACATTTTCCTTTCTAGGTTTTGATGAAGCCAGTATTACCCTTCACTGCTAACCAAAAAAACCTTAAACAAATACACTTCTTCTCACTTTTCTGATCAGGCATGGCCAATAAGTTATTTGTCATATTCTTTCAGATACATTTACGAACTCTTTCCTCTTACACCAGCTTACATACAGTTAGAATCTGAAAAGCTAAATTACAAGTATAAACACTACAAAATACAAGTTAATAATAGAAAAAATGAAGAACATTGCTAGAGCAACATGATATGGATGCCATATTATTAAACAAATGGCTCACAAGGGTATTATGACATGAATCATAACGCCTGATGCCATGAACATACTGCAGAAAGGAACAATAGCTGCTATCACCAGCTATGGAGAGACACAGAGCAAGGGCTTTGTCTACGAGCAAACAGGATAAATTGACCCCTGATGCATGTGGGTGCAACTGAATAGAAGCTCACAGAGTTGCAGCATCTTCAGCTAAGCTCTGACATTGCACCGGAAGTACTACAGGCTTTGCTCTGTGCAGTTTTGCAGACTGTTTATGTCTGTAATTGACTGCAGAATTCCGATTTGGTACGATTTTGAACCTGCTTTCCACAGGTGTGAGTAACTGAATCTGGCCCTTCATTAACACCAACAGATTTTTAAGCCCAGCAAGTCACAGACCACATCTGAATGGTTATAATGTTCAGCATCTTCACAAGAAAGTCTACTGGAAACAGAAAACTGGTGGTCATCACCACGTGGATGGATTTGCCATTCTTTGTGTTACACCAAGTAACTGTGGACTGCAGCTGGTGACACTAAAGAAAGATTACTGTAAGAACTCATACATTCCCAAGCTTGACAGACAAAGAATGGAAACTAATCCTGGGGTGCACTTACAATATACACTTCCCATAATTAAACATCTATTTATGGCACACAGAGTAGATAAAGCTTTCATTTGGGGTAAAACTTAAACATAGCTTTACTCTCCCTGCTTGATGCTGTAAACCAATTCAAGGAGATATGGTCTGGAAGCAATGTTCTCATGTTGTTCACATGTCTACAGTTGTAAGGTGAGAGGGGGAGGTGGGGGCAAGAAAACAAGAACAATATAAAGGGAACCCACCCATAAAACAATATAGGGCTTGATTCATTGTCACAAGCTGTTAATGTATGGATTTGAATGCTGTGGTGTGCAGCTACTACGAACAGTGCCAGCTTAAAACCTAAGTCTCTCTGTCTATCACCTAGCTAATAGGAAATACTCAGCACAGAAACCAAGATGGGCTCCACTCTGCCCAAGTGCCCCCAGCAGCTCCCAGTATAGGAAGTGTGGCCCAGCCCAGAACACTGACTAGGGGACTACAATATTCTGGCTCTTTCTTAGCTTTTACAGCAGCATGGGGGACCCCTGGCAGCTGTCCTAAAGGCAGCCTCAAGGTTGCTCTGAACTGTGCTAAAGACCAAACCAGTTTCTGAACAATTTCAAAACATGGGTTGAGCAAAAGTGGTTTGCTGCTCTCTCTTGGATGTGGAACTGGCTGGAGCAAAGCCACATCTGAGAACAGGCTGCCTTCTCTTCAGCCATCAAAAAGGGAACCTACATACTATGTAGGATGAGGTGCCCAAAAGTTAAGAAATCTACTCAAAACAGACGGTAGCTACACCACATTACTTCCAATCTATCATCAGGATCTCTCTAAATACTTCTTATTACAGAGACATTAACACAGGGTAAGTTGATTTGCTTAAGAAAAGCCTGGTGTTTCTTGTTTGTGTGTGTTTACATATAAAATGCACACTCATCCATGCAAACATGCCACCCTAATCAAGCCAAACATACACAATGCACATAAGACATAAATAAATACTTATGAGTCACTGATAACCACCTCATAAATTACATGGTCTCACAAAGTATCACTGCTAAAGATAATTCATACAATTGGATACAAAATACACATATACGACTCTCATTAAGACAGATAAGAGTTGTTTGTTTCCTTTAACAAGAGCCCAAGGCCTTAATTTACAAGGTCCTGAATTATTTAATATTTTTTTTTAAGCTTGGAGTCCCACAGCTATGGGTCAGTTTCAAAACCTGACCCAAATACAAGCCTTAAGAGACCAACAGAGACCATAGTGAAAGGTGGGACAGGGGAGTCTAAGAACCCAAGAGCCCAGTCTACTCCAGCTTACAGAAACCAGATCTAGTAGTATTTAGAGCCCTTTACCCTCAAACAGATGTCAGAACAGCATCCACCTCTCCTACCTCACTCCTGCTGTGCCACCCAGGACCGGCTCCCCCATGACCCAAGTGAGGAGCTAAGCTCTGGCTGCAAGAAAGCACAGCCACTGCAGCTCTTCCACAGACTGTGACAAACTCTTCTGTGGAACCGGGCACAAGCCACCCCATCAGGCAAAGTAAAGAGGGACAAGATTGGCCCTGAAGCCTCCACTTGGGCAAAAACTAAATGCCACTTTGGTACCACTTGACCAACACAGCCCAAACAACAGTGTGTTTGTTTTGCTGACACATAGGTTTAAGCTTGCTCCACAGCCACATCTTCTTCCCCCTTGGATACAATAGTCATCTTCATAGCCCTTATTATAACATATTGCAGCAATAATGTGCAATTATCCTCAAAAACAAAGCAAAAGCTCAAGATAAAAATAACAGGCACTGAGCACACTTACCAGCTGGAAGAAAGCAATGAGGCAGCACACGCTGCAGCCTACTACAGTGCAGCCATTTTAGGGCTGCGGCTGCCTCCCCTGGGTGGAGTTCAAAGACTGGCCAGCAAGAAGACACACTGGGAGGTGGACCCTCTCTAACAGCAGATCCAAAGTGAGGAAAAACTGGCAAAAGCCAGACTCTACAGAACTACCATTAAGCAGAACTGTACCTCAACTGGGGGTCTTTATACTTTGCAGCTGGGTTCAATGATTGCATTTGGGCCAGGCAGGAGCTTGAAACACTCAACACCTGGGAGAGGCAGTCATTTCAGTAGGAGGGGTCCAACAGGTGCAACCACAGCTCTCAATCTGGGTCTTCCTTGATGGTGATGGGACCTAGGGACATCAATACACCTCTTGGGTTTTCTTCTTTTTCTCTGTTTTGCTGAATATGCTTATTTTGACTTTGCCCACAACAGACTCATATGCTGACCCCTCTGTTTCCAAGCTTTCACAACAATGTACCCTGAGAGCAAATTATAGTGAGGGAAAGGAACAGTTTCAAGGACCAGAATGAGGGAGGCAATGAATTTAGTAAAAGTATAGGCTTAAAATACTCAGAGGCAGATCACAAAGATGGTAAATCTGATCAAGCATAATGAAGCTGTATGCACATCTCAGGTTTCTGATTGCTTCTCAGATGGATCTCTCAGGTTATACGGTGTGTGTGTGTGTAAAAACTTGACATCTCTACTTTGTACAAGGAAGACTGGTTAGAGCTGCACACATTCAAGGGCCTCTGTTGAATAGAACTGGCCAAATCAGATTAAAAACCCAATATCTATGATGAAGGCTGAAAGCTGCCTGCTTGGAGAGGTTTCATTGATGTGAACCAGAAGTTCCTTGCATGTGGTCAGGCCCTAAATTTGATACTGGAATTTAAAAACAAATTAAGATTCCCATGTAATATTGACTTTTTTTTTTTTTTTTTTTTTTCCAGAGTAAAAAAGATTTTACAGCATGGAATGCTATATGCAGTGGTTACATGAGTCCAAGTAATTGTACCAATTATATAATTTGATATAATTGCACTAATTACATAAACACATAATAATGAAATATAAGTTATTCCAAGAGCTAAACTGGAAGAACATTAAAGAACCTAAATCTGCTCCCACTTATTCTAGTACAAATCAGAAACAATTCCCCTGAAATCAGTGAAGTTACCCAAATAAAATTGGCCCCTACCATTACAAACATTCAGGTAAATCCAGCTTTTGGATCGAGGGTACTGACTGGCAAGTGAATGAAAGCTATTGGAGTATTTTGTACTGGCAGAGAGTGCTAATTCCTGGCCAAATTCCAGCATACACAAGGAGATTCTGTGTTCATGACCAGGTTAGGTATCTTCTCTTGTTCTGATCTGTCATGCAGCAGCTGTGGGGTTTGCTAAATGTTTTAGCTGCTGATCCCAAAGGAAAAAAACAAAACAAAACAAAAAACAAACCCAAAACAAAACCTGAGTATGAGCTGGACCCAGATTCAGGTGTGTCTTTAGTTATATTGGTGCTAGCTGCTATTACATCTGCAGACTTTAGGGGGGCTACTGCAGGGTGACACCAGTATTAACAGAAATAGACTCACCTCTTAGACAAAATTTGCATTTCTGATCCATTTTTCAAAATGTTCTTCAACCCCTCACTGTAGAAACCACTCCAAACAAAAATTATACTTAAGAGGGATTCATTCAGTGAGGGGTTTCCCTCTTTTCTCTCATGGCAGGGGGAGTGTAGCAATTAATTTCAGCTGCTGACTTCATCTCTCACAAGTAACACAGCAGAGAAGGTGAGAGCTGGCAATTTTGGAATAGGTGTCTATTATGTGTGGAAATACGTGATGTATGCAGAGTTAATCCACCGAGTGCTCTGTTGCACCACATCGTGACAGTCACCCTGTTCACACTGCCCTCATTAGTGCCAGTGGGAGGTCCCAGGACAGGGAGGGGGGTTTTGCCTGTGTGACAAAGATTTTCCAGCTGCAGAGATTGATTCTACCACATGATGGAATACAATGATTTAGCATTTACAGGACCAAATTCAAAGCCTGTTCAAAGAGACAAGAGAGAGGCCTAGTCCCTTTCAGGGAGGTATGGGCCTGACACAGACTTGTAGATACAGAACCTAACTTAGGTAATGAAACTGGATACTGAATTTTATAAGGATGGGAATGACAGAGGGGAAAAAAACCCAAAACAAACACACCCAAATTTTCAGCCATGAAGTCTGAGCATCTCACTTTTTACTTTGTCTGGTTTCAAAAACGCAGGAGGTGGAAGCTGCAAAAGGCGGCTTTCCCGCGGCCTTCCTGCAGCACCCCTGCAGAAAGCTGCCACAAGCAGTAACCTTGTCACATCTCTGAAAAAATCAAGCCCAAACTGTCTCAGATCTATCTCTCAACATTAAAGACCTCATAAATTTTATTTCCTTTTAGCCTCAGACCTCTGTGTGACAGGCTCCTGCCAGAAGCAGGACCCAGGCTTACCTCGCTTTCTGTAGCACGCACGGAGCGGGGAGTCCCTCCGTGCTGCAGAAAACTCCAAGCATGTTCCGTTCAGGTTGATTTCCAGAGTGTGTTTCACACAAAGTAAAAGGACTTGGGAACCTGAACTACAATCCAGCTCTTCCCCCTCCCAGATGATGCTCTTTACACCACAGGGATTTGTGCTCCTCCTTGTGTTTCTGCCCCACGACTGCCAGGGCCACAGTTGCAGATGGGGGAGCAGGGCAGGCAGGGGAAGAAAGCTGTGAATTTTTCTACCAAGAAAAGAGGTGTTCTTTGCCAGCTCCTGTGACAAGAGTTCAGGATCCCAGGCTTGCCTGTGGTTTTGCAGTGAGATGGAAAGCTCTGCCCACTCCTGCTCCTCAGTCCCAGCCAGCCCGAGCTCATGCCATCCTGGCTGCTGGCAGCTCCTTGCTCCCTGGAGCTGTGGGTCCAAATCCCACACCAAGACTCCCTGCCCTCCTCCTGGGTGAGCACAGGAGTCCCAGTGTCCCATGCAGGGCTTGGCTTCAACCCCAGAAGTCAACCACTTTCAATTAAGAATGAAACCCGACCAGACCCAGCCTCCAGGGCCTTGCATTTCAATGGACAAGATTTCCTCATATATCCCATTTTTAAAAGTACACCCCAGTCTTATTAATGAAGACTGTGTCATGTTAAGTCAAATGTGCCTTCAGACTGAAGGGACATGTATTTATCATTTCAAGGGGAAAGAAGGCTGCTAAGAGGTGAAGGAGGAGCAGCAAGCTGTGGCTTTGACAATAAATGTGCAATTTGAGGTGGTAAGAAAGCTAGAAAATATGAAAATAATTTGGTCTGGTGGACGAAGTCCTGCACAGCAGGTTGTTAACACAGCCACAGTAAATTGCTCCTAGAGGTCTCCCAAAACAAAGCTGCTTAACCCCAACACCTGGCTTTGGGGAGGGGTGGGCAAAGCTAAGCTTAAATGGGACTTGTAACTAGAACCCACCATTATTTGCATGAACTTGCTTCTTCAACACTTCCAAGGTCTCAGGGTCAGCTCTAATGTTTGCTAAGTCAACAGAGGTCCTTCTGGCAGCTTCAGCTGGCATTTGCTTAGGTCTCCAGGAGGAAGACTTTATCTGTGACGATCAATTAAATCAGTATCTGGATATACGAGCAGCTGACAAGAATTTTTGTGAATGTTTGTTAAAATTCAGGGGGTTTTATCAGTAAAAACCCAAACTCAAAACTACTCCCCTTGTTGCCAGCTAATTTAACAACAACAAAAAAAAGGAACAGAACAAAACAAAACAAAACAAGTTAATCAAACTTAGCATTGACCTTTTTTCCTGGAAGTGCTTTCCACTTTTTTTTTTTTTTTGACTTCTTGTGACCGATCAGGGAGTGACCTAGATGAGAAGTTACATTCTTACACAGCAGGTGAACCAGGAACTTGCTGTAAATGACCTGCAGGTATGCGGAACAGCTCCGTTCCTGCGCCCAGATACCCCTCACTGATGCAGAGAGAAAGCAGCAGATGCTTACACGTATAGACAGCAAGAAAACTAGAGTGTCACATTTTTAGGATCACAGCTGAGCTCTCAGACAAGGCTTTCTGCAATGACTAATACGACCACGGTCTAATGCGACAGTTTGCTGTCTGCAGCCGCATTCAGTCCCGAAAGTCAGCAACTTTCTCCAGATGTTACACACTGAAAAAAAAAAAAAAAAAGCAAAAGAAGAAGAAGAAAAAAAAAAGCAGCACATCCAGTTTTCAATCTTTTTTTATTTATTTAAACTGTACACAAATGTAAAATACTTCAACAGCAAATCTAAGTGAAAACTGTTTGGTTTAAATTATTATGGAACAGGACCTAAAAGGAACTTTATTAAATAAACATAAAAATTGGATTTAAAGGATGCACATATTGTAATGTAATCTACAATAGTAATTTTTTTTCACTCTATGTTCCATGTGCGTATGGTATAGAAAAGACACTGAATAGAACAAACAGAATCCATTTTGTACCCTGAAACAATTGGTAGGCCTCGTGAGGGATTGCTCAGCATGACTACATGATATATGATGGCTTTGCCATCTCATAAAAATTATAACTAATATGTTGGCCTCTTTGGTTCCAAAATTTATGTATAATACATTTAACTGTATTCATTTTTTGCTGCTATAAAAATAACATTTTTTTCAAATGGCAGTTTTTGACTAATCATGCAACTAAATCAGTGCAAACATTAAAAGCAATCATTCGCTTTAAAAAAGAAGCAAAAGATTTAATTTCAAGTATAAAAAAATATAAAAAAGTCATATCATAAGTCCAGTTTTGTCTAGTATGGGTCAACACTTTAAATTGCATAGCTCATGCGGCACCTGTTTACCTAGATAGTGAGCAAAGATAAGTGCACTATCAAGTACCACTTTTCAAGGCATTGAAATTTGCAAGTGCTATTATACGTGCATTAAAGCAGTTTGCAAGTGCTATGCTGTATCATTATTTTCTGATCTTCATGGCCATCCTCGACACCTCCTGGTAAGGAAATTGAAAGCACTCTCATCTCTCCTCCTTTCCAAGACTTGTTAAAATGTTCCTCTCCTGTTATTAAACGCACTGCACTTTTCAGAACATCTCCACTATGTTACTGTCCCTCCTCTTTAGGGTTCATTGGTTTAGTCGTGGTGGCAGTCGCTTGTTTGCCCGTCCCCCACATGACATGTCCTTGCCGAGTCCCCCATTGAAGAACACAGATTGCAATTTTGACTTTTCGTTCTCCAAACAGTGAGAGATGCCAACAGTCAACTCAGTCCAGTTACGGTATCGGATCCCCTTTTCCAAGACACGGCAGGTAGAGCCATCCATGTGTTGCTGATGGGCAGTTATAGCATCCGATCACACCAGCCCAGCTTGTGACTTTGCAACAGTCAGATGTTAGAAATACAGAAGTTGCTCACGTGTCTGTCCCCTTTTCTCTCTCTCTGATGGTACTACACTGTTCCTTACTGGAAGTGCTGTAGGAAGATGTGGGTATCCATGATGTTTACATTTAGATAAATTTAAATTAAGAGGAAATTTTTACCTCCCAAGGCAGGTGTCCTGCAGCTTCCCTTTAGACCTAAGAGGTGATGGTCGGCTCTTTTTTGCGTTTTTGTTTTTTTTTTTTAATTTTCTATGTTTGGTGATTTTGACACCTGTGTGCAAGAATACGTCGTGTTCTCGCAGTCTGTGCTTTTGCCTGAGCAAAGGGAGCTCATTTCAGTGTGACTTCACCGGCAGGTGGGGAAACAGCTGCTCAGCCGTTCACTCGTACTGGCAGGCATTTAGGTCTGCTGTCACTGGTCACTGACTTTCTGTGCTCACGTCCCTTTTCCGAGCTGCCTCTTGTGTGTGTGTGTCTGTGTGTCTGTGTCTCTGTGTGCACGTGTGTGTGTATGAGCGCGTGTTTGTGTGCATGCCCACATTTCGTGTGTGTGTGTGTCTTTAAGATATTTCATAGCATTAACTTATAAGTGGTAGAATATATAAGTGTCCAAGATCCACAAACTTCCACTGTCCTGACACAAAAGTGAAATTATTTCTTTTTTCTTTTTCTTTTTCTTTTTTTTTTTTTGTCAAACTTTTCCACAGTGACTTTCCAACACTGATGCCTGGATACACAGTGAAACTTCCTCCAACACCATCTCGTACGGGAATGTTTCTCTCTCTCTCTTGCCCTCTCGCTCTCCCCCCCCAAAAAACACACCTTAAATCAAGCACAACCACATTCTTCCACAATCATATTAGGAACGTCCCTTTTCACAATGTTGTATTCATCATCAAAGTACAGCATTGACATTGTGCTAAGTTTGGTTGGAATGCAACAGGAGTTCACGGTGCCCGGGTTCAGCCCCCGCATTCGGTACTGATTCACGACAGCGGTGTGAAAGGAAGAAGCCGACCCCGGGACGCCAGCCAAGTAGGCCGGGCAGCTCCCTTCACAGTAATTCCCATAGTAACCTGATGGTGCTATGATCCAGTCATTCCACCCAATGAGTCTGAAGTCAATGTAAAACTGTTGCCTGCAACATAGATTGGTCCTGCCATCGCACTCCAGGCCTCTTTTCCGGATCCTGTGTTTGTTATCGGCGAGGCGGGCTTGCACCACTAAAAAAGGCCGGTGGGATTCCTCCCCGGGGTCCACATAAATTGGCAGCACTGAATACTCTTCACAGCCCTCACATTGAACATCCAAGTTCAGTCTCCTTTCTCCTCTCTCAAACAGAGCCTGGATGGCCTCTGTCATGGGAAAAGTGTGCCAACCACTTCTTTTGAGATCAACTTTCTTTTCAACCACATTCCACTTGTTGCTAGTGTCCGGGTCTTGGAAATAGACTTTGACTCTTACTTTTCGCCTGCTGCCTTTCTCTAAGACATATGGAAGCAGCTTCAAGTAAAGCCACAGGCTGGCTTGAACGACAAACAAGTTCTGGTTCCCTTCATTCGAGATGAAGAAATAGAGGCGGACTCTAGATGAGGCCAGATCGTCTGCAAGATAAGGAGAGATCAGCAAGATTAAGTCAAAAAGGAAACGTTAGCTTGTGTGCCAGTCTGGATTGAGGGACAATGTTAGAGCACAGTGGACCGAGAGAGCAGTGACGGGGTGTGCCGGCCAGAAGCAGGCAGTGAATCAGATATCCCCAATTTGCAATCAAAACACATTGAAAAGGGACTTCCCACAGCAACGTTCATCAGTGGGCTGCAGTCGGATGTGTCAGATCCACAGACACCCTGAAGAGCTCTCCAGAATATGGATTTTTTCCAGCCAGCAGCTTTAAAGACACTACAACAGCACCTTGAAAAGACCAGTACTCGGACTCTGCCATCTCATCGGTTTAAGAACAGTTTTAACTTTCAGCTACCTGCCAGTTCTCACAGGGAGAGCCCTTTCAGTAACTACTGAAATGTCAATGCCAAACCAGGGATTTTGTTTCGATTTCCACATATTCTCATCGTGGTTTAACAAGAGAGGATTCATGAGATGGAGAGGAAAATTTTCAGTAACCTGCCTGCTTGTCCAACAGATCAAGCTAACTCCCAATTACTCTGGTAGATCTGCTGTTATTAATCATTTCAATCTTTGCTTTTTTTCCCCAAAAACTCTGAACTCCCAGGCAAGGCGAGGCAATGAAGCGGTTGCTCTCGCTGCAACGCCATTACTGACTGTTCTCAAGAAGCTTTTCAATGACACCAGATTTAAATGAGTGAAATTGTCACTGGCAAGGAAATGTCACCAAATGTCTGACATAACCCCTTATTTGTAAATACAAGAGCCTGCTGCATTAAATGTTTCAGAAATACTAATGGTCCTTCTGCAATTTTGTACCCTAAGTCCTACCTACATTTGGTGTAGGTGATAAGTGTGCAAGCTGGACTTTACAGCACAGGCTGTAATTCTGGTCCTTGAATCAAAGCCTCACAATCACTATTTTAAATTATTGCTGGAAAAATATTTTCTCATCTCTTCTTATCTGACTTGCTTCTCTCTGTACAGAGCCAAAAGCTCCTTTTTTTTTTTTTTTTTCCCTAAGAATCTTTATTATTTTTGTCAATCTCTGAATGGGATTTTTTGTGAAGTCGGTGTCTTCATTTGTTATCCTAGATGCCTTTCAAATGTGCCTCCAGGGGCAATTTGGAACCTTGTAATATTTCAGGAACAGGAATTTTTCACTGTTTGTGTCTACGTTTTACATCAAGTCAATTTTGGAAGTGTTACAAAAGCCAGCAATTAATTGAATACCAAATGGAAGCATGAGCCCACCCCAGACCTCCCAACAACAGCCTACTAAAACATAATAAACCCAAAACAGTACCTAAGAAAGCCTTTTGCATGTTAGTAAATAAGAAACTTCTTTATAAACTGTGGTGACAGTGACAGCAAAAGAACAGTATGGTGTTGCTGCACCGATCCACATCGCTTGTGTTGTGTGAGATTGTGTGTGCCCATAAATTTTGTATGTGAATATAACAAGCATATGTATAATGCAACAGATCCCATAGATACTGTAAATGTATATGCCTTTGGTAAGTGGGAGGGTAGATAAAGAAGATGAGTGGGCAGCATACAGGATAGAAAGAGATTTATTTTGTGGACAACTGATATATAGATGCCACAGGAAGATAGAGAGAGAAAAAAATTAACTAAGCAATAGAGCAATGAAGGAAAGGAGAGACGGACAGATTCACAGAAGGGAGCTAATTTGCAGAGTGATGGTGTGATGGCCAGATGTGCAAAGTTCATGAGCACAGCGGTTGCATGGATAAACTGCTGGAAAGCTACACCGACGGGATTCAGTGACACAACTGCAATGGCTGGACAGGGCTGAGATGGCTGGTACCGTGGGGATGGATGGCACAGTTAGTAAATGGACAGACAGACAGGAAGGAGACAGACACACTTGGTAGGAGGCTGCACACAGTGGACAAAAAGACAAGGCCAACACTATGAATGAAAGCTAAATAAATGGGAAACGAACAGAAAGGGAGGACAGGCGAAGGCAAGCCTCAACAGACAGATGCATGCAGTGAGCCAGATGAACGTGCAGGGCAGGGAGACAGAGCGAGGGATGCAAAAGATGGAGTGGGACAGGCAGAGGATGGACAGTGGGATGCATGGGGACAGAGGCAAGCCATGGTGCAGGTGGAAGGGCAGCCGGAGGGAAGCCTGAAGGCTGCAGAGGGATGGAGGGACACAGCCAGGGGATTTGCAAGACACAACCCGAGGAGAAGCCCGAGCACAGGGACACACGCAGAAGAGGACGAGAAGGAGCAAGCAGGGCCAGCGTTTGAGGTCGTGGGGCAAAGGAGAAAGCGGCAGAGGTGGAGGGCAGGCGGGTGAGCCGGGCAGCCAGGTGTCCGTAGCAAGCAGGGACAAAAAACAGGGTGCAGAGAGGGCCAGACAGCGGGGCCAGACAAGGGCGGTCAGGGAAAGTGCCCGGGGTCAGGCAGGGGGTCAGACAGGGCAGGCAGGAGGGCAGGCAGGCCGAGCGGGACTTCTGAGGGAGGAGGTCCAGCAGGGGGATGGCAGGGGCAAGGCAGGACAGGCAGTGCAGGGCAAGGACAGAGGACGGCCGGGCAGGGGAGAGCGGGCGGCGGGGGCGCGGGGCT
>NW_009952974.1:3365119-3365741 GCF_000747805.2 Chaetura pelagica
CTGCACGGATCCACTCGGTCAGACCAGCTCTTCAACTCGCTCCCTCGCTCGCTCTTTTTAAACAATATCTCCCTTGTTGGTGGTTTGGGATTTATTATTATTATTGTTATTATTATTTTAAGTGTGATTTTTGTTGTTGTTGTTGCTGCTGCTGCGCCAGTTAATCTGTCTCCCTTTCTCTCTCTCCGCGTCTTTTTGATCTTTCGCTCGCCTTGTGCTGGCTTGAACGCTGTGTTTTGTTTTGTTTTGTTTTTAACGCGTCTGATGTTCCCTCTCGGATCCGCAGTGGAAGGTCTTGGGGAAGCGGCTCGCTCCTCGCTTATCTTCCTCTGATCTCCTCCTGCTAATTTTCCCTCTCTGCAAAATCACGACATTGTGGCACTTTCTACTGAAACTTTTATACAGGAGTTAAAACCACGTGGGAACTCCAACCTATAACAGAGACGCCATGGGTTCCTCACTATTTAGGAGATTAAGTTAAGTCTTTTGCCCCCTGGGCTATTACAGTAACTTCCTGATGTGGAAATATTAACTATGCTGTTTCTTTAACTCCCCCCGTCCCCTCCCTCCCTCCCTCCCGGTTCTTCCAAACACACCCACCGCACACCGACCAGCGTCCCAG
>NW_009952974.1:3366727-3376417 GCF_000747805.2 Chaetura pelagica
GGTGGCTGTTCTCGTTCCTTCTTTTTCTTCTTAAACAAAAATAAAACTTGAAGAATGAAAGCAGAGCTGAAGACCTTAATCGTTTTCGCTCAGCCGAATGCTGTCTTTCAAAGGGCGGCAGAAGCAGGACCCACGCATTTCAAACACGGCAGCAAAGAAGCCCCTTCTGTTCATTTCAGTTTTTAAAAGAAGAATAGAACTTCTTATATATTCCTGGACCGGACGCACATGAGCTCTGTCAGTTGTGTCACTAATATAAGCAGTGCAGGAGCTTAAAAAGGGTCAACTGGAGGATCAGCTCATTACTGTGATTTAAGACTGGAAGGGACAAATGCTGTTCTCATCATAAATATTTTCTTTCTTGGTCTGTCCTACAAAAGGAAAGACACTTAATGCTGTGCTTAAAAAATCACATTGCAATCCCAATCTGATTGTTCATGTCCATTTTGCTATAAACACAGTCTATCTGCATACACAGCCCTGTAAATCAAGGGTAAATCCTCAGTATCACTGGAGCTACCCTGATGGGAGATCAGAATTAGATACAGTATTTCCTCCCTGCCAGTAACAGGTTTTTCATGGAAAGCCTGGAATGTAAAAAAAGAAATAATGCTAAAAATCCAATCACTCTGACATCCTGTGAGCTAATAAGAGCACGTGAATGCAACGAGCTTAGTACTTCACAGTAATTAATTTGACAGTAAAGAGCTAACAAGAAAACAACCGGCAGAGCAGTGATGACTGCTTCATAGAGGTCACTGTCAAACAAGAAATAGGTGCAAACACAGCCCCTCTCCCTCTGAAAACAACTATTTCATTGCCCCAGAAAGAATGAAATGCCGAAGAGGGAAAACACCATGTCTTTGGTGGGGATAACAAATCTAAAAAGGTATTTCTGTAGTAAAACAAGGTAGAGGTTTTCTTTTTGACATACAGTGATTTCTAATCATCCCTGTTACGCACTGCAGTGGCATGTTTGGGCTTTTTTTTTCCCCCTTCTGTCTTTCAGTTAGCCAAAGTCATTTTGCATATTTAAATTTTGGGAAGACTTATCTTCTCTAGCAATTACTAACAAACTAATACACTAATAACCTCTGTTGTTATTTAAAGTATGTCCAATACAGCATTCAGGAGGCAGCTCTTACATAATGGCCTCTCAGGCTTCCTCCTACAGAAGAACAACTTAATCAAACCTTAGATGCTTTCAGGCAGAAAAGGCTAAAGGGAGAGCAAACAGGGTTAACAGAAAGAAATGTGCCATTTGATTTCTAATCTTGCTTAGGGAGCATGGCCTATTGATTGAGCCATAAAGCTCTGTTAATTCTAAGATCTCCTCAGCTTTCAGTTCTTTCCCTTGGGCATAAACTTGTTGCTTACATATAGTGGCTGAACTCTGAGGGAAAGCTTCACACTCCCCCCACTTCACTCTCCTTCCCTCTATTCTATTTGCTCTGAGCTCATCAGTGTGAGGATACATTTTCACACACACCTTCTCAAACTGGCTGCTATTCATCTGATTCAGGGTCATGCTTTTCCATACATTAAACACAGGGGAAAACTGGGAAGGAAATGGCTGGGATTTGTGCTCAATGGACAAGCACAGGGTTCTCCAGGGAGCCCCACTGTGAGAAGATGCCAGTATCTGAGGGTATTTTCTGTAGAAACATCAAGTCTCATGGCTGGAATCTGATGCCTATTAAAGCTACTAGTAAAATGAAATAAATCAGTATAAACTGACAGTCTCAGCCAGTGTAAATTGACATGCTTCTGAGGCATCAAACCACTACAACTCTTCCTCTATAACTTAGATATTTGCTTAGGCACATTTTCCTCAGGGGGAGGGGGGCAGATGAAGAAGTCACACTTTTGGAGAGGCCAGTCCATGCAGCTCTGCACCTTCCCAGGTCAGTGGGGAGCTCTAGAAACCGAGCAGCGAGCAATGGCACAGGGCAGCTCTCTCACTGCTGTGTGTTTCCACGACAGCCCCAGTGGGACCATAAACTGTTTACACTAGCAAAGGATCTAGCCCCTCATGTATTGCTAAAGCACCTTTTATGCTCTTAAAGCATTAATAATATCAATTAGGCGACCTCACTAATCCCTTCAAGGAAGGATTTTCTTTACTGTACTGATGACTGAACCCAATAAAGCTTCATCTATCAGGCCCAGTTTGCACTAGAAATGCTTCTCCTTTGATAATAAGCAAATACAAGTTTTACTAGCACAAGCATCTTTTTCTTCAAGCATTTCCCAAATAGGCTATACTGGCAAAAGCACTTTTTTTTTTTTTTTCCCCTCATATAGCTACACCTGCACAGAGGATTTTTTGCACTTAATGAAACACAATCTGGTTTAAACGGCCTTTCAGAAGAGCACTGCTGTCCCACAGAAGGTTCAAGGCTAGACCTTGAAGTATATACTTCTGCCTCATATCTGAAATAACTGTTTACAAGGTGGCCATTGTCATCTTGCTGGAAATACAGAGAAATAGAGATGCACATTTACAGGGCAGGCTGGGAGCACTGTGCTTTCTCTGGAATTTGTATTCATGCCATTCTTTTGCTTTAGATGAAATTACGGGTCTGTAATCTGACTGATTCCTCACCATGTACAACTACTTTTAAAACAACTGCAACAAAACCAAGAGGATGTTTCAAAAGCACTGT
The DNA here is from genome assembly GCF_000747805.2 of Chaetura pelagica. Classification (NCBI taxonomy): domain Eukaryota; kingdom Metazoa; phylum Chordata; class Aves; order Apodiformes; family Apodidae; genus Chaetura; species Chaetura pelagica. Next base: position 3,369,394 of record NW_009952974.1, read on the forward strand.
AATTCCATAGCAGGGAAAGTCCTTTTGAACACCACAAGTAAATACCATTCTGAATGATCTGGACATTTTCTGGACTGGCAAAGGCAAACCTAATTAATGAAAAAAACCACACTAAGTAGTTAATCTGGCTCCTTCCCTCCTACCCATGCCTCTTTAGCTGAAAACCGTCTGTTAATAGATAATTGCTTTCTAAAAAAAAAAGGGTCTTACTCTGAACACCATTTGGAAAAAGGGGGTGTAAGCAAGCAGGAAAAAAGGACCTGACCAAACTGGTAACTCTTTGTCTCAAGCAGGTACAACAAGAATCTGGAAGATGAGTCACAGAGAATTAAAAGAGCCCTCAACAGATTTTGCAGAGCACCTATTGAATGCCTGCGTCTCTCACAAGTGTCAGGCCGGATGGGGACAAGCAGGAGGCAGCAGCAGAGGGTTGCAGGGGGATACTCACAGCTTCAGCCTCCCACTCCCACTGCACCTGCTTTAACACGGCTGTGGCCCCTCTCCCTTTAAGCTCAGCTACCTGGCAGTGCCTCATGTTGGCCGATCAGTCCTCTTCAATGACCCCTTGACATTCCAGGAAGGTTTGTATCCAAACTCCCAGTTTGCTGTGGGACCGAAGTGCAGGTGGACGTTCTGTGCTGTGAGCGACGATGCAGTCAGGAGCCTTGCCTCAGGCAGGTCTCTGCACAGCCTGCCCTTTGGCAAAGGGACTGAGCTCAGGGATCTGCTTCAGTTTCCAAAGTCAAAGGACCGAACACCATTGGGTGGATATCCCATGTGAAATTCAAAACCTATCCGCTGCTTGGTGACAGCCCAGAAGTGCTCTTGTTTTCCTTGCACGGTCTGTCCTCTGCAGTCCAAAGCTGTAGCCTTATAACCAGGCAGTGACTTCCTCTGAAGTTGCTTGTATTGACCTAAATAGGTTGGGGCGGGTGAGGACACACAGACAACATGAAAAAGCTGTGCTGGTTGCCCAACAAAGAAGTGTCTGCTTTGTGGTAAGCACTTTTAACATATAAGCACTTTTAACATAGTGTTAAAGAACATGATTTTCATGTTTGTTTAAGTCCACACCAAAAGCCTTGCAAAGTAGTAAAGTGAGTCTAAGTAAAATCTGCATTTAAGTGGCAAACAAAACAGTTAAAACTTTACTTATTGTAATTTGAACATTACCTACTTAGGCAATACATTTAGAACTCACTTAGTATATTTACTCTATATATTCAGCTGTGACTGATACATCTAACAGACCAGGAAATGAACAGTAGGATGGAGCAATGTGAACCAACTATCCTGAGAAAATCAGTGATTATCAGGGAGTGGTGACAAGATGAAGAAGTTCCCCTCCAATTTTAAATGGAACTCAGTCGCAAAAAATGCCTAGTACTTTACAATACCATGACAGAAATAGGGTACAGGAGCTCAAGTCAACTCATGAGAAGCAATCAGTACAATTTTGTGAGTATCTCAACAAAAGCTACCTTCTCTTTCCTACAAGCAAGTAGCACAATATGAAAGAAGTGTCCACACCTACTGCCTGTAGGACAGGCTGCAGCCAGAGAGTTTTTCTTATATCAAATCAAAACTGCTGTGCAGTTTGGCTATTTGCACAAGAACATCAAAGTGTTTTTTTCAAAGATTATTGCAATAAAGTTGGCTGATGCACTCACTGCTGGGGCAAGGAGCAGAGCAAGAACCAAGCAAGGAGCTCCGGTAACAGCACCAAAGTCCCTCAGTTCAAGTAAGGAGAATCTTCCTCCAGGGCAGAGCAGCAGCACTGTCACAGTGGAGCTCTGTCAATTTATCCCAGCCAAGAGTTGGCTCACACAATTTACTGTCCTTAGACCAGTGCTATTTTGCTATTGCAGCCCTCTAGCAAGTATGTTCAGGCTGTGTCATCCTCCACGTTTGCTACATTAATATTAGCTACAAACAAGGTCCTCTATTACCACCCATCACTGCTATTCCAGTACTACTAAATGGAGACTGTTAATTTCTGCATCACCTTCTGCCCTGCTCCCTATTTGTCATTTATAAATCAGCACTGTCTGTCCCCTTGTGCAAGAATAGCTTAAATATGCCATGGGATTAAAACAAAACAGGTTGCAAACTCTGTATGATTTGGGTGCTAACACCTGCCATTTCTTCCAAAACACCTGAAAGAGCACAGGCACTGTTACAGCTCAGGCTGTCCCCTTGACCAAGATGTTTGCTGAGATGTCCCCACAAAGCTGTTTAAGATTTCTGGAGCTTTTCATTCTCCAGGTTACAAACAGGTCATCGTCTTCTTCTGCTATTTCCCCACCATAATCTCCTCAGAATTTGGGCAGCTTATTAGCAAAGAATAACCCTGAAACACCTCCACAGCCCTTTGCCATTTTTGAGCAAGAATCTTGCCCCACCCACAACATCTATTGCTGTGGTTTAGGGCCTTAGCAAGAGTACTATTAAGAATAAATCATAGTACGTGGAAATATTACTGTGAATTATACTAGTGCTATTACACAGAGGCAAGAAAAAAAGCCAACACTGTGCCAGGGACAGCAAGAGCAGGATCACATGGGTCACATTAAGCAGACATTGAGTCTATTAAACCTACATAGGCACTGAGGAGTTAGAAAGGTGAAGAGCTACAACAAGAAAGTGCGTCGTTCTAGTTTTTTTTGCTTAAAAGATGAGAGAGAGCCTAGGGGAGAGGAATGCATGAAAAAGAAAAGGATGAAACTTTTTTTTTTTTTGGCTACTCCAGATGGGGTTTTCCTCTGTTTAAATGCTGAAGAGTACGTGGAAATATTACTGTGAATTATACTAGTGCTATTACACAGAGGCAAGAAAAAAAGCCAACACTGTGCCAGGGACAGCAAGAGCAGGATCACATGGGTCACATTAAGCAGACATTGAGTCTATTAAACCTACATAGGCACTGAGGAGTTAGAAAGGTGAAGAGCTACAACAAGAAAGTGCGTCGTTCTAGTTTTTTTTAGGGGAGAGGAATGCATGAAAAAGAAAAGGATGAAACTTTTTTTTTTTTTGGCTACTCCAGATGGGGTTTTCCTCTGTTTAAATGCTGAAGGACAGAAAGATTTTAAATTAAAATCTTAATAAATACAGCCCTGAGGCTAGTAACATTATTACATCCAAGATGATTACAGCAACCAAGCCACAAAAGAAATATATATATATATTTATTTGAAGCATAATAAGCCTCAGTATTTAGCTAGGAGAAGGCCAGGCAGCTGACTTCCAAACAAGTGAATTTTCCATTCCACTCTGCTGAAAGGATAAACCAACATGCCACATATTTTGCAGGGCTTGGTTTCTTTTCTGTACCAGGTAGCATTATTACTGCTTATACTTTAGAGAGATATAAATAAATAAATTACAGTTGCTCTGATGGTGTGCATGAGGGTTGGCAACAAATAACCCCAAGCTTAAAATATTAAATAGAAGATAGGGATAATTAGTGAGCTTCATTGTGAAAGAGCAATCTAGGTCCCCCAGCTCACTTTAGCAAGGTGTGTTCTCCTTAAAACATTTGCCTTTTTCAGTTGATCCTAGTCTCAAGACAAGGTGCTGTACTTGTTTGTGTGGGGTTTCATTTTAATTACGGGAATGTTTTAATAAATGATACAGGAAAAATATGGGATACAAAGAAAAGGATACAAGCTGATAAAGATGATTAAATCATAGAGCAACTGCGGAGTGGGTCATGAAGTGTTATAATCCCCAACTCCCCTCTGCTTTCTGCCTCAATGTGTTAATGCATCACACTTTAGTACAGTGACACTTTCAGCCCTAGGTGGAAATTCACACATGATGAAGAGGTGGAGGAGGATTTCCAGATGGTCAGACCTCAGGGAGTGAGAAAAGGTGGGGGGAGGAAGGGAAAAACTGCTGAAGGGAATCGGACTTTGGTCACATCAGTAATTTCCAGCTGAAAATGGATTATTAAAAAAACAAACCCTCAAAAAAACAACCACCAGTGATCCCATACCAGAGCCAGGTGTGTTCAGATTTGGATGTTATGCATAATAAATCCTTACTATCACTGGTTGTGAAAGATCCCTTGAAAATATTGGTTTGTGTGCAACAGTGAAAGGTGTGAGCTTCACTCCCTTGGCCAAATTTCAGCATGGGTACAAAAGCATCCCAACACAGACCAAGTTAGCTGTATTGTTCTCCACCTCTCCTATCTAGTAAAGGTTCTTACAAAGGGGTACTTGATCTGAATTGTGCACAAATTCTCCATCCAGGAGAGGTTGTATTTGGCTACTGAGCATCCTTTAGGACAGTCTTCTGCAAGGGCCACCTCTCAAGGAGCAGCGAAGGGCACTGAGACAGAGAAAATGCAAGGCTTGTGGCCAGTTGGTCCCAACACACCCCAAAACAGGCCCCACTCTCCCTTTAGGGGAGCATAAGGCAGCAGCTGCTATCACACAGCTGGACTTCTCTAAGATCTCATTTACTGTGGCCTTTTGGGGGGAATGGGAAGGTAGTCAAGTTCAAGGGGTCTAGTCCTTCAGGGTGAGAGGTGCTAGGGCTGTAGAAAGAATTAGTAATAGGTGGTATTTTGTACAGCCACAGCTCTTTCCAGATGTCACGGTTAGGGGAAACTTAAGAGTCAATTATTTAGGCATCACAACACCCATACACTAGGGGAGGGAGAGAGTGTCCTCATCATGACATAAAAAAAGCCAAGCATCAGGTATGATGGTTCAAACTGCATTTCTATGGGTTCTTGCTTAATTTTCTTAGATGTTCCTTGGATAAAAGGATTTCCCCTACCACAGAACGGACACTAGAGATACCAATGGTGCACAATCAGAATGGAAATTAATATTTATTAATATTAGCAGTATGATTGCACACAATTTACATGTATTTCCCAGATAGTAACAAAATAAATTGACCACAGCAAGATGACCTACTTGGACACATCTCATGAGAAATGAGACCATCACACACAGTTTCCACATTGGGGAAATACTTGTTGTATGTCCACTACCTGTCACTCCCAGTACAAACTACGTTATGCATGCAGGTCAGGAAAAAGGTCAAGGAGATAGAAGATCCTGCTTTGCCTTGTTAAACTTCCACTAGTGCAACTTCAAATCCACCCATTAATTAGCTTTATATATTAAAATCTCATATTTCATGGCAAAATGCAAAGCAACCTCTGGCATCTGATGTGGTAGTTACTTCCACAATGATATACTCAGGAAGTCCAGGTGCTTGTCACTGGCGTTAGTGGCAATCCAAAAGCCTCTGTGCATTGTAAAGCCTGAAGCATCCATCTTGGACTTCAGTCCCTTACAATGATTAGATGAACATCTCTGACTTTCTTCCCTAAGGACTCAATGCAGCAGGTGTTTTCAGTCTGCCCACCTTCCAGATCAGGTGTTCAAAAATGCAGCAATAAATATATTTATTTTTTTCCCCTTCTTCTAAAAGAGCTCAAGGTGGGTGGAGGGGATGGGCAGAGACTATTTTTATTCATACCTTAATTTAGTCAGTAGTCCAAAGTTTCATGGAAGAAGAGCTGGGCTTAGTCCCTTTTCCCACCTGACAGGAGCCCTGGGAAGCATCAGAGGCAGGTCAGGTCTCCTCAGAGGGAGCAGGCTACAGGGTGATGCTGGGACACAAGTGCTCTCTGAGCCTCCGTTGAGTTGGTGTGTGACCAAAGAGAACATGATCCCACAGCTCTCTAGGTAAAGAGTTTAGAGAACCACTAGGCCAGGCTTCCTTGCTTCCCACCCTGATAGCCAAAACATCTGGAACTACCTAATTTACAAGATCAGCTTTAAGAGGACACAGACAGTCCCCTCCCTGGCAAAGAACGCGCCCTGGTAAGTGCACTCTGCTGGGAGAGGAGACATGCACACTCCCTGCAGCAGAAGGGAATTGAGCCATGTGAAATCCCCCATATTCAGCGCTAGCCTTTAGAGAGCTGAAAGTGGTGTATACAAAACACTGCCACGCTGCCAACTACCCTGCCTTTCCCTTGCAAGAATGGACCCACGTTCTGTTTCTGGAAGAAGGCCAACAGAGAGTCTAAATTGCGAAGCCCAAGGGATCCTCGGCCCCCAGGCAAGGTAGATTTAAGAGGCTGTGTTCCCCATGGCTTGCTCAGGCAGCAAAGCCTCTTGGTTTTGGTGGTTACCATTTTGAGGTGATGCATGGCACAGGAAGATTCACTACAAAAGGCAAAGATCTGGAGTTTGTGGTGGCTGCCAAGAACAGGCATTGCAACACACCACTGTGATGCCTAAGACCTTTTGTAAGTCTGCTTCCCCCAAACTGAAACATTGCTGCCATTGCCATGCTTGCAGTCCACAAAGCACTAACAGATGGAACTCCTAGAGTCCAAATCACTGTGCAACACTGTACAGATCTAGGTCTGCCCAAAGAGTGGGCATGACAAGAGAGCAGAGATCATGAGTTAAACTTGCATAGTGACTCCTTCCCCTCTAAGTGACAAGGCACAAATAAACTTGCAGGATTGAGCCTGTAGCAAAATTGGTCCTGCTATAGTTTATCTTCTGTCTAGGTAGCAGGGCTGAATTTATTTAACAGGAGCTGTTAACTAATAGTAAAACAATCCAGGTGTAAGTAAGGGTAGATTTAGAGAAGGCAAACACTTAACTATGTATATATTAAGACTTGAAAGTAAACAAGTGATTGATAGCAGAGACCACCCAGGACACAGCTGAGATACTTCTCACTATGGACTTCCAGGCTCTAGATGTTATTTTCTGGTTTTGGGCTTCTGATGCAAAAAAAACATGCAAGAGGCCCTCCTAGTAAGAAATGACTAGCACCTTTAACTGGAAAGCCAAAATTAACACCCTTGCTAAGACACCTTTCCTACCCTTACCCCTTGGGTTAGCTCTCACAACAAGTGGAACCACAAAAGAGCCTGTGATGACCTGAAGGGAGAATCTGGTGGTAGCAGAGGGAAACAGGGGTTGCACTGTGCATGCATCACTTGCTGCAGCCTGTCTGGGGTGACGGTGTTGTCAGCAGG
>NW_009952974.1:3376840-3386033 GCF_000747805.2 Chaetura pelagica
CAGCAGGAAAGGGTTACCCAGAGAGGTGGGGCTGCTTGGAAACTGGCCTGGATGCTGCAGAGCTTTTCACCTTTTGCTTCCTTAGTTTTTCCACAGCTAGGAACAGGCTGCAAGCTCATTCCAGTTTCTATGTTCAGCATAGGTCTTCATCTACTTGTTTAACTCAAAGCCCTGTAAAGTTCTTTTTTTTTTTAGGAAGAAAAAAAGAACAGAAAGCAAAGTATGCATTCCTTTGTCACAGACCCACATTTTAAACACTCCAAACTTACTAAATACTTTACCTGATTTTTGTCTCATGGGGAAGACTGCTTCCCCAGAACCTATATCCCCATTTCTTTCCAAAAAAGAACAAAAGATAAGTTTTAACTTGGTGTTGATGCAATATTCACCCCACCCAGAACAGTGTAACCAACTTTGAAAGCTCATGTAAAAAACATGAAGAGTAATTTTTACTTAGCTCTTGTTATGAACAATTCAGAGATAAGAAACAAGGCAAGACACGTCTCAGCTGCAAGTGTGAACATGATCTCAACACTGCAACATTTTCCTTCCCTGGCTAGAGATGGGTTGGCAGCATGAGGTATATGAAGGTAGGTTACAGGTGACAAGAATGTAAAAAGCCTATTATTAAACTAGGTGTAAACAGTCTTGAAACTTCATTAGGTCCAGGGAATTCAGCCCTGGACATTGCACCTGCTTGATAATTCACTAGAAATTAACAGGAAACAAATGTTGTGAACTTGAAGCTAAACTGGAAAGGATTCAGATGCAGCTTTCCTGCCCTTTCACTGGGCAGTGAATGGAAAGCAGTCAGTATCATGGACAAACTCGACGTGCTTTCTTCTTTCAGGAGTCTTGTTCATCACAAGTTTTCACCAGGTAGAGAGGACAGGTCATTTGCTGTCCTCCAACTGCAACTATAGAAGTGAACTGCAGAACTACAGTGTGTTAAAGGTGCATTTCAGCACTGACCTATTTTTGTTCATCTGCCATGGGAGAGACATGTGGAAACATTGTGGTTTGATGGGTTTGATTAAAAATATGCTAATGAATAAAGAAAATTAAGTGCATCCCTTGGGCTTCTGGCAAGCTGCCAAGACAGACACTGGGACCACCAACAGGGGGTCCTTATGCTTCAGCTTTTGCAATCTTTCCGTTTCCTACTGCAGAGGATGGTGACCCAGTGGAAACAGGGCTTAAAGTTGAGTGTTTTGTGTGTCCTGCCTCCACTCCTCTCCAAATGACACAATATTTTAAAATACATGCCCCAGGTGCTGGAATCAGCAAGCATAAGAACACCTTTGTTTTAATTGAAAAAAAAAATACTTCTACCATCATTGTTGAAGAAGGCAAGCTTGCAAACATGAAGCAAGGGCACTCAAAAGGCTTGGAAACAAAGACCGCGAAAGTGAACTCCAAGTTCCTTTTTGAAAGCATCTCATTATTTCTGAACCAAATGTAGTTTGAGAGGCCTGACTTACAGTTTTCAAGCTCCTGAGGCAAAGGTGCAAATGTGGCCTTTATTTCCAAGCAGAAGCTCTGCATGCCCCCCTCCCGCCATACTGTTCAGGGAGAAGAAGGGAAGAAAATCGAAACTCAAACAGGAACAGTGCTACCCTCTGCTCCACAACAGTTTGCTGCACTACCATCATTGCTCAAATGGATTTACTCAAGGTACCACGTGAGAAAGCTCTAACCTGGCTGCAGGAATTGATGAAACACATACCCTGCTGCTGTTCCTCAGATGGGAACAGCTCTCATTAACAAGGTCTGAAGTGTCCAGCTCTCCTAGTACTCATAATCCTTATGCAGGTAGTTGTTCTTCCCTTAGCCTGATTCACACTCTGTTGTCCTGTAGTATTCAGAGCGGAAACAGGGTAGGTGACCATAGTTGGGGACACAAGTGCCTGTCATCCAGTGGCACTGCTCAGCACCTAATTGGAGTGTAGTCACCAGGAGAGAAAGGAGAGCTCATGTTTAACTAAAATGTCTGCATCCAAGTAGAACTAGGAGGATAGAGATAAAGATGAACATCCAAGTACAAAGAACCAAGCAGGCCTACAAAGAAGTGAAAATGGAGACCTCAGAGTGAAAGAGGTTCTTCCACAGCCATGACCATGGCATGACTGGAATATTTATATTTAAAAACAAAACACCTAGTCCACCCTGAAGGCATTTGTTCAGCAACCTAGTAGGTTTTGGTTCATAGCTCCACCTCCCCAGCCAGAAAAAAAAAAAAAAAAGTTTTACCTTCTCATTCCTGAATCCTGTAATTCTGGGCAGGCCTGGATCCTTCTGTCAGGGAGGTCTGTGTCTGAGCAGGACCATCTCTCTCAAGTTCTTAGCAGCTCTTCTAAAATTGAAGAACCAGATGAACTTTTAGGAGTAAAACTGCAGGATATCTTGGGCAATGTTGCCATGATGTTTTTTTATTTAGGAGAGAACCTGGCTATAATTTTTAGATAATTACTCCTTCCACCAGTCCACAGTTCTTTTCCTTGTTTACATATATAGAAGTATAACGCCATCATTTTGTGGGGAGGGTAATCATGTTGCAGAGCACTTTTACAGACCACAGATTGAGAAACACTCATCCAAACAGCAAATTCATTTTGTTGTATGTGTTTTCCTTTTAAAACCAAAACAGAGGTAGGGAGTAGCTTTCCTTGTCTCTCAATGCTACATGTATGCACAAGTTTGTCCTTGAATTATGGTATTTGGCCCATGAAGCCAACATGCACAAAGCCTCTGACACTCTGAACACTAGACTCTAAAAACAAACGCTGTAAACTCTGATTATATCAAAAACATGATTCTGCCTCAAAGCCAAGTAACAAAGCTCATTGAAGGGAACTTACTGTAAACTCTGGAGATTAATCAACGTTATTAGGAAGGCAACTGCAAAGCACATGGTCCCAGTCTCACCTTAGCATTTTACCTCCGACTGCTTTAGAGTTACAAGGTTTAAGGAGTCATTTGCTGGTATTTCCCTCATATTCCCACAACAGACACTGAATAGCTTGCAACTTGGGAGGAGGAGAGTCTGAGGGGTGGGGAAAAAAAAGATTTAAAAGTAGGATGTTCCCCCTCGATTAAGGCTTTATATTGCGAAGAAAAAACAGCATCTTTAGTCACCCTTAGAAGCAAAATGTTTTGCGAAGTACTGCACAGACCCATGGAACAATAAGTATTCTTTCTGGAATGCAAATCAGTGCTCAGTGAGCAGAACAAACTTACACTTGCAATGCAAGCTGGTTTAATGCCATAGAAATAGTGAAGCCACCATCCTCATTGGGTGTTCTGCTGCTCACTAGAATGTTTAGGCAAGAATTAACATTAGCATTTGCATGCAAAAGAAAAAAAATTAATTTAGAACAAGGTCTCCTACTGCATGAGAATCATGGCAGAATAAGAACAGAAGAATCCAGTTAGTGTGGATTTCTATGTGTAATTCAGGTAGCAGATTAATGGCAGCTACTCACATGCTCCTCTGAGCATGCTGAACAGTCCCTTTCCATGGCAGAGCTTCTGACTTTTAAACTAAGCCACAAGATGGAGCCAACAGTTTTTAGTAAGATGTGCCTGTACCATCTCCGGCATCAGCAGAACATTTAGCACAGAGAACCACAGTAATGCAGGGTTCTGGCTGGGGCAGAACACAGGAAAGGACGAAGGCAGGAGCCGAGCCAAGTGTGTTCAGTCATTCTCCAGTTTACTCCAGCTGCAATTTGAGAGACCTGCTCCTCACAACCATCTACAACAGAACATTTGAAGAAAAAGGTGACATTCTGGGTTGCAGGTACAGCTATGTAACACAGCTGTGCTCAGAACCTTCTCCTGCCTCCTACACGTTTCATGCTACGCTTTCTATGCTGCACAATATTTTTTAAATTACTGCACTAGAAAGTAGAACTATGTAAACCACCATGGCAATCTCCAACACAGGGCAACCACCAGGCAAGCACCATGTAAACAGGATTATGTAAATTGCTGCAAAACTTGGCCAGAAATCATCAGCAAGGAGATGTTCTGTCTCCAGCTCAGTGGCAGCAGAAACTGCACACAAAGTTTACTGTGAATCCCTTATCTATGCTACTCCAAACCAAGTGGCATAACAGTACAGTGACTCTGTCCTGAGCCATCCTGTCTCAGAGACATCTCATCTGCTCTACTACAGTCTGTTCATTGCAAAAACACACAACAAATCAAGTCTGGCACCCTCAGAGGACTAAGGATCGGTATTTCCACATAGCATTGCTTATTTTATTATTTGAGCCACAAGATGGACTGAAGAAACAGGAAATAAACACTGTCATTTACACAGCTGATACAAGCTGTCTTACCAATTAAATTGGTCGTGAAAAATTAACTATGAACAATTCAAACTACTGCACTGGTTTAGTCCTGAAATATATGCAGTTCATTTCAGGAAAACCAGTGATGGGGTCCCTTAGTCACCTCCTCCATTCTCCCCTGCCTTATCACAATCTGCAATATAATCATGTGACAAATTTGATACAAAGCTTAGTTCCAGACACTGAAAGTCAGCAGTTGCATGGTTCAAGAATTTGAAAAGTAGACATGCTTTTAGAATGCTGTAAAAATCAATAACAAACACTTTCCTGTTTTTCTTTTTATTATCAATAGTAATACAAATCAGTTGTATTAGCATGATAATGAAAAGTGACCAGTTTTACAGACATTTAAAATGTTTGTGCAAGTTAGAGACAAAGCTCTGAAGCTATTTAAGAAAAAAAACAAACCAAGAATTTACATTGTATAAATAGCATACATAATTTAGAGGCAGTTTATTAAATCTTGCAATCACAATCACTTCTTCTACAACTAAACCTCTTCCTTGGTGTTGGAGATAACACCTTCCCCCCCAGGAGGAACACCTGCCATTCCCATAAGTGTGGAGATTATAGTGATAATCAGAGCTTTTTTTTTTTTATTATTCCTCTTCCCTCCTTCTCCCAACTATAAAGTCAACAGGAGGTGAAGATGGCAACATATGCTTGTAGCAGTTAGAGAGCTTCTGTCTACATAAGCTCTGGGTTAAATTGATAACCAACATTGAGCAAGAATTGATAGACCTGTATGTCCCGATTAATGGCTTAACATTTTGGAAAGCTTTAAAGAGATACTGGTGAGCATTTCATGAGATGCATTTCCCCCCTGCCTCTTGCTACATTCCAGGGTATAGCTTTGTGCCTCAGAGCTAAAGTATTCTTAGGCATCATATTCGCCAGATAGCCGTCTGAAGTTCCAGTTGAATCCTATATAACATCTTACTGAAGTTAAATGCCCAGAAAATTTGTGCATACATCTTTCACTTCATCAAGGCAAGTGTTCACCTAGAAATTGCAGTTAAGGCGCATGGGTCTGCACAGAACACGACAGAAGTAATTGAAGATGCACCTCATGTTGCATCTGTACTCTCATCTGGAGAGAGATGCTCCTAAAAAAACCCACAGGAGTCAGGTCTGCCCTTGCACTCCTGGGGTTCAACCTGTTGTGGAAGTGGAACATCATGTGACTACTTAGCATCTGTTATAATGGGGGCTTTTCCCATCCTTCTGGTTTGAGCAAGCATGTAAGTCTGGAGCACCTTAACACCTGCAGCTAAGCCACCTATGGAAGACTGCAAACAGCAGTTAACAGCTCCCTGACTGGGTTCAGCCATTACATAAGAAAAATACTAGAATGCTTAAGTGCAAGTATGTAGTCAAGTCTTACATGACTTCCAGCTTCAAATATCAAGTTACTTGCCTACAGCCATGCTCCAGAAAGCTTTAAGAGCATATTATACTAATGAAGAGAAGTCCTGGTCTTTAGTTACCTAACTTGTGAAGGCTGCTAGAATATATCAGCTTCAAAACAGCCTTCAGTGGCCTCAGCTACACCACATGGCTAGTGGGCAGCCACACGCACCCTCTCTTGCCAAAGTTGTCCTTGTTTGATACATCTGATCTGCAAGTACTGATTCTGACTAGAAGCCAAAGTTCCTTTTACTCTGCTTACAGGAAAGCCCCAAGTCAAAAGGAAGCATTTCTCTGTTCCATTATTTATTCACTCTAGTCAACTCACCTAATGTTGATGTCAATTGATGTCCAGTGAGGCACACCTGGAAGTCATTCAAGAGCCCTCAGATTGTATTGTCCTTGTTTAGAAGGGCACACATTTTGGCACTTCCATCGTAGGAGGTGAAGGCAGCAGGATTCTAGTCCAAGGGAACAGTCTTATTGCCTTCCCAATACAAGTTAGAATGCTTGTTGCCCACTGTTACGAAGTAGCCAAGGTAGCTGCCTTGTTTATCACCTTTCTAGCTACAACTGGAAAGCTAAATTGAAGTTTGCCACAAGTACACAGGAGGAATACCGAAAAGCTGCTGTATTTAGTCTCTAGGCCTAGTCCTTCTGGAAAAGGTGACAAGCACAGAACACTGAAGAGATGCAGCATCAAGCTATGAAACAGCACATACCTTCTTCCAAGTATGTCCACCTCAGTAGCATTTTATCGGTTGAAAACAAATAATCAAAAACCCCTGAGTGAGAACAGCAAATGGACTTTAAGAACACCAGTGGGAGACTCACTGAATAGAAACTCATCTGTCCTATCAAATACTGTCAGGTACTTTAAGACTAAAGTGATCAAAGGTCAAAGCATGCCAGTCTCTTGAGCCAACACAGCTGAGCTGCTCATTGTGAACTTTGCTGAGTTCATGATTCATATAGCAAGAAAAGGTTATTCAGTTTTGTTAGATCCATTTTACAATCTGCCTCAGAGGGGCTTGACCTAGATAAGCTTGTGATGTGAACTCAACTGTTCCTTATCCTTTAGGTTAATTAAGGACTTAACCTTTAGGTCTCAACTAAAACCAAACTTAAGCAAGTTGCTTTCCTCCAGCAGCAGACATTAATTTGCTGTATGCAAAACGTGCAATCAAAACTGAACTCTATGCATGGAAGCTCAAGAGGAAACGTTGTTTTAAGTGTTATAGCTGCAAGAATACTGTAAAGTACTTAGGCTTTAAATTTTGGTAATATAGCTCAAGTGACAGGTTCTATAACCCAGGAAACTCCCAGCCTCTGCTTCAAAACTGTACTGTCAAGTTGGCTTTGTAATATCAATTAATTACACTGTTAAAATATAAATATTTCCAGAATTGGCTAGCTATTCTTTCTGCACATACAAGATAACAAAGAATGAATTTAACTTGACAAGAAAGAAGATTACAGCACCTTTTATTTAGTACAGTTTCCCCAATCTAATGAGTTGCCTGACAAGTTGAACTAGTTATGGAAGACAATGAGTTTGGGACAATAAGTCCCTATGAAACCTCAGACCAACAGAGGTTCTTGTATCTAACATCTTTTTTTCAAAGTTCAGAGGTGGAATGCACAGCAGCAATCTAGTACATGTTAAGAATTGGTTTTCAACTTCAAATTACAATACTATGTAGCGAACAAGATTCACTATTCCTTCTCCTCAAAAAGAAACAGTGTTTGTTAATTTACTGGTGCAGTGTGCTTCACTGAACAACTACATAGCACATTGCTTTCACCAAGTAATTGTGTTTTAAGTATCTGGTTAACAAGCAAGATTCAGTCATTACTTTAAGCCTCTCTACACCTTCAAAACAGAAGATGCCATAATTCATTGAGACACTTCACAATCAGGAAAGACAGCTACTTTCCACAATAGTAACATAAGAAACATAAGTCTTTTTTGGCAGCTGCACTTAATTTAAACTGCATCAGAAAGCTCAGTTCAGTCAGCTGACAAGAGGAGCTGCTAAATACTGACTTTTGTTCCATTTCTGCCCTGGGTTTTGTTGACCAATACATGACCACCATTGCATGACCGACAACAAAACTCAACAGGCATCTCCATGTGCTAGGTTGCTGTGCATCAGGAACAGTACATATGAATTTAACAGTTTGTAACAGACATGGCAACTGCTTAACTTCATTTGCTTTTTGACACCATACAACTCACTAGCCAAATAATCACTGAGAGGTAGCATGTATGCCTAACCTATTCCAAGTCATGATTGCATGATATGACCGATCCTCACCCAAAGTCTTCACTTTCAGCAAGACAGGAGACATATACAGATGCTCCCACTTTTCCCACATGATCACAAGTGTTCCAATAAAAACAAAACTGATGAAATCAACACTTTCATTTTCACCATTCCAGTACCAGGGAGAGGAAGGATGATGGATGTAGAGTTGGTGTAATTGAGTCTAGCCACAATACATGGAGGAAACCCAGGACAACACTTTGAGGAGATCATGAAAATATTATTCTTTTCAAAGAAAGGCTTACAGTAATTTTCTCACCCCATGCCACTAATTTAAGGATGAGAAGACAGATCAGCAGGGAATGCATCTAGCCAGTATTTAAATAACCATTTTTGCATTGTCTAAGTAAGTTTGAATTGAGTCCATAGGTCTGATTCACGAATGCTGTATTGACTAAACAGAACATGGATAAAATTGAGTTGACTCTTAAGTGTCAGTTGCTATTTCTTACATGGAGTGCGGTGAGGAAGCCAGCATTTTTCAATGTAAGAAAACTCAGCAACAACTAACGGAACATGGGAGACTCAAACCCTTTATCAGATGTCATCTAGCTTTCCTGCAGTTTGCAACATTCAAGGAGGGCAGCAACAGTGGAAAAAATTACTGAACCTGAACAGCTATGCTTAGTAAGGCCAGTAGAGGTTCAAGAGAAACATATTCAGAGAAACATTAGAGTAAACTAGGAAGTCAATACAAAAGTATTTCATATAACCAAGCTGAAGGATTGTAGTTCTGAAACTGTTTCTAGAACTACGCCCATTTCAGTTTAAGTAGGCATCGGTTTTATTGGACACCTGAAATGGTTTCAAAGTTCTGTTTTCACATTTTGAAGGTGTGATATGCAAAGCAAAAAATAAGGGAGTCAATACAGACTTCCTTTCATGAATCCAGCCCTATGTTCTTAGTGGTATCTTATCCATGCCACCTGTAGATAGATATTTACAGTTCTCAAGCCTCACAGTAAGCAACATCTTTCTTTAAAGCTTTTCTTGTTCTTGCTGCTTTTCTTGCCATTCTTGTCTTTGTTTTCTGACATTTTCTTTGCTCTGATTTCTCTCATTAAATCAAAGAATACCTAAGAGAGAAAAAAAAAAAAAAAAAAA
>NW_009952974.1:3386864-3410121 GCF_000747805.2 Chaetura pelagica
GATCTGCCACCAGAAAGCAGAAAACTACTGTAGTCAGCAGCAAATAATGATGTAGCACCACAGCATACACAATACAGCAGAACTGAGTTTCGATGGATCCCAATGACAAACTCAATGTCAGAATTATCCAGCATGTCAAGCAGTGGCACTAAGTGGGACAGTCTCATCTGGCTACCAAATCATTCAACAGGCCTATTTTAAGAGTTTTTTATTGCATCAGCCTCGTACGAAAGCAGCATTCAGAGTTCATGAAAACATTTGTCTGTGCCTAATAAACATTTCCAGGGAAATCACTCATGTTAACTATGTGAAGCATTCAGTCCAGACCTTTCCACGTAGTTACAAGCACACTCTGCTGTGTAGTATTCTGCCTAATTTATAATTAAAAAGCTACAGCATTCAAGTGACAGTTTAGGCACAGAAAATTCTCAGACTATGTTCTAAGAAGGACTCAAGAGAAAGTCGTTACTCTGATTTTTTCTTCAAAATTCTAGCTGATTTCACCCTTCAATACCTGATGTCTAAGATGTAACAGCTATTTTAGCTGTCTACACGAATTGAGGGTAGTGCTAGATGTAAGTGTTCTTTGTCTAAAGAGACAACTGCTTACAGTTTGTAGACTCTCAACACATGCACACTTTTGGAGTCCTTAGGAAGAGTAATTTCAGACAATCATCTGTGGGATGGCAGAGTAAAAAGGCACCCTCTTCTTCAAGAAACCCCCACTAAGCACAGAAAGGGGAGGCTTGAAATCGATTTTTCCCCAGTGGGCAAACACTCCCTAGTCATAACTCATCTCTTCCGGAACAAGCCACCACCACTACTGTTTATGTGAGAAGCCAGCAGCATGCTGACAATGACTCCTAGACCTGAAGGGTAAGTCCAAAAAACAGACAGGGACACAGTAAGAAGAGGTATTCTCAAAATTCCAAGTAGTCTTGGCAGAAAACAAGAATGAAATCCTTAACATTAGTCATACCATATGTAGCTTTGTAGGGAAGGGGGAACAATTTTTAAGTGTTTATAGCTTTCTATTGATTGCCATTATAATAATAAGACAACCTATAAACAAAATGGTACTCGAAAGCTATTGGTTCAGGTACAAACAGTTAAAACAAGATAATCACATTAACCTGTACCAGGTCTCTGGCTTCTCTAAGTTAGGTATTTCGTTAAATGTACACATTCCAGTACGTTCACTTATTTTTTATAATCTAGGCTTTCAGAAGCCCACTGGGGATTTGCTTTTGTCCCAGCAAGAGTCATCTACTAAACAAGCAATAACAATCTAATTGAGCAGATGTCATTTGTCTTACCTTATCTACATTTGCTCTAGTTTTGGCAGAGGTTTCTACATACTGCACACCCCACTCCTCTGCTTTACTTCTAGCCTCTTCTACAGGCACTTGTCTGCGCTCTTCCAAGTCAGATTTGTTTCCCACTACCAGTAAAGGGATTTTATCTTCTTCAGCCTTCACACGTAGGATCTGTTCCCTAATGCATCAGGTAATCCAAATAAAAATATCCATGTTAGTAGTAGCAACAAAAACCCCACTCTTATCAGCAGTGGATCAAGTGGTCTGCACATTACCAGTACTTACAACAGTACTCAACAGTACGTATCCCAGCAGTTGATCACACACTTTGAAAGTATTCCAAGTTAAACATACTAATGCTGTGGGCTTTACACCCATAGAAACCCCACACTTCTAGGAAGGCAGTTTAACCATTTAGTTTGTACGTTTCCTATCCAGGCTATAATAAAACGTATGGCAGAAGAGCAACTCACAACAGGAGCTCACACCTGAATTAGGAACAGAGTACAAGTGACACATTTGCAAAGTTTCACCTTGGCAATTAGTCACCATCTTCCATTTCCAGTCTAGATACCACCTCAATATAGGTCTTGGCAACACCAAGACTTTGCCAAGGCAGTAGGTTGGGAACAGCGTACGTAGGTGGCAGACACCATTCTTAATGCATACTAAACTTTACATAAAGGAGTTACTAAATTGTGCTGAACTGAAATGCTAATCACCTTCCTCTTCAAAAAGACTCCAAGAAAATACCTGAACCATCAGCATTAACCTAGCTATTCTTTGTCATTCTAAAAGGACCTTTCTGCATGTGGAAAAGAGACCATGATGTTGCAGGTCAGTCTCAATGTCTGTGCTATTATTGGAGTAAAATATGGGTTGAAACCAGACTGACACATGTTGCTGTCCATCTAGGACTCTGGAAGAGCTGTCTACAGTTATTTTTTGATTGGGTCATTTTGTTACGAACAACAGCCAAACTAGGGACAAGCATGGTGCTGCATCCCCTCAGTCCAACCTACTTCAGAGGCTTGCCCTTTCCACCCACAAAATAACTGAATGTATGTCGAGTACGAGAATCTAAACCAGCATTAACACTCAAGTGGACATTCTGCTGTTGCATTCAGCTGCACCTTCACACGTTCTCAAATTAGAGAGGCACTTAAAGCAATTACTGAATGCATAGCATCAGCAGGTGAGATAGGGTTTAAAGACAAGTCCATAGCTCATTCAGTATCCAACTTATTCATAGTTTAAGAACTGAAGATATTACAGAATCAATAATACCAATCTGTAGTTTAGCCTGTGATGCTGGTGACTCATACTAGACATGCCCTTCCTCCTTCCTAGGGAGGAGTTTTCCAAGGAGCTGGTTCTCACATGTCAGCCTAATTAAATACTCCATTTAACTAATTTCACTATTTGTTTACTTCTGACCCATTGAAAAGTAGGAGATTCTCCATCTCTAAGATTTTAGACGTTTCTTGCTCATTGCCCTTGTTTAGGGCTTACATAGCTTTTTCATTGTTTTGTTGTGCTGGAATCTTGAACCAACATACAGTTAACCTAGTTACAGAAGTCTGACAAAAAACCTGCAAACTGCCAAGATAAACACCCCTGCTCCTTTGCATCCAAAGCCTTAAGCCTTGGATTTAACCTTACACGTCACTTTAGCACACTAGCCAAAACATAGCCT
Organism: Chaetura pelagica; assembly: GCF_000747805.2. Lineage (NCBI taxonomy): Eukaryota > Metazoa > Chordata > Aves > Apodiformes > Apodidae > Chaetura > Chaetura pelagica. The sequence continues at coordinate 3,389,877 of NW_009952974.1, forward strand.
GAGTATTTCCAAGTGTCACATTTTCTTCCTGCTTTTTGTAATGGTATTGAACTTTCTTCTATTCTATACTATGAAGAGTCCAAGTACTCAGTTTTTTTCGTCCTACAACAGTTCAGCTGTTTAACTCTTAAGCGCTTCAGTTAGAGCAAACTGAGCAGAATAGCTCTGCTTGTGTTCCCTACCGCTGCCAGCCTTCTAAAGTCTAGCAAAGGTGCAGAAGTGTTATGTGACAAAGGAATAACATTTTTATACCTCTTTAAAGTCTCCAGTCTCCTACTACTTTTGGAATAGTATAATACATTAAGAACCTGGATTAAAGTCCTAGAATGTGAGGAGAGTTTGCCATAGCTTCATGAATAACCTAGAAATAGGTGTCTACCTTGCATCAATATTTGCATTACCAATTAGTATCTGTTAACCTTGCATCACTGGAGCAAAGTGAACATAAGCCAGACTGATAAAGAGCTTTTATTCTGACAAACATAAGGAATACCTAACACTTACCTAACACTTTCCCTGTGTTTTGGCAAGTTTGATTTCAAGTTGTACAGCTGTCCTAGGGAATCTCTGGATTACCTTCAACACTGAGGCAACAGCTATTATCAAATAAGAGTTTAAACCATTGCCCTGAAAAATCCAGCTACATGAATTCTGAGACAAAAACAGATTAAACCCCTTGTTTTTATTTCACACTAAACAGCAGTTTCTGTGCTCAGTCTGGTTCTGAATTTTGTGTTAGAACTGCTAATCCCCAGAACAAAAATGGAAGCATTTACTACTACTGTGTGTCTTTCTAGGAATAGATCTGCCTACAACAGCAGTGCTTGGCTGCCAACCCTTGTTTGGCACCAGTCCATACCTGAGAATGGAGGCTAATCCTTCCTTTCCTTGGAGCACCTGCTTCTAGCAGGTACAGTGTCTGAAACCTGGCCAAAAGGCAGACTTAATTCCAGAAGTACGGCTCTAAGATAATTAAACTTCACATCCACAAAGACTGAAAATTGGCTTGAATGTGCATGTTTCAGGAGCCCAAGAATCTCTTACTTGTCTGAAGTTGTGCTTTGCGTAATGTACTCATAAATTCAAGGCATAAAGACAACTAGCGCCACAGGCTGGATATTGTGGTTTAACTTACCAGTTACTGAGAGCAAAATGGCTGGGTTGCCATGCTTATTAATCAACTGGCAATGGACAAAGGCTAAAGAGTTGCACATTTTAAGAAGAGTTGTCAGAGCAACTTGGGAACCAGATATTTCCCCTGCCTGGAAGAGAAACTACTTACCGAAACTCTGCTGTTGCTGTAAAGGATTCATGCTCTGTTATTGAGAAGACTAGAAGAAATCCTTCCCCACTGCGGAAATAGTTATCTCTGATAGCTGCATAATCCTCTTGTCCTGCTGTGTCCAGAATGTCTATCTGCACTTCTTCACCATCCAGAACTACTTTCTTCCTGTAGCTGTCAGCCTTGGTAGGTTCATAATCTTCCACAAACTGAAGATAAGGGATTAGAGTTTAGAATTACTGTCAAATGGTATTTGTCCATATCCATTCTCTTTCACTTCAGTGACATTTAAATTCCAGAAAACCTGTTCATAAGTCAGTCAACTACTAAGTTCCACCACTTTTTTTTTTTAGTTTTACTATAAAAACAAATTATTTAAGCACTCAATACATTGAAGAGCCAGTCTGCCTAGTCAAGATAAACTGTTTTGCTACATGAAACACTGTGCAGCAACTTCAGCACAATTTAAGGGACAAGATTATAAGCTACCAGCAACACAGTGGCATTATCTAGATTTCCCACTTCAAGAAAAATAATTGCAGTGTACTTTAGGTACAGATATCTAAAGCTCCAACAGGTGTAATGACAGCGTCCAGCTGCTTACCATGAAAACCTCCTCCATAATTACACAGGCACAGACTTCAGTCCATTCAATATTGATCAGAACCACAAAGCCACTACCAGTTCAACTTGTAGTTCTGAGCTGATAGCACACAGGCAACAAAGGTTCCTTACCTTTCCACTCCCTCTTAGCCTCAAAGCACATAATTATGTGCCAGGAGCTTGATTAAGCCAACTGCCCTTCACTAATGACTGTGCCACCTGTTCAGATATTCACATCACTACAGTATATGAGAACAGCCTATAGGTAAATACTAACTTCTTAGTTACAGGATCATGTATTCCTTCACATACTAGTCTGGATTGTCTGATCTAGCTTCCTATATACATACCAGTGTGGAAGAATTCATGCTATGAACACACCTACTTCATCATTCAGCTCAGAATGAGCTAGAATGCTTACTTCTGACTCAAACCTTAACTAGCCTTAAAGAAACTGCAAGAAAATTAAAGTTCAATGCCAACTGGTAACCGCCTCTGTGCACTCAGACAAGCACATTCGCATTCTGCCTATCTTTTGAAGACTGTTCTTTCACTAATAAGCTTATATTTTGTTACCCTTAGCCAAAGATGCTCCCAAAGGACACCCTTCCCAGATACCTACATTCTTCTCCCACCAGTCAGGTCATCAGGTCTCTTGTTACTTACATGTAGTTCCTCTGTCCCACTAAAAGAAGTTTCATAAGTTGTAAACATTGGTGCTTTAGAGAAGCTGAACCAAAGCTACTTACCTCATCATACATAAATTGAAGAGTGAGTGCAGATTTGCCCACACCTCCACTGCCAACCATAATTACTTTATGGAGGGCCAAAGAACTCTGGTTCTTGCTCTTGCTGGCAGCCATTGTCCTGCTTGCCACAGATGAAGTACCAGGCAACTAATCAGATCTGCAGACAGAAGAAACAGGAGTCACCATCCATGACACTGGTGACATCAAGGCAGCATGCAGGTAAAGCATCTCACTAAAAAAGTGCCAAAATTTTCTCAAAGCAGCTATTAGTTGAACAAGCTGTTCTTATTAATAAGCCTATCTTACACAACTGCTATTTAAAGCAGTCTCCAAAAGAAAAATATCTCACTTCCTCAAACAGCATGAAATTAAGTGGTTCTCATTGTTCTTTTTATAAGGATTTAACCTTTAAAAAATGTTTATTTAATGTTGATGAAGCTTCACTTTAAACAGGAAGCAGAGTTATACCTTAGATCTGCTTATAGGTAGAAAGGTGACTTTTGATCTCTCTACATAGGCTAAGCAAAAAACAGACATACACAGTGAATTCTGGCAGGAACAAGTTGCAAAAGCTTCCAGCTGAAAGTATTATAACATGGCATTAGCATTTATTTTATACTCTTCCATCCTTCGGACGCTACAAGTCTAATTTGCTTTTGGAAAAAAAAAATAAAAAAATCCTGCTTTACTGCAAGAAATTCTCAGTTCTTCTTCTGATAATGCAAAGCCATAAAAAAGTAAGCTTAAATAAAGTACTAGTTAACAAGCCTTTATCTGTGTATCATGGAAACCAAGAAATTAAGTACTAGACACCTCATAAAAATAATACTGATTTTTCTAAATTTATTTTTTAAGAGTAGCTGGACACAGTACTTTTGACGGAAACACAAGCATCAGCTCCCACACCCTGATTAACACAGATCAGCAACTCTATAAGCAGCACATTGGGAATAAATGCTAAAGTGACCGATATAAAAAGAGAAGTGTCACCAGTCAGGATTCCCACAGTGAAAAAAACATTCATGTGTACTCCAGACTCATGATGGCTATAAGGTAGATGCCAGGATAGTAACACTTGTGTCCTCACAGCAGGACAACTGTGAGCCTCAGCTGTTCATACCCTGACAGAGTGCTGTAAAGAGAGGAGCATGCCATCCAGGGAACACTGCCATGGAAAGTGGCTATACCAACCTTGATTTATAGCAGCACCCATTATTCCAGAAGCAACAGGTCTACCAGGAGTCTCAAATTTACCTGGATATGACTACACCAGAAAGACACTGGAACTGCCACATCATCAAGTTTTATTGGATAAAACTACAAGGCTTGCAGTAGAAGAGTATTATATTGGAAAAGCCTTCAGGATATCTAACTGCCCTAAACAAAAATAATTATGGACTAAGGGACTGTCAACCTGCAAACATACTACAGGATTATTTAGCCTGGAAATGACTTTTGGATGCTGTCCAGCCCAAACCTCTCCCTTAAAGTGGATTGTTTACAGCAAACTGCTTCACGTGCCCTGGACTCTGGGGTTGACATTTCCATGACCAGTCTGGGAAACCTGTGCTGGGATACACAGATTAAGATTTCTCCCCTTGTCATGACTTGATGTTCCTAGAAGCAACAAATCAAAGTTCTCATTGACTGCTTCATACAAGAATAAACATGCCAACATGAGGGCCAAGAAGTGCCCTGAGGATTGCATTTTCCAACATTTGAGCAGTAGTATTTTTCCACGCAGAGTATTTTACTCACAACTGTTTGCCATACACATTTAGTACAGTAATGCAAATTAATATTCTTTAAATGCTCATTCTGGGATAAACCCTGGTAAGTGAAGTCAGGTATTTTCCTCTGGTAATCTATACCACGTTACACACCAGCTCTCTCACCCAGGACACATCTTAGTACAGAAATGGGATGTGACAACTCCTACTTCTCCGATTCTCCCTGTACAGCAAATGTACATTCATGTTGGGAACAGTGAATTTAGCCATCATCCCAGATTCCAAACCAGAAGAGGACTATAAGCTTGAATTTTAGTTCTTAGTCACCAGAGAGGGAAGAGGGCAAAAGAACAAAGCAATCAGTGTGGAAAAACAGAGAACACAACTAGCATCTGAACTCCAGAAGTTGTTGCTGAAAGGCTTTCTTTGCTTAAGGTCCACATTTTCTAGAATTCAGTTTGCTCAGACATAGACACCCAAGGCACAAGAGCTACATATTGACTACAGAATTAGATAGTTGGGGGACTTTAAGAGTTCCAGCAATAACACAGCTTGCTCTTAGTAAGTTGTAGAGAAGTTTATTTTGTCCTAGTTCAAGAGCAGTCTGACTGTGATTGGAGTAGATAAGCTGCTTTCTGAAGAAACCAAGTGAGTCTTAACAACTGTTCAGTGCAATTGTGAGTGGTCTTAACCTTTGAGTATTCCTTTAACAAGCATTCTAAAGTTGTTGTAACTCCTGTGTTATCTAACATAAATCTTTCAAGTTAAATTTTTTTCTGGCAACACAAACTTAATCCTGCTGTCTATGAAGTTGCCTTCAGTCCACTGTGCTATACAACTACAATAAAGTTATTGTTTACTAACAGCCAAGAAAGAAGATAGTCACTTTCTCCCTCCCATCAATATAGATACCACACCTTTACCTGGTCATACTAAAAGAATAGCTGCCTTTTAGGTAAAATACTGACCAACTTGATTCAGTAAAAGCTTATCATGACCATGAGTGGAGATAATATTTAAAACCTTCCTTCTCCATTCCACCTCAACACCAGCCAGTAGAAACTGCAAGGTTATCCTTCAAACACAGTGTTACCTGGCTTGTAATCCAAGTATAGTATTAAGCAAAACCCACCCAATACCATACCAATTTATAGTTTGATTGCATCTAAAGCCAGCCCAGCTCTTAATGGCCAATGGACTTGACTTCCCCTGCAGAGCTATTACAAGTGTCACTTGATCTTTCAGAGTATCAACCCTACATGAACCCTTTGAACATGAGTCTACTCACAACACAACCTCTATGTTGTAGGCCCTCACTGTAATCATAGAAGTTTTACACAACACATCTCTTTGGTAGCAAAGAGAGAATAGCCCTCTCCAGTCTCAGAACAGTCAGGCAGTGCAGAACGAGGCAAGGCTGAAATGGTGTGGCACAGGATTGACACAGGCTGTATCAGTGCAGAAGCGTTTGCAACGTTTACAATGCTTATAAACCAGCATTTACAAGACAACAGGTTAATAGCACATCACTGGTTCAGAGAGGGGCACAGGGATTTTGGTAGGTGTATCTAATAAAACTAGGAAAGTCATTGAAGCCAACTGTTTGTTTACTTGCATTTTCACCCCTGCAGCCCAAGAAGCAACTTATACAACTTGGTTCAGAGCTCCCATGTAATGGTTCCTTGAGTTTTAAAAAAAATAATTTAAAAAATCAATTAACAGAAGTGAAAGCTCTCTCTTCAGTCTTTTCTGAGTTGGCAAGGATGAATTTTCATCCCATTCTGAAGATTAAGCATCCTTGAGGCAGTCAAGAAGTAAGTCTTGGAAAGTCCAACCACCTCTCATTAAAAAGTAGCAGTTTTTAGAAGAACCTGTGATTACCACAGTTGCTTTTAAAACATTATGCAACACCCTTCAGTTTAAGGGAATGTAAACCTAAGGCTAAGAGTCTTAATATATCTACTGAAGAGCCTGCCCTGAGTAACTGTCCAGACAAGTCATCACATTCTGTGATAAGTATTTCCCCTTCTCCCATATGGCTCTCTACCTGCTGGGAAGTCAACTACCCCCAAACAAAAAGATTTATGCACCTCTGACAGGAACAGAAGCAATCCTGTCACTGCCAGTCTGTCAAATCTGTTTGATTTCAATCTGTCATTTTACCCTCAGGCTTAATGACACAAAGTTGAACTTTGTGTGGTGTCATAAGCTTAAGAACTCTTTAAAAACCCTTACGCTGAAAAACTTTTTTTTTTTTGGTAATTTGGGGTGGAAGAAGGGGGCACTTCTGGTTACAGTTCATCCTTCAAAACAAAGAGCTAAACAGAGCTCAAGTCAGAGCATAAACTTTTTTCAGGCATTCTTTCATCTTTAAGAAATTAGAAGCAATTACCTGCTTCATTTGCTTTAAAGGTAAGGATTAAGCTATTGACTTGATAACTCTGGATTTTTTTCTTTTATAATAGGTTATACAAAGCTGTATTCACAATAGGAGCTTTGTGGTACTAGTGAAAGATGCTCTCCAAACCAAGAAATAAAGGTTGCACCAACTAACAGGTTGGCCACATGAAATACAGGGAGATCTACAAATCAAACCATAGTGGTTACTAAAAAGTTGTTTTGATTTAGACTTCTGAAGATCTGTACTTGGCCACAGAACCAATTAAATCATGCCACCCTCAATATAAGAAATTTAACTCTAAGCTCACCAACGATTTCAGCTTTCTCTTGTTTTACCTGTTTGGATTATAACTTCTCCAGGTTAACTAAGGCCTCCTGCTGTAGGGCAATCTGCACAATGTTGTGTCATTCTTGGCTGGTCCCTCAAAACTGAACACTTGAAGGCATTTGTTTATAAACAGCTTCATAGACTCCTAACTTGAGCATCAGTTTGCTATTTCTCCACCCTCAGCCTAAAGTTAAACTGTCAGAACACTGTTAACAAACAGACTGGTTTACCTAATGCCAAGATTAAGCGACTTTTACTGAATAACTACATTAACTTCAACCAGATTGAACTTTTACATCCCTTTTTACTTCAAAGTACAGTCACTTAAAGAAAGGAAAAAGCACTTGTAACTTCACAGGACAGGAACCCGTTTTGCTACAGCCCATGTAAACACATATGGAAAAAAAGAAACATGAGAAAATTAATTAGGCCTGTTTTCCAGTAAAAATTTTTACTATAACAAAAAATTCTAGATCCCTCCAAAGGCTTTAACTGGAATTGCTTATAGTTATTCCAATTCAGGTAGAGATCTAAAATTGAAATAAAACTGTAAGATCAAAATTGCTGAGATGAGTCCTTGTTTCACTGTGCAGCTGATATCTTTGGACGTTTCATTGCTATCCTGCCACTGAAAGCAGTCATTCTTCGAATTCTAAAACAGAATTCTAGAAACCCTTAGCCTACCAGCTTGACAGAGGAGCTTTGTGAAACGCTTCAGATACGAAACTTTAAAGGAAAAACTAAGGATTCAACCTATTAAAGACTTACATATCATAGCATCAAAAGCAAGCACAAAAAGAAAAAAGTTTTGCAACAGAATTTCAGTGATCTTCTGTTACCAGAATATGAATTAGAGGCTTTGAGGTGTTTCTGTGATATGTCTGCAAGAACGCAGCCACAGAAATTCCCTGGATCACAAAACTAATTAACAATCTCACTGAGCTATGAACTGTAAGAGCTCCTCAGCTGTTCTGAGGTTAGCCAGCAAATATTTAAGTACTGAAATTTCATTAGCTTTCAATGGACTGTAAATGCTGCAACTGGTAATTTAACTATTTAAAAAATCCAACAAAACAGCTCATTGGAGATTAAGTGGTATATTTAATGCTACTGAAAATGTTAAGATACACAGGCTAAAAGAAATAACACTAGTCTATCTTCTTTCACTGCTAGTATCATACCTTTTGGCACACATCCAGTTACTGGTTTTCAAGCTAAACAGAAATTGTGTTCAGCAGAAATTCTCACATGGGATTTGCTTGTATCCTTCCCCATGTCCTACTGGGTGTTTGTACCTTCTCAATTGTAGCTACAGATTTTTCTGGGCCATGCTTAATCAGATCAAGAAATCCCTTTAGTGCAGGTTGGTGCAGTGGTTTCACAGCCCCTGTGTGTATCATCCAATGTTGCTATTACCATCCTCTCTCCCTTGATCCCCACTCCCTTGCCCCTGGCTGTTCAAGACCATGTCCTCCTGTAGGAGAGCCACTCAGCATTGCGGACTGGCTCTGTCAGTCACATGCCTCAGTGCCAGTGCTGATGTGAAGGAAGAAAAGCAGCCTGTAGAACCAAGGCCAAAGAAGGTAGAAATTCAGCAGCCAAAAGGTTACTTATACTGCTGCAGCTATGGGCAAGTTCCCTGCTGCTGTTCACACCAGGCTCCTCAGACATGTACTGGTGCAGCTGACACCAGGCTGCAGTGTCTGGGCTGAGTGTTGGAGTAAAACAAGACTGAGATTTAGTTTTGATAATCAGGTATTTTTTGTCTCTGTTGCAAGACCTATTAGTAGACTCACTGTTGCAAAGATAAGGAATGCATTTGGAAAACTTAATACTTTATAACATCAGAAAGAAAAGTAATAATTTTGGACAAGGATCTGCCTTACTTGATACATATACTCTTTACACATTGGATCCTTGTTGGAAGAAGTGGCAACAGCCACACCACTAAATGTTATGGGAGAAACCACAGAACGAACACCATTTACTTGATCGACTGAAAGCTACAAGCTTACAGTACACAAGTTTCAAACAATGGAATGAGTTACTAACTGAACACAAAAAACAACTATGATGTACAATGAACTTCTTCTGTACAATGAACTTCTACTGCAGGAGAATCCCTAAGACTTGCTTATCTGCAGCATACCATATGCAGCCTAAAGGCAGTATTTTTAATTTAGTTCTGATGAGGAGTCCTCGCTGCACTCATGCACAAGGAAGCAGTTATCCACACTGGGAGCCAAAAATCACACTAAAATATTCTAACACTATCAATAGCATCAGACATCCAGCCACTGGATACCAGCCAGTTAAAATTAAGAATCCCTGCTAGTGATCTTAGGTCTTCATATCATATTTTACTTTCCACTATTTCACACATTTGCATGCAAAGTCATTTTCAGCTCTCCACTTAGATAAAAACTGTTTAATAAGATACAGTGAACTTTAGAAGTGTGAACTTAATATACCAAGGCTTCCAGTGTTTTCCTGACACAACCAGTTATGAACAATAAGATCATGAACAGGAGACTCCCAAATGCATTGCTACTTCAACCAATTATTACCCTCGCAACCTGCAAAGTCTAGCACACTGTTCTTTGCAACAGGTTATAGCTAAACTTGGGGCAACTCCACCCTTTAAGACTACTTTCATATCTGGGTCCCCGAAATGGTGATCTACTTCAACTACGAAATACCTGTGTATACTCACCACACTGCACCCCTACCATCCTTGTCAAGTGCAGCTCAACTTTGCTTATGAATTTTTTGACAAATGCATCTTTATAGCTCAGAAAGCTGACAGCAGCAGGCATTCACTCACTAGACAAATTTTTAATATATGCCCTCTCACATCATTTAGTACAGGACCATTCTAGATTATTCATTACAAACATATAATATTTTAACATGCTAGTATTAATTTTAAGGTAATGACCTTGCCTAGAATAATCTTGATGTCCAACAAAAATTTGACTTAAATTATACCCAAGTCTAAAGCAAGGTTATATACTTTGATGAAACCCTCAAAGATTTAGTCACAGGAAGGACTCCATCTGAGCATGAGAGGAGTACCAGTTTAAAGCAATCCTTTAAACTGTAGTCCAATCTTACAGTGAAGTGAAATACAGACATATGTATACATATCCCTGTTTCTAAGGGACTTAAATATCTTGAGGTCTTTTAGAATTTTCTTAGAGTGGAAGAAAAACATCTGAGTAACTTGGTTCTGAGTAACTAAATGCAGAGGAGAAAGAACTGCCCTTACAGTACTTGTCAGGAACTGCAGCACCTCCAAAAATTGTTTTTATCTACGTTTGACTAAGTAAGGTTGCAAAGGTCATCATATAAAGTTAACATTATCAACAGCCACATAACTGAATTAAGAGATGACCACTGCATACAGGTATCCCAACAGAGCACTGTTCTGCAATACTGCAGTCACATGCAGCCCATAAAGCCTTGCAAGACATCTTATTTAGAGCTTGAATACCGACATTAGAATGAAAGCCTTATTTCTGCTCCTTCATTTTGGTCTTGATGCAACTTTACAGATGTGTGTAAAATGCTCATTTCATTACAAAGATTCAATTTTTGTCACAGGCACAGAGTGTTTAGGTAGGAATCTGCATATCCAAGCTCAATAAAGCAGTGACTGTTTTTCTTATTAGTCTTTATAAATACAAAGACCACTCAACCAACAGAGGGAGGAGTCATGGAATGCAGTATTAAAGAGACTATTAGAATAAGAGGACAGAGCTAAACAAAAACCTTTTCCAGTTTGCTACCAAGCTAAGACTTTGCTATGGTTACCAAGTTGATTCCTGCTTAAAGAAAACAAACAGCTAGCCTCAAAATTAAGCCCAGTAACTGCAAACGCAGCTACTTGGTTGCACGGTAACGCATTTGTACAACTGCAATCTGCTAGTCACCTATATAAGTGGATGGATGACACTAATCTAAGTATGTTTGTGCTAAATTCATGTATACTGAATGCATACAAAGCCTTGGAAATACCTGCCAGAACAGAAGCTAACAGTTGTCTCTACTGCTCTTCTGCTTTATCTACTGAACCATACTACTCACAAGGTGAACCCTCCTAGGATATGATGCATGAAAATTGTCTACAGAGAGCTGTACCCCTACAGTTATTAGATGAGTCATCTCTACCCAGACTTCCTCACAGAGGAAGGAGATAAACTGGCAGTTTCCCCTACAGGAGTCCTTATAGATCTTAATAGGGATCAGAAAAAAAAGAGACAATGGGAAAAAGAGACAGTGGGAAAACTGCCAGAATTCCAGCATGCATTAACTTTCCACAGAGAGCACAGAGATTAAAATCTGTGTTAACAAGTCAACTGTGACATTGCTCAGCTTGTATTCATGCTGCTATAATGTCAGAAAATACCACTCATTACTCCGCCAAGGCACAGAGATACCTACCATGGTACTGTGCCTTCAGGAGATCATCACTATCTGGAAGTTTGAATTTCTGTCCTGGATGCAGTGTCAGCTCCAGCAGCACTAACAAATACACAGGGAAGATGCGGCAGCAACAAGGCAGAGGTCTACCTAAAGTTATCCCTCCTGATAAGCACCAAAGAAGTTTTGTCCCCACAACACTGCCAATGAGAACTGTCACCCTTTCAGAGCTGTAAGGAACTTCAGAACAAGCATCTTTGAGGATTAAGACACTACCACATTGAGAACCTTGTAAAACAACTTAAATCACTGCCTATAGAACACTCTGCCTTTTAGAGCTGGGTTACTCCAGTCACTTTTCCACTCTTAACTAATCCAAGTGAAACTGTCCTTTTAAGCTCACAGAAGCAGTGCAGAAACTGGGGCCATGTTTAATAGGATTTTTACCTTTTCTGGTCTTTAAAGGTCTTTGCGATTGTTTTCTACAGATGGTGTGGTTTTGGTGTTAAAACTGCAGTTATACCATGCTGTTAGTATTATACCTGCCCTTTCAGATTCAAACAGCAGCCTTGCATCCTGCTTGCTTAACTAGGTGCAACCCTCCAGCTCTGCCATGTTATTGTAGCATCTTGTCACACAGGTATGTGTCCCAGGTCAACAGTGATGAACTAGATAAGCACAAGACATGCTCCTTCCTTTCCCTAATAGTGTCTCTTTTCTTCACTAGAAGAGCTAGCAGGTGCATTAGGCTCACAAATACACACACCCCATGGGAGTATGTAGCACCACCCTAAAGTGGCACTTATCCCAAGAGATCAGGTACCTCAGGGAGGGTCCCAATCCATCACAGTCTCCCTGAACTCTTGCACAAAAGGTGTTTAAATAAATGTAGTTACAAGTTATTCCAATTCCAATTAAAATTTCCTCACTCTTTCACAGATAACACCACAGTTATATACAGATTTATGGGAAAAAAAGAAACAACCATCCTATTTTCCTCATTCAGAGCAGAGCAACTAGCAGATTGTATGGAGCATCAAGCAGAGTATATTCTTTTATTTCAACAAGGTAGTGTTAACTGAAGTGGAGGTCATAAGACACTAGTGCCATTACAACTAAAACCAGTTCTACATGGAGATACCCAGTTAGACCTTTCCAAGTACTTCCAGGAAGCTCCCAAGTCTACTAGCAATGCCCAGGAGACACACTGCAGACTGACTATAGAAGAGATAGATCTATCACACTGCTCTTATCCTAGCCAGAACCTGCCAGGAAACCTGGCAGAAATCTTCAACAAAAACAAAGATTGACTATTACTATGTTAAGAGTTTGTTACCATGGTGGTAGCTGTCTAGTTGCTTACTTAATTACGGTGAATTATGACACCATTTCTCACACTAGTCAATTAGGCTCATACAAAAAAAAACAACTTACACTTGGGCAGAACAACAGTACAACAGCCTCACTCTCATTGACTCACAAGACGTATTTTGACTGTGCTTCCTTTGAAAGCGCATCCATGCAGGAGCATGCTTATCTTAGATACACAGCATACATCAAGTCTACCAAACCACTGCCAAGAGAATGTCATGCTACAGATGGTCAATCTAATACCAGTTTTGTCAGGTAACAAGTTTAACAAATACAATAGACAAGTCAAGTATCCCCACTCATGCAATATCTTAAGTGACACGAGTTTACAATAACCTAAGCTTCAAATACCACATAAGTATAAGGTTACGACATAATTTCAGTTACTTCACTGGATAACCTGCAGCTGTAGGAACCTCAAGGAAGTTGCCACTAAGACTACCTAGCAAATTCAAATACCAGGGCTATGAGGATGATTAAGGGACTGGAACACCTGCCTTACAAGGAAAGCCTAAGAGACCTGGGGCTTCTCAGTCTAGAGAGGAGAAGACCGAGGGGGGATCTAATTAATGTCTATAAATACATGAGGGCTGGGCATCAAGAAGGCGGGGACAACCTCCTTTCACTTGTGGCCTGTGATAGGACGAGGGGCAATGGATTCAAACAGGAGCACAGGATGAGGAAGAACTTCTTTACTGTGAGGATTACAGAGCACTGGAACAGGCTTCCCAGAGAAGTTGTGGAGTCTCCCTCTTTGGAGACTGTCAAGACCTGTCTTGCCTTTGAGTGCCTTTGAGTGATCTGCCCTAGTTTTTTTGGTCCTGCTCTGGCAGAGGAGTTGGACTCAATGATCTTCAGCAGTCTCGTCCAACCCCTAACATTCTGTGAAACACCAATTCAGCCACAAGCACACTACAGAATTACAGGATTTCATTCTTCAGCTCTCATGAATTGTTACCAGCCAAGATTCCTCCCCTCATTCCAACCCTTGAGCTGTCAGAGCTACAACATGGTCTTGCAAATATGGAACTGGACAGGCAATGAGCTGTGACCACTGTTCCCCCAGAAGACTGATCTTACTAGATCATTCTGTCTTCAGTTTCCCCAGTGAACTAGATGCCTGGGATAAATTAGAAGTTTATTTTGTTTGGCTTAGGTAATACCAATAGAAGCAACAGTCTCTGTCCATACAATCACATTCCTTGCTCGTAAACTAACATTAATGTCTCATGTTCACATCTCCATTTGGGGAGACATAAGCCACTGATGTGCTCACATTTGATGGAGCTAAGCAAGTAATAAACCCCTACTTTGAATTTACTCTTAACCACGGGAGTCCCAGCTCCCTAGGCACTATGGGGAATCAACTTCCTGAAGCCTCTGAAAGCCCCTCCACTATTTTAAGTACTTAACTGAAGGATTCACAGATGTATACCATGAGTCACTAAGCTCCCTCAGTCAGGCACACCACACAAGTGCCAAGCACTGAACCTTATCACCATCTTTCAATCAATACATTTGCATCACACAAAGCAACAATTGTAGTATTTAGCACTTCAGATTATTACTTGTTATTCATAATGCAGTTGCTCTGTCAAGTCTCCTTTACACAGATTTCTTCACTCCAGTTTCGCCAATCAGGAAAAATTAATATCATACCAAGGTAATCAGCACATATAAGAAGGTACTTTTCTACTAGACTAAGAACGGATGTTTTAAATAGCAAAAAGCCATAGTGTTCCAGTCTACTGTATTCACACTCTTTACCTCAAAGCCAAAAGCAGAATTTCTATCCTTAAATGGAGACTGGATTGTTACACCAGTACAGGGGTCACATGCAATTTCAGTATCTCTACTGTAAGTGTAAAGCTAATTAAATAGCTGTGGAGAATTTCCCTTATGGGAAAAGTGTCATCCTTGGTCTCCCTCATGCTCTGCCTACCCCCTATAGAAGCAACTTCAGCCAAACACATGCTCTCCAACCAGAGACTCTAAAGTGCTGTAGAACAAAGTGGCATGATGTAAGATGCCTGGTGATAACTCTGGTTTTTGATGACAGATTTAACTCAGAATCACTTCTACACAAAGAAATTAGGATAAATGTAGTTCAGGACACTTTACCTTATGACCTAGCAAGCAACAGGTCACATGAAAATACAGAACCCATGAGAATATAAACTATACATTTATCCTTCTGTGATCTTTGAGACATTTCTTCTCCCCACAGAGCATGTTACCAGAAAAAAAAACAACACCTACTATTCCAATACACAGCCATCTCATAAGTTTCATGCTTTTCCTGGGAAGTCAGCACAACAGGGTGTTTCTGTACACTAAGGCATGTGGGACAGGGAACAAACAGGAGACACTGGGGGTGTCTGTATGTAGCTTCAGGGACTACAACCTCACTGGAATAGCTCTCAAGGTTAGAGCTTTGCAGTGGATGGCTACAGGCTCTTTGGGAAAGACAGGCTGGTAAGGCAAAGTAGGACAGCTGCCCTTCCCCATGACAAAAGCAGGGATGCATGAAGCTTACCAAGGGGTGGATAGATGATAAACCAAATTATGGGTCAGGATTAGCACAGTCAGCACGGGAGGCTGGATGAGCACTTCCAGAAGTGTCTTCCAGCCTCAGCAACTCCACAATTCAAGCCTGTGTCCCAGAAATAGATTTGATCCAAACCTGGTTTGTGGAGAGTCTTTGGAAGCAGAAGGCCTATTTGTCAACTTGTACAAGTAGTATAGCAGAGCTAGAAAACTTGCAGCAAGTCCTTCATTACTAACAGTACATATTAGTTAAGGTTTCCAATTCATTTGCAAGGTTATAATGGAGGCATGCTCATCAACTGATTGTTACAAGACAGTTTTGATTACTTAGGGGAATGGACTTAAACAAGATTACTGTATGATCTATTTTACAAACAGATGAAAATGTACAGTATCACCACCAACCTACTCACATCTAGTAATTCTTTGAATTGGTGTCCTTCCATTATAGATTCAGAACAGATTCAAATCATAAAGCCTACTTAGAATTTAGTTTGCCTCATAAGACAAACTTAAATATAAATTCTCAACAAGCTTGCACAATAGTTTGAAAAATTAAATTGCTTCCCAAAATGTGTTTTGAAAATGAGAAAGTAGAATGAGAAATAGCACCAGTTTCAAGCTCACATGCCTGTCTTTTGAAAGACCATTCTATTGCTTGGCTAGTCTAGTCTATTTTATGATATGGTAGATAAAAGCAGAAGGCTGCCAAAAAGGTCAGTCAATTAGTGACTACAATAATGAAAATTACTTTAGAATTAGTTAATTCTAATCAGGGAGCAGCTTCTCCAACAAGCAAAAGCACCTATTTTCTGGACAACTGAAGTACCTTGATCTAAGAACACTTCACTCTTTAAACGCCTAGGTTACACTGGTGCCCAAGACTGTGCCCTGCTGAGCAGAGTAGTGCTAACCTTATAAATCAGCTCCTTTAAAGAAAACCAAAAGTCACTTTATTGTTCTGCAACATGGAGTCCAGAGTTCAGGTGCCTCCTACAATTGGATTTTTAAAGTTCCTTCTCATGTTTTGAGTATAATCTGTAATGCAGTACTCTAGAAAAATCCTATCTGTAAGGTGGGATATTTTGAAAAACTTGTGATTTAAACCGCTAGATAGCAAAAAAAAACCCCAAAAAACCAAAATCCAAACAACCCTGTCATCAATATTAAATCTAAATTGGAAATATTAGTTAACATGGCCACCTACATGAACTAAGCCATGCCCAAAGCTGGGACTAAGTCTAGGTCTCCAGTACTCTTCTGAAAAATGATTGTTTTGAGTACAGGTAAAGAAGATAGGTTAAGGAAGAGCTAGAAACGAGCAAAATCACACCTGCTTAACTCAGTATGTTCTCAGCTTTCCAGTTCTGTGCTTCGAAATCAGATCCTTTCTACCACATTCCAAGTTTAAGAAGAATATATTAAGACCTCCAGTTTCATTGCACTTTTAGCAGCCTGAAATATTTCATACTAATCACATCAACTGTCAGCAATGCTAATTCACAAAGTAACGATTTACAGGATTAAGACTAACAAATGCTTATAATCCCAGGACCAATTTTTCAGTCTTTGACTTGTGATACTGCAAAGATTCCTAGCTGGGACTGCATTTCCATTAAGTCCTATATTCCTGTAATTAACCATTATTAATAATAATAATTATTAATAATCCTCTCAACCACTTGAGCAAGATTTAAAAAGGCTGTGGGCTCAAGATCCCATATAAAACCATTGAAAATAACTGCCCTAAGCAAGCACTTTGTCACCATAAAGATTCAAGTAGTTACTTACACAACAGCCTAAATAACATTCTCACATTACATGACTTCAAGACTCTCATTTTGACAGGTCTTAAAAAACGCATTTGCACATCTTGAGCACAAGAGGCAAATCAAATCCTCTAATATTGCCATTAAAGCAGTATAAAACCATTGAAAATAACTGCCCTAAGCAAGCACTTTGTCACCATAAAGATTCAAGTAGTTACTTACACAACAGCCTAAATAACATTCTCACATTACATGACTTCAAGACTCTCATTTTGACAGGTCTTAAAAAACGCATTTGCACATCTTGAGCACAAGAGGCAAATCAAATCCTCTAATATTGCCATTAAAGCAGTATTTGGAAGAACATGAAGTGACAAAGTGCAAGTTACATAGACTTCTCTTACTTAAATGACATGACTACTTGATATTTCTGGGGCAGGCATGGATGAAAGCTGTTTACTCCTGTCTAATAGGCTAAAAGGAGCTATCAACAAAATGGTTGCTCTTTGGCAGCTGTTAACAAGTACTTTTAAAATATCTGTTCCATTGTCTCTTATCAAGAGCCAGGTATAAATTGTATCATAGAACAAAAGCAACAGTCAGTTGGTTATTCCCACAAGGAGAGTGAAGCAGCCAAGTTTGCAGGCCTTGCAGTGCCATGCAATGGAACCTTACCACCACTGCTTGACAGCGGTGCTGAAGAGTTTCCAGAGATATGGAGGTGGAGGGCAGATGAAAAGAGAAAACCTAAAGAGCAGAAGGTTTGTATCAGCAGAACAGTACTTCCAAGTCAAGATAGAAAGTCTGAGAATACAGTTGCTGTCTAGCTTGG
This sequence comes from Chaetura pelagica, assembly GCF_000747805.2. Classification (NCBI taxonomy): domain Eukaryota; kingdom Metazoa; phylum Chordata; class Aves; order Apodiformes; family Apodidae; genus Chaetura; species Chaetura pelagica. The sequence continues at coordinate 3,407,910 of NW_009952974.1, forward strand.
TTGATAATTAGGATCAGCACCTTTCGTAAGTCAATCAAGTAAAAGTTACTTCAAGACAGGCACACTGCATGCGAAAAGCACTAAGCTCACAAGACTCACATTCATCTACCTCTCTAGCCTCCCCAGCCACTGCCTTTTACTCAAACTGCCAAAGATCACTACTCAAGACACCTACTAACCACAGGCTAACCTATCTGTCTGTCTTGCTACCACTATGCACTTGCATTCTCATGAGTGCTTTCAGCCTGCACAGCTGTCTGCTAAGAGAGGCCATTAATTCAAATGAATCAATTGTGTAACAGAAAGCAATTCACTTAGCAGTAGTCAGTCACGTGGCATTTGAGTCTTGTTAATACGAAATTACCAAGTTAAAGTATCCGCTGCATGGAAAGTAAACAGAGTTTACAAAGCAACATGATAAGAAAAAACTACGAAACAGATTCTCAAACTATGACATTAGCGCTTGTTCTGCTACATCACTTGGCCTCTTCTGCTCTGTTCACAGGCCAGTTCTGTTGCTTGTGAAGCCAGCACCCCAACACATCCCAAACAAGCAAGCCCTTTTACCCAGCATTTAGTCAAACAACAGCTGGCACTTAATCAGTTAAGCTGCAGTCGAAAAAACTCAATGCCCGAAAGAGGCACTAGATTGCAGTATCTCTACATCACCCAGGATTTCATTGTGCACGTCTGAGTTGTCTAGGCAGCGTCCCATCACTACTGCCTTGATTTGATCCAAGTGTCTCAACTGCTCTTTTATCCGATATGCAGCACCACTGCACTGACAATTAGAGACAAGTTTGAGTTTTAAAGGGTGACCGAAAAAGGGCATCGTCTGGTCAAATCAAGCTTTGAGTTTGGAGTTTGTCTAAAGTATTCCAGCTAAATCTTTAAATTAGACATCCCTGCAGCATATATATAACACCACTGAAAATGGGTCAGCTTCACTCTTCTCCAGGCATACAAAACACAAGCAAGTTGGCCTACTCCAAAAGAGGTGTACAATAAGCAATTTACTACTAAAACTCAAATATAAGAAATTTACAGAAGTAGACTGAAAACTTTTCTATTCCTTAAATAAAATATTTAACTCAGGAAGTAAACACAAAAACTTGTACTATGATAAATTTGTAAGCAAAAATCTAAGTTCAGTGTATAGGGGCCAGAAGCAATTAAAACAAGTCTTATAAGTCTGCTACAAGTCAATAACCTATAAAGATGCTATTGCCAAGTAAGGTTGAGCTGATGCTATTAAATTCTCTAGGGTAAATTTATTTTCAGTCTTCAAACAAATCACTTGCAAGAATAGCAAATCTGGTTCCCAGTTGTTACTTCTCTCAGCTTTTAACTTCGGCCAGGAAGTGCTGGGGTGGCAGGAAGAGAGTGTAAGGCATTTCAAAAAAAGACAATTTTTTCCTGAAAATCATGGCTCTGAGGTTGCTCTTGAACAGAAAGGCACATCCCTCTCCCTCACAAGAGGGACACAGGTTTCAGAACTAGACACGTAACATTTGGACAGTTCAACAAGCAAGAAGCTAACCGGACTGTAGACAAATTTTGAAAAAGGCAAAGCTAATCCTAGTGCAAGTACAGTCTCCCTGCTCCCCCTCCCCCATAAAAACACCTGGGAGCAGTCAAGATTAAGTCTCTTGTTCTAGGACCAGACCTGATTTAACAGGACTCCAGCAGAAAGTCAGACCTCCCCAGCTGTTCAGGAAGCATGACTGGGCTGCTTTCTCTCACAACTGCTCTCCCTGCCCTTCTCCAGGTACGGTCACACTCAGGCAGCACCCTTCTCCTCCTACAAGGTCCACAGCAATCAGGCTGGAGGGAGAATAAATAGCAGCACACAGAGAACTCGGCCAAATAAAACAAGATCCCTCAGAAACTTCCAGTTCACCTGAGACTGACTCAAACCGTCCGTTTATCTCGCACTGATGAAACACTGTCACCTATCCCAGGGCTGCCAAGGAAAGGCAGGGAAGCCTGCACAGAAGGAACTCGCCAGAGAAACTAACACTCAAGGCCAGCTTCTCCTCGCCCTTTTCCTCCCCCGAGCCCCACCTGTCGATCCAGGTCCTCGCTGCCACACAGCTCCGGTGGCTCCAGCTGAGCCCCAGCGCCCCCGGGACGCACCAGAAGCGGCCAAGCCCCGCGGCGCGGGGGCTGCGGCGCAGACGGGCCGCCCCTTCCCGCCCCTTCCCGCGGGCCG
>NW_009952974.1:3411503-3432713 GCF_000747805.2 Chaetura pelagica
GCAGCGGCGTGGCCAGCAGGAGTAGGGGAGTGATCATCCCCTGCACCTCCAGTACTGTGCTCAGCGTTGGGCCCCTCAGTGTAAGAGGCACACCCTGGTGCTGGGGCGTGTCCGAGGAAGGGAGAAGGAGCTGGTGAAAGGGTCGAGAGCACAAGCGTTACAAGAAGCGGCTGAGGGAACTGGGGATGTTTATCCCAGAGAAAAGGAGGCTGAGGAGAGGCCTTATTGCTCTCTACACCTACCTGAAAGGAGGTTGCAGCAAAGTGAGGTTGGTCTCTTCTCCCAAGTAACAAGTGAGAGGACAAAAGGAAACAGCCTCCAGTTGTGCCAGGATTAGGTATTAAAAAAAATATTTAGTGAAAGGTTTGTCAGGCACTGAAACAGGCTGCCCAGGAAAGTGGGGGAGTCACCATCCCTGGGGCTATTCAAAAGATGTGTAGATGGGGTGCTAAGGCACATGGTTTAGTGGTGGATTTTGCCTCATGCTAGGTTAGCAGTTGGACTTGATGATCTTAAGGATTCTTACCCAAAATGATTCTATGATTCTGAGGTACGTTTGAGCTGCTGAAAAGGGTCCAGTCCTGCTATGGGAGCAGCCAAAGAGCAGCAAGAAAGGGCTGTCCACCTGCTGATGCTTGTCTGTGACAGCAAGCGGGCTGTGAGGAGCTGCTGTAGGGGATAGCCCTGCCAGGAGGCTGAGCCCATAAACCCTCTGGGTTCTGTTTAATACATCATCTATATTGTGGCAGAGATTCTACTAATGACTGCAGAAATTAATAACAGATCAGAAGGCAAAGGAGTGGAAATGTCCCTGCTTCTCCTTATAGGTGTTGAGAGTGCTGACTTTTATTTTATTAAATCATTGGACTGCAATTCTGACATGTGTACAGCACAGAGCAGTTTTAACTGCTCAGAAAAAAACCTAAAATTATAGCTATTGCTATATTTACTGCATGTTTTTCTTCAAATCTTTATCAGTCCTCAAATCCAAATCCTCTCTGTCCAGTTCTATCATTACCAGTCACAAAATCAGACACAGCTGTCTTGCCAAGGAAAACATACTTCTTCTTGGTGCTTTAATTAATTTGGCTATTTTTTCTAGCTTAAAACATTGACCTATTTAAATTCAAAGCACTGCAGTTAGAATTAATATGTTTGGTAAAATTTGTCCTTCTAAGAAACCAGTACTACGCATGATAAGACCCACTTTGAGAAACAATGGAAGTCATTATTACTATTCATCTCTGGGTGTCCAGGTCCTCTGGGACACAAGTAATAGGTTAAGTAGGTGTGTTAAGTCCTGGTTGGACCTCTTTGTAGCCTCCTCCAGAAGAGAAAGGGACAGAATTATTTACCTTCTGCCTCTATCCATTGATGTCTCAGTGAAATTGAATTACGAAATCGGAGAGCATAAAAAAGGCCTGATACCAAAAATAAATGGAAAAAAACCCCAACAACCAACCAAATAACAACCAAAAGAGCAACACACCTGTATAAAAGTGATAGGTGAAACAGCAGCCTATTGCCAAAACAAAATAAAATAGAGGAGGAAGAGGAAACAGAAGCAGGTTCACTATAATCATTTCAGGGGTGGCACAAAATGCCAGGAAGTGGAAAAAAGAAGTTACAGAAGGAGAAGAAAAGTAGGGGTGTGGCTCTGAGAAACAGCTCAGTACTTCAGGTCTGCATAAAAAGGAAATATCTTCATAATTTCACCTTGGAGGAAACACAAGTTTTCTATATTGTTTGTAAGTTAACAGGATTGACATCATCCTTGCATCATCATTCGTTTCTCTCGTCTTAACTCAAAGTGCAAAACACCAGATTTTAGGTCACCCCTTTGGTGGAAAAGGGACTTTCTCTTTTCAAGTTTGTTTATTGGGAAAGGTCCTGATTCCAGTAATTCTGCCTGTCAGCATGATAGATTGTATTAGATAAGGAACAGCATCGATATTCATCCTGCATTAGAAACTGGCAGATGGAGAGCTCTTTACTATTTTATGCCATCCATGCAGAGAAGGAATAAGCAAAAAAAGAAACATTGCCAAAAAATGTAGAGAAATGTTGTTTTATAGCTACCACTTAAGTACCCAAATCTTGGTATTTCTATGATTATGCATTAATTGCTTTTAAGACAGATTTTATGCATTTGTATGTAGTAAAAAAAAAAAAAAAAAAAAAAAAAGACAAATGCAAATTAATTTGAACTGTTTCTTATTTGTTCTGTAGCTATATATCTCCACGACCATCTTTCATGTTGTGCAGCCAACAACATGGTAGGACTAGTTGTCCTGATGTGACTATTCACAGAAGATAAACATTTTCAGCAAATCATATCAATGAGTTGAAACTCCCAAGAGCCTGGAAACCTGGGTCTCTTCAAATCAAACACAGTATTAGTCTGCTGCCCTTATGATGGTGCTGACACTTCCCCTTCCCCCCTTGCAAAAAAGAGGGTTGGGAAATTAACCGCATCTATCCTGCTTCTGCAAACAGTTTAGGGGAAACCTGCTTCTTTGTAGTGATCCTGTCATGGCAAAGAACGTTTATCTGATGCCACATTTTGAATCATTGTGCATGTTGCTTGGTATAATCTCCATGGTTACCATAGGTGTTGCAGATATATTTTTGCTTCAGTACTTTAGGAAGAAAAATTCTATAGAACAATTTAGAGGAGACAATCCTTTTCATTGTCATTTATATTGCATTTAATTTATTCTATATGCTTTGCAGACAATGAACGTTCACTTTCTAAATAAGTAAGATTTCAGTAGAGATGGAAAAATTTAACTCCAGCTATTGCTTTATTATGTTTTAAACTGAAAATTCTTAGAGATAGGGATCTCCAAATGCTAAATTGCATTTAGTTTTTAGCCCACTAAGAATCTAACAGGGCACTCCATGTCACTGCTAGAGTCATGAACAACATTAAGTATAGTGGGATGACAGAGCAACAAATCTTTTTTTCTTTGTAAAGCTTAGGACTTGTACTTCCCACTGAGCAGTTCTATTTTATTACACAAAATCACAGAATTTTTTGAGTTGGAAGGAACCTTCAAGATCATCAACTTCCAACTCCCCTGCATGAGCAGGGACACCTTCCACTAGAACAGGCCCCACAGCATCTCTGAGCAGCCTGTTCCAGGGTTTCACCACCCTTACACTGAAGAATTTACACCTGATCTCTGACCTAAATCTCTCTTCTTTCAGCTTGAAACCATTACCCTTTTTCCTCTCACTGCAAGCCCCTGTAAAAAGACCCTCCCCAGCTTTCCTGTAGGCCCCCTTCAGGTACTGGAAGGGCACTATGAGGTCCCCTGGAACCTTCTCTTTTTCAAACTGAACAACCCCATCTCCCTCAGCTTGTCCTCATAAGAGAGGTGCTCCAGCACCTCAGATCATTTTTGTAGTCCTTCTCTGGACACGTTCCAACAGGTCTGCATCTTTTTTGTGCTGGGGGCACCAGAGCTGGACACAGTACTCCAGGTGAGGTCTCACCAGGGCAGAGTAGAGGGGCAGAATCACCTCTCTCAATCTCCTGGTTACACTTCTTTTGATACAATACAGGATGGAGTTGGCCACCTGGGCTGCAACTGCACATTGGTGGCTCATGTCCAGCTTTTGATCCAGTAGTACCCCCAGGTCCTTTTCCACAGGGCTGCTCTCAAGTGTGACCTCCCCTAGCCTGTATTCATTGGGTTACCTTGGCCCAGGTGCAGGACAGGTGCAGGACAGGTACCTGATTCACAATTTTTGCCCCAAGTCTCTGTTTACAAGAGACTGAGACAGGAGCTGTTGCCAATAATAACCACAAAGGAATCAGGGGTCAGTGGAGAAAGAAGTGCTCCTGCTACATCTCCAGCACTGAGCCTGAGCCAGTAACAAAAGAACAGCTTAAAGCAGCAGGAAGGTTTTGTTCCTTTTTGTAGGAATTCTTACTTACACGCAGCCAGACCCTTGTAGCACCTGTGCAGCACAAAGCAATGGTTCAGTGAAGATTACCAGACCAGTACATTTTCATTATTCAGTCTAAAACCACTGTGTTTTTTATCCTACTTTTAAAACCATCTTACAATCACAATAAATAGTAGCATAAAACTGGGGAAAACAGAAGAAAGCCAACTGGGGAAAACAGAAAAATCCCTTCTGGATTATCTGGAGTGCTGTGATGTCTTTTTTGTTCTCAAAATACATTTTTTGTTGTGCAGAGTTCAGCTGCCAGAGTTAATCTGGGCTCAGATAAGTAGTCAGAGGAAGTACATGTACATAGTGTGCACTCAGAGTTTGTTCTAAAACAAAAATAATTTACTCAAAGATTTTTTTCTATTTCGGCATGGATAGTCTAAAAAGAACTACATTATACAGCTTATTTTTATACATAGGAGAATAAAGCTGACCTTGCCATGATTTATGAATTTCAGCATTCAAAAAAACTATAAAGCAGTAAACTAAAACATATCACAAAAAACTTGACAGTAAATGGAATATGAGTGTAGTTTTGGCCTTTTAGGAGTTTATGTTTTTTTTACTATATCATGCACTTTATTTTTGTTACAGACAGCAGGAAGTCACCACACTAAAATAAAGCTCACTATCAAATCACCTTTCCATTTCAGATGCAGCTGGGATTTGCCAGGATCATATCACAAGGTCATTTTTAAGGAGATTCTCACTGGCATTTTGTGAGGTAAGGGATTTCACATTCCAGTTTTACAAGTGTTACAATTCTGATAATCAGGATTATCAACAGCATGACAGATTTAGGGCCTGATTTTGGAGCCTTTGCAGAGAGCTAATTTTATTGTAAACATCTTGATAACTAAGAATCAAAAAGAAAAGAAAAGGTCTCAAAAGAATCATAAGAGGTCAGGTAGTCTCATTCCATGGCCCAAAGGCAATATCAATTATAATTTTTGGCATGTATTTTTTATAATGCAATTAAGATTACAGTATCATCATAGCAGTTTATTTAAAATTGGATTACTTAATCACACATTTACCTCAAATATCACTTGCTGCACTTTAAGCATATTAATTAGTTGTGTACTAGACAGAGCAATAAGATTTTGTTTTCCTTTTTTGCATCAATCTGCTAAATATTAAAAAAATAAGTATTTTTTCACTCCTCAGAATTCTTTTTTTTCCCTTCAAATAACACCTGTTTTTTCAGTTGTTTTTTATAGGTCATGTTTCTTAATTGCCAGTCACACTCTCCTTTGGACTCCCTCCAGCTGGCCCCCATTTCGTGAAGCGCACTGCTGAAGCAGATACATTAACTAAGGCTTTGCTGGGCAGAAAGCATTCTTTAGTGTCTTACAGATAAAGTTGAATGTGGTTATCATTATCACACCAAAGTCAGTTGCATAAAAACTGGAATTATTCCAGAAATAGATAAGGAAGGAGATTTTTCCAGAATAATAAGGCAGCTGACATTACTGAGAATATAGCTCACTGGCTTGAACAGTGCTACCTTGTTGTATAGCTGCTGCTGGAGAGTGATCAGAGCATGTTTCAAAAAAAATTAACACTAACAGATCTTGTCTCCCTTCTTTTAAAGTCAAATTTTCCAGATGAAATTATTGACTAATATATTAAATTAATAATGGAAATTAGTAGCTTTGGTATCAACCAGCATTCTAGCAGGGTGGGATCAATACTTCAGAAAGATTTGTCAATTAAAAGGGTATCATTTTAAGTACCTACTTCTGTCTAAATCTCTAATTCAGTTGATGTAATTTAGATTGAGGTTGAACTGTCCTTCTGCAAATTTAAACAGGGGATTATTTATTCAAACATATTCTTATGCCATAAAAGCCTGTCATATTTAATCTGTTACCTTCCTTGTTATCAGTGCAGTTTTCTCTTTTTGATGTTGAATCTCAACATTTATTGCAAACATTTTGGGGGTTTGATGCCCCTTTACCATTTATGTGGCAACAGATATTTTTTCCCAAACATCTCACAATTTATAAGATGGATCTTGGGACCTGAATTTTGTAATAAAGTTAGTTATTCTTATTATAGTATTTTACCTACTCATCAATGGCAAACCTTCTAGAATTAACTGTGATATGCCTCCATGGCTAGAAAATCAGACTTTCCTTGCACCTACAACATAACTTGGCACTATCCTGCTGGCAAAAGTCAAAGAAAATAAGGTCTGAATGTGAACTTGAATGGAAAAATCTCTTCAGGAAATCTAAGTTTGTATGAAGTGGTTTGTATGGTGAAACAAATGGCTACAAATTTTGCCTATTAAAATTCCCCTGCAAGTGCACTTTGCTACAGACTCTTTACTCCCTAAACTTACACAATGTAACACTTTGTTGTCCATTAGTTGATGTATTTCAACCTAGAGGTGAATGCCTCAAAAAGGTGGGTTAAGAGGTTACTGTAGGAAACCTGTAGGAACTTGTGGTTCACCAGCAAAGTGTTTTTTTTTTTTTTTTTTGTCTTTTTGGTTTTTTTAATGTTAAAATGATAAGAGAACAATATGCTTTACATTAGAGGATTAAGGAAACTAATTTCAAAATAAGCATGTGTTGTATCCCATGACATTCTGGCTTCTGTACTTTTATCTTTTCAGTCAATGGTAGTACATACTTAGGATCTGTCAAAAGAGTCAGAGAGTAACTTTTCAGAAAAGAGTATTAGCTAGAAACTAATTACATCAGTAGTAGCAATTTACTATATATATTTTAAAAAGGGCTAATTGATATTCAACCTGTTAACTTATTAATAAGTAAATTGTAAACAAAAAAAGAAATACACTTCCTCTTCCAGTGCAATTTACATTAACCCTCATATTCCTCTGATGAGCTTGCAAGGAGCAGTACTGGTTTATACTCACGCTGCAATAGTCCTGTACCTTGGCCAAAGTATATGTATGGAACTCCAATATATACTGTAAGCCCAGAGCCCAAGCTTCTCTTTAATCCCCAGGTTTTGTGATTTCATTATGACTTATTTATTTTATTAAAGAGAAGCTTGGGCTCTGGGCTTACAGTATATATTGTGAAAACCTCTGCAAAATGCTAAATAGCAATTGATACAGATTTAAATCATTACAGAAATGGTCAGATAATGCAGAAGGTGGCCCATAATCTTTCAGTTCTCTAGAAGCAGTGCAAGATGCAACAAAACTAATGTGGACTCTTTCAAAAGAGAAAATGTAGAATTAGCCTAGAAAATAGTGGTCTGATTCTAATCAGCACCATCTGAGACATTATGGTCCCTGCATAGGATTTTATGGTGATTTATTTTAATGGTGTTTTCAGTGTCACTTGATTATTTTTACTTTGCTCTTAGCTTTTGACATTAACAATTACATAATTGGAATGAGATAAGGGATAAAAAATGATTAGTTAGGGTGACTGTTCTGGAAACTTTTAATGCAATTGAAAAATCTGAGTTGCCATAAGCAAGGTGTTTAATGGTGCATGGCAAATTAATTGTTGGCCTCAAGAGAGTTTGTATAGTGTAAAAACTCAACTTCATATTGAAGCACTGTGATCTTAATTATTTGAGCTGAATAGGAAAAGGAAGTTAATTCCCTTCAAGAACTGGTTTCTGCAGATAAAAAGTGTTATCTTTTTCTACACAGCATAAGAGAAAAATGTTTTTTCTCTTCTGCAGATCAATAGAAGACTTTAGTCTGCAAACCTCAAGCTTAAACTCTTATGTGCTTCACTGTAAGTGAATTGGTAAGGTTAAAAAAGAATACTGCTCATTTATACTGCCTGCTTCATAGAAATAGATGGACAATGCCAAACAGGTAATATAAGCCTGCCCATGGAAGCTAGAACTGTAAAGGCACAGATGCCACCAGTGTGGTCAATATAAATTGTGACATCTGCGTGAGAGCAAGGACTGGACAGTATGTGGTGTAACCATTAGATAAGATAGATCACTCTTGCTTCTACTGTCTCTGGTTTAGTGAATTGTATTGCATGCAAAATGCATCAGCTTCAACAAGGATTAAATTATCCCTTGCCAAGCATGTGACAGTCTTTGTGTGGCTATTTGGTGTATTTTTCTATGAGATGTGGGCTCAGATCACCTCAGAAGAGAAGGAAGTTTGTGTCTGGTTTACTACATGCTAGATAGATGCTGTATCCTCTAACACTTTTAATACAAAGGATGCATCTTCTTCCTGTGATTTGAAAGAAAACACTGCTACTCTCTTCCTTCCTATCATGTTCCTAAATGCCATTTCTATCAGCTTCCCACTGAACTTGTTGGCTTGCACATATTACATTCAGATAAGAGATCTGAGAGTATTACTGAATCTTTTACTGTAATGGTTTAAGATGCTGCTTTCCTCAAAGTCAGCCCAGTCCTTTTGCCAAAGGCTGCTTCTGTCCTAAGACAGTGGTAGATGATAATGTTGGTGATCCTAGCTCTTCCATTTAACAGCTATAGTTAATTTAGGATATAAGACACTTAAAACAGTTACAAGGCAAGTACAGAGCTGGGAACAAGCAAAGTAAATGGAAGAACAAAAATGTTCAACTATTTTTTCTTGACAGTTGCTTTAACCCAAGTTATTTCCTCATAAATTTAGAAAAGATCTTTATAAGAGCACGTGTGAGATATTATAGTCTTGTAGCAGCTGCCACTTCCTTCCAAGTAAAGGCAATCTTTTCATGCTCTTTGGAAAGCAAAAATGCTATGGATTTGGCCAATGTGGCTGAAGATATCCATTCTGTCAAATGCAAAATGCATCAGTCATGTCACATCCATGCTAGATTCAGCTCTGCCTTTTCAGTTTCTTTTCACAGAGCCTAAGCAATGTGGCCACCTGCTGAATCTTGCTTTTGATTAGCATGTAACAAATCCTTTGTTTGGATCAGCTGGGCTCCTTTGACTTGTCAGCACTGAAGGCTCAGCAACAGTTTCCTTGTGGCTTTTCTTACACCTCACCAAGAGTTTTCTTGGGATAATTTGGGAAGTGTTCAACTGAGGAAAAGATGGTTCCTTTTCCACTTAGCTGATTGATATTGCTTTGTTCTGTGATATTATTAGAGAGAAGTCTAAGCTTCTATTTCTAAATACTCTCTACATCACAGCAGAAAGGGCTGCAGTGCTAAGGTTTTAGGGACTGCCTGTAGAGTTCAAGTATTCTTGAACTTCCAAGCTCATCTTTAATAACTGGCTAGAAGTGAGCTTGTCTGTACAATTATTTCTAAAATTCCTTGCCCAGAGAGAGCTGTGATTCTTACAAAAACTTTCAGTACACTAAACCATAGTTAGCTTTTCTGGCATTAAGGTTCTATGGATCTTCAAGGAAGGTTTTGGTTTTTTTTTTCCTTAGTTCTTGACAGTTAAAAATTAGAAGCAGGTAAAGCTTGCAGAATGGGAGAAATTCAAAATCTGTGATGAGACACTGTTTTGCGAATAAAAATAAGGGTTCAGCTAGGACTCTTACTTGTGTTAGTAGAATTGTTTATATGCATTAAAAGATAATAATTCTAATATTATTGCAGAGGTCCTTAAGTGACCTCAGACACATGAGTTTACTCTAGTTGAAAGACAAAGGGGTTTATTCAATGGCTGTGAGAAACACTCTCATCCCCAGGGTTTTCCAGCCCGGAAAACTTAGCTTTCCTCATAGGATGACTCCATACACAAGTACATTTTGTCTTGTAATGTAACTGTTGGCTTTTGGCATCTCTGTTGCATGACAAAAGTGAACTACCTGGTAATTATCAGGTCTTGCTTCTTAGAAATGGGTATAAATAAAAAGTAATCTTTCCTGCCAGTTCTCAAAACACGCAAGAGTAAAAGCAAGTAGGTGTGATTGCCATGCTTTTTCCTTGGTTGCTGCACCTACAACATCAATTTCACCAGCAATTTTAATCTCCTCCCTTGTAGAAGCTGATAATGAAAGGGCTGCTCCCTTTACCATTTTACTTGTCATAAATGTGTAGCTGCCATAAAGGAAGATACTGCATGATTTTATAGATCTCAAGGTCACAAATCACCAATGAAAAAGGCTGTGGAATTATAAAAAAGATAATAATAAAAAAATGTTTCCATATCTCTCAAGCTAAATATATGTTCATTTTGGCTACAGAAGAAATAAGGCTTTTTATGCTATTGCTGGACAGCTAGTGGGGAACCATGCTTCCCTATCTCTGTTTGAGACTTCACTTAGTAGAAAGCCATAATCAACAGGAAAACCAGCCTGTAAAGCTGACCAATAAATTGTCTGTCAGCTTTTTTCTATGCACACTCCTACTTCACCTAGCAGATTTCCAACAATCATGCTTGCTCTGTCACAGGTTTGGGTTGCAGGAAGGCTCTTGAGTTGCTGCTAGAAGGGATATGAAAACATGCTGGTCCAGATCAGGCAGTGCTGACCAGCGGACAGAGCTATGGTGCATTAGATGGCACCACACTTGTGGCTACTGCTGGTATTATTTTAGATCACTCCACAGAGCTACACTCAATTTGTTTTTCTGTTCCTGTGCACTTTTAGCTCCCCAAGAAGCATTCCTTGTTTTCCAGCAGGAGAAGTCAATTTTTATTCTTACTGACCAATATTAATTCTAGCTCCATTTTTGTTACCTTTCAAATTTTTGACCACTCATTTGGCAGTTGAGTGTCAATAGCATGTTGCTCCAGTACATAACTCATTTGTACTCTGAATTCACTAATGCAGTCTTCTTCAGCATGCCAGAAACGTGGCTCCAGTTAGTTAGGCAGCTAGAACTTTCATTCTAATGCTAAGTTTTAAGCTTAAGCTTTTTCCAGTAAGCTCCCGATATTGCCAAGTCTACCAAACTAGTTTGCTGACAGCTGTATTTTAGTTATATAATCATTACTATTTATTTTTTTTTCAGCTCTTACTCTGTTCCATGCACAAATATTTCATTTGAGTTCTGCCAAAACTTTGCTACTCTTGTTCTAGTTCCTGTTAATAAAATGTGTAGCTTCCTGGCCTGCATCCTGTTAGTGCTGACCGAGGCTCCTAATATCCAGTGTAGCTTCATCCCCCAAGGTCAGGAAATGTTCTGCTTTGCTAATTCAAATCTGAGCAGAAATAATGTGGATTAAGAAGGTTTTAAGAGAGAAAGTTTAGCTAAGAATGAGAGTTCAGATTGTAACAGTGAGAGTTACAAATATCATAACTTGGCTTGAAAGTCCTTGATAAATAGTAACAGTAATAATATTGAAACATAGCCTGAGAATTAACCTAACATCAGCATTCTTTGTGTGTTTTTTCCTTTATCAGGTTTTTTTTTTTAAGGTATTCTGGTCTGTATGTCTTGTTATTTACATTGCTTTGAGTATATACTAATTTCAATTTATATTATTTAACAAAGGTTTTACAAGTGTTTTTCCTAATTAATGTTACTATTAATAATTTGTGTGTGGAGGCACCCCATAAGGGTGACAGCTTTAAATCTGTCATTTAAGCTGCCATTTGTGTCAATTTGTCTGAATGCTGTAAGACAACTGAATCCACTAGTAAACAGTTCAAATTATAGACTATGTGGTTAACAGTGGTTGTTTCTTGAAAATATTAATGTTACAAAATCTGCCAGTGGAACCGGCAACTTCTAGACAAGGAGCAAAGGACTACTGGAGCATGAGAGACTAAACTCTGATGTCCCTTTCCAGGTCAGAATCTAAGTGCCTTGGCTTCAGTGATATGGCAGTTCTGTGTATAAAGACAGGCTAGTTTTTCACACTCTGCTGTTTAGTCACACTAAATATATTTGAAATTCACAAGTTAACAAATGGTACTCAATAGTTGTGCAGCTGAAAAGATGAAAATTCTCAGTTTAGGATTTTAATGGGACAATTCAGTTGAGGCCTAGCATAAAAAGGTGAAAACTGACAGTGTGCTTGATAAAGGGAAACAAAATGAAGGGAGGTAAGCCCTCAGGTTCTTAACTTTACAGCTCCCTTGAGCAAATTAGGAAGTCACAGTATAGGAGAGTGAAGTTCAATGGGTGCTTTGCAGATGTACAAAATCATGGCTTCTCTTTCCTAACCAAATCTGAATGTCTTTCTGCTTAAACAAAGATGGGTAAGGGATTTGCTGTGTTCATAGGGACCTTCTAGCTGATACAGCATGACTAGCAGGATGTTCTCCTTCCTCTGGTCTTGCTAATGATATCAGGAAATACTGCCTTCCTTCCCAGTTCCCAGTTTACTGCCTCTAACACATCCCCCGCAACCTAGTATTTTTGACATAGAGATTAATAACAATTTTGGAAAGCAATGATGCTGACACCTTTGGACTTAAAAAACATGCTGAGTAAGCAAAATTGAATATGTTGACAGTCATAGCAATATTTTCAATTCCAGCTGCCATGTTCACGTTTCACCCCTGTAATAATGGACTTTTCCCAGTGATGACTCAGAGAATGTAAGTCTCTCCACACAGTCTTTCAGAGTAAAACACAGCAGTTCCCCAAATTTTTCACTGCAAAAAATTGCTATTGAAGAATTGCTGTTCTTGCTGTTGCAATAATTTAATGCAACCCCAAATACTAGCATGAATATGTGATCAAATAGCTTCTGACTTGTTTGAAACTGTTGTGACCTCACTAGCTAAAATAGCGCCTGGTTTGGGAACAGCTTTTTTATACACTGTTAAGTAGCAGATGAGCATCTCTGTCTTGTATTAGAAGCCTACAGCACAAGGTAGCATAGAGTCAGCATGTCCTGAAGAGAAGATTAGGGTTATTTAATGCTTAGACACTTGAAATGCTTGAAAGATAATGGGAATGAATCTATCAGATGCAGCATCAGTGGCCTCCTCTCCCCTTTAGTATACTTTGTACCAAGACCTACAAGCATATTCCATGCCAGTGACTTCTGCACCAAATTCGTATTTACATTGGGATGACAGAGTGGAATTTGACTGCTATTCAAGGCAAATCTAATTTGTATTGTAAAATGACTTCTTGTTTCCTTCTTGATCTTCAGTAATTTGCATAAAGTTGCAGACATATATGATGCCTTAAAGGTGCATAAAGACAAAGGCTCCTTCCCTGTAGAGATTACAATCGACAATAAGAAATAAAAACACAATATATGGAACTTCTGCCAGAAGGCAATAGTTTATTTCCATGGACTACAATTTTCTATGGGACATACATGCATTTAGTAATTCTTCATCTAAAATCAGTCCAAGTTAAGTACTTTGTTTCTTTTAAAGATGTAAATAGCAACGCCTAGTGGATTAGCATAGAAACACTTTATGGAAGAAATGCATTAGGAAGGATTTGAATGAAGATAGCATTGTGATTTCTTCCAAAATACTTATCAGAAAAGAATTTACAGCAGAGAAGAATAGCTCCTGCCTTTTCATCAGTTACTTTCTGAAAAACACGTATTGAAGAGAGATAAGGAAACTTTCTTGTAGACTATCCCTATTATCAAATAGCAACTTCACTCCACCCTTCCCTTGTATTTGGCTTCTTACAGAGTGCCTGGAGCTGCAGTTTTGTTCCAAGACTACCCTCAGAAAAATTCCCTGCCATTATCAGACATGCTAACAAAAGAAAGAAATGTATACTTCTTCCAAAGAGGAAAAATGCAATCAACTGCCATCTATCACAATCAGGAGAGGTACCCCCTTAGCTTGACTGAAAGTTAATGTAGTTTCCCCTGTATTGTAACTGGCTGCATATGCTGAAACCAAGCCACAGCCACATCCAGTAGCTCTTCTCTTCAAGCAGAAGCTTCAGCTGAGATTTCAATCCATCTCAATTACTTAGCCAGTCTCCCTGAAGATAATGTAATTGTTTCAACTTGTATTTAAGTGAGAGATCTCAGTTTTGATAAATTACATTAAAATTAAGCTGATACTGTAATTCTTTCCATTGGCTTTTAATCTTCATATTAGCTCAGAATGGTGTCTCTTCCCACTAGCAAATGAGCTTTGCTATCAACTCCAAGGACACGAACTTCTTTTCAGTTCCCATCAGCACTATGCTTCCTGTACTGAAGGAAGGTAGGACCGAGAACCTGCTGAATGTATTCACTTGAATAAAAACCCCGCAAGATTAACCTCATAGATCCTGTATCCTTGTATGCATACAGAAATCACATTGAGATTGTTTCTGTAATTACAAGGAAATCATAATTCCTACAGTTGTGCGTGGAAACTGGGTCATGAATCACATGGAAAAGATACAAATACAATACAAAGAATATAAGAAATATATTGTCATACATTCCTTCTCCATGAGTAATACCTACAGCAACAGTAAGTGTATTAATAGGATAGTCAAGCCCCAGTGGCTGGATGAGTCAGTTCCAAGTTTAAGGACAGGGCATTGACAATCAACTGCAGTTCATTCAGACAAGCACTGCAACAATTAATCTGTATCAGAGTGCTATTCTTCCCCACCACACAGAAGTGTGGCAAGAAGCATCATCCCTCAGTTCCTACTCTTTGGGATAAGGCAGCAGACACTCCTTGAAATTTCCATATAAAAGGTAGTTCAGGCCAGACAGAATACCCTGCAGAGCAGATTTGGCCAGTGGGCTGGATGGTGAAGAATTTCCAAAAGTAACATGTGTCAGGATGACTACTGACTGTGTTGTGAGTTTGGCCAATGCTAGGAGCTTTTGGAAATCACTGCCTGTATCTGGACATAGACTCTTACCCTGTTCTCAGCAATAGGACACTCTCTCTGCTCATAGCAGGCCTACACAATCCTGTCTCTATAATCTCAGACATCGGGCAACATTTTAAAGGAAATTGTCATCACCCAAGAATTTAAACACATAGCTATGGCTTTTGGAGTCATCAGTCCTTACTAGAAACAGAGACCAGTGTGAACAAGCTGAAGAATGATATTAAACTCTCAATCCTGACAACTGTAGCCAGTTTTATTTCTCCGTGGTTACCTCATTTGTTGTCATAACTCTCAGTGCTGGAACAGAAACCAGTGGACAAAGAGTGGGATTAGGAAACTTAACAATTTAACTGTGGCCTTACTAGTGGTTCCTATATACTGTAGCAATGTGGAGATGGTTGTGAAGTATTAGGCAGGAAAGAATTCTGCATCCCAGTGCTGAGGTAGGGAAAATAGTGTTTATGATAGTGATTTACCCTGTGTTGCAACAGTGTGGTTTTAGTCAGAAAAATGCTGTAACCTAAATGTTTGGAATACATCTTGTTTGCAAGACTACAAGAGTAGAAGAAATATCCATTGCTCAAGTTTAAAAGGTGCCTTTTGAGTAAAAACAGCGTCTTGGCTGACTGAGACAACCAGGACAGAAGGAGGTTGGCATTTAGATCACAGAAGTAGCAAAACCAGATGACAAAGCAGAGCTTTAAAAAGTCTCTCAGATGGAAAGGTTTGGGCTGGAAAGGAAGTGAGAGGAATGGAGAGTGCTGCTTACTAAGGGGAGGAGATAGGAAATTATGCTATTGTGGCAGCAGAGCTGATGAAGGTCAGAGATGATAAGCTCTAATTTGCATGCTTTCAAAACACACAAAGTGGGTGATTTTTTTTTTTTACAGGAAGATCAGGGCCAAGAGACCTTGTGGCCAGGCAGTTTGCTATGTTTATAAGAACTGTAATCTACAGTCCTTTAGTTTTTCAAGTGCAAAACAGTGCCTTCAGCAATGTTGTGAAAAGGATATCTGCTTTGCATTAGACTTGCCATATGCCATCTGAAGAATTAGCTATAAACCTGAAGATCTGCACTTTACAGGAAGCTCTGGGAAGGGTCTGTCCAAGCTGGTGTCTGGAGAAGTCGCTGCTGGACACAGAACAGGCAGCAAAGCCGTAAGGTTCAGCTCTGAGGAAGAGATACTAAGCAGAATATTTCCACCTTGAATACATGCTCTTGTGAGCCTCAGTTGAAGAAATGTGCCCAGTCTTTAACCAGACATGAGACACAAAAGTCCCAGTGGTATGGGACCATAGCTGGCTTTTGTGACGTCAATGTGGAGGAGCCCAGCAAGGGGAACCATGCTAAGTTTTACAGAAGTTGCTTATACAAATGTATTTCCTAGGAAATAGTATTTGTCTGCATTAACACTCTTTACCCAGAATTAGATATACAGAATGTACCTAGGTTCACTGCTCTTTAGATTTCTCTCCTTCAGCATTCCTACAGCTTGCCAGAACGTCTGCTTCTGCAGAAACAAAAGTTAATTAAACACATCCGCCCATTAAAGCAAGGAGTGAACATTACAATCTGGCCCAGAGCTACCTTCTTCAGCTGTCAGTGCTGAAAGACACTTGGAACCACAAATTAGTTCCTCAAGCAAAACTAGTTTCAGCAGAAACTGTTTGTTTTATTGAACAGAAAAGTCCTTCCCCGTATTTACAGTTTCAGCTTGTACTTGCCTCATGGTACCTAGTTCCAGCAAGAAATATTCTAGTGGTATTTTGCAAGCTGCATAATCCAAGATTTCTGGATCTTTTCAGTCCCATAATTAAGACATAAAAAGGAATGTTGGAAAAAAAATGTAACTTGCTTGCATTGCTAACTCCACCTTTTATAATTAATATAATTTAAGATAACCGATACTGGATTTTTCTGTTACTTATGGCATTCCTTGACTTTGTACCTCTCACTGTGCTTGCATAATGGAACCATACTGGCCAACTCCCTCATTATACATTTCTCTTCACTTTCTTTTCTGTTTCTTTTTATGACTCTAATGTATAAACACCATATTAGCACAAACAATTCAATATTAATAATTTCTCAATTCTGTGAATAAGCTCTACATAATAATAGATTAACTCTATTAACTCATCAGAGTAGCACTGTCACTGTACCTCAGTTTCCCTCTCACTGCTGTACAGGGAATGAAGGCAGACAGCATACACCTTTCACAAACATGTACTGTTCCCATGCCTATAACCTCCCCTGCTTCAAGAACTGACATTCCTAAAATGTTTTGCTTCTGTGCTGAATCAATACAACGAGGCTTCAATAGAGCTATTGAACAGCAGTGACTACTAATGAGATTACGAAGGTAGGCAGGACACATTGAGGTTTTCACTGAAAGTAGGATCTTAAATAAAGCTGATTATGTAAAATAGAATGGTATCTACTTAATCATAAAGTTGGCTTGTTTCCTATTCTCTTCAGTAATAGATGGAGCAAGTATAACTCTCTCTACATGCAAAATTCAAGGCCTGTATTTTGTCAGAGCTTTCCTCAAATGCAATACTGTATTGTGCATCCTCCATTCTCATTCAGATTATCCCAAAATATTTCTGATTTTTGTAAGCTGACTCATTCTTCATACCTATTAGTTGACTTGTTGTTGAAGAGGATTCTCTGCCCATTAACTGTATGTGCATGTATTTAGTTTCAACTGGTTTGTTTAATTTTGATCAGACTCGAAAGAGTCCAGCACAGAGCTACAAAGATGATTAAGGGAGTGGAACATCTCCCTTATGAGGAAAGGCTGAGGGAGCTGGGTCTCTTTAGCTTGGAGAAAAGAAGACTGAGGGGTGACCTCATCAATGTTTACAAATATGTAAGGGGTGAGTGTCAGGGGGACAGAGTTAGGCTTTTCTCAGTGATGACCAGTGATAGGACAAGGGGTAATGGGTGTAAATTGGAGCATAGGAGGTTCAAGGTGAATATCCGACAAAATTTTTTTACTGTAAGAGTGACAGAGCACTGGAACAGACTGCCCAGGGAGGTTGTGGAGTCTCCCTCACTGGAAGACATTCAAAACCCGCCTGGATGAGTTCCTATGTGATGTACTCTAGGTGACCCTGCTCTGGCAGGGGGGTTGGACTAGATGATCTCTCGAGGTCCCTTCCAGCCCCTAAGATTCTATGATTCTATGATCACAAAGTCTTTCTGTTCCCAACCTGGAAGAGAACACCTAGGCACACTGAAATTTCAAGACCTGTTTTTCACAAATATTAACTAATGTTTGATTAAAATTTTCAGCCTTTGACCCCATAGAGGACACAGAATGGCCTTCTTAGAACATGTTTCCTTGGTTTGTTAGGTGGAATGTTCTGCCTAGCCCCCAGTTCAGGAGGCAAGATGTGATTCTCTTCTTCATTACAAGCACAACATGTTAACTTACTTTTGAGTTGTCTCCATAAATACAGCATACCAATGCTTACCGACTGATTCTGTCACCTGAAGCTTTATTTGCATTCAGCAATAAAGCAGTTGAATTTTTAAGGTATTTTGTTGATAAATTGCAATGTAGTTGAAAGGCTGCTTACACAGCAATGCCCTATTCATTACATATGCAAGTCTTTATAAAAATCTTCGAGCTGACCACAACCTTGCGCTGCTCATTTCTCACACACCAAAACTACTATATAATACAAAGCATTGTGTAAGGTTGTGAGACAGCTGAGTCTGAGCCCAGGTTTAATAGGGAGCAAGCTATGGTAATATTATTTCTTCATTCCCTCTCCTAAGCCTCTTTCTATCTTATGCCTAGGTGTGTATTTTCAGGGCCATTTATTCTTTCCTATACTGAAGAATACTATTGAAAAGGTAAAATGCTAAGGATTGGAAAAAAAAATAATATATATGTCCTATCAGTATAAACAAATATTTGGACTATACTCACAAAAGACAGAAAGCTGCTGGAGCATATACCATTAGCCTGAACACAGGTACTATTCATTTAAACTTGTTTTCAAGGATTACAGATGACACAGTTTATAATTCAGAACTGCACTTCTAAGCAGATATTTCTTAAGATGCAACTGCTGTTTTGTGCTTCAGGCTACATTTTCAGTTAGTCATGACAGTGTAAAAAGCAGTTTATCTTTTGCTTCTGTGGGGCAATAACTTTACTATGCTTCATTAATTAAAGCTATGGGTATTATTAAGTAGAAATGATGTTGAGAGTATGAAAAAGAGAGTTGCCACATGGGCAGTGAAGAGTTTTAAGTGTGTTCCTTATTTTGTTATGGAGATCTGTTTAAGTGTATGTTTAAAGGACAGGATACTGTAAACAAAATACATTCAGCTGATACCTGAAATAATAGCTGAAGAAGAAAGATTTAAAAAGTCCTAACCAAAGAAAACTTTAGCTGCTTAGGTGATTAAAACATAATACTCCAACATTAAATCTAGAACAATTATTGTAATAATTTAAGGAATTCCTTTGACTTTCAAGGTAAGTCCAGTTTGATGATTAAAATACAGGGCAAGGAACCAGAATACATAAACACTATTTTCAGCATTAGCACTGACTCACTGTGTGTTATGCACATCATTTAATTTAACTGTCTCTCTGTCTCACCTGTAAAATGAGGGAACCTACCTCATAAGTTCTTTGTGAGATTAATTAATTAAACATTTGCTGCACACCTAACATTTCTTGGATGGAAGGTGGTGGAAAATTTATTATTAAACACACATCTAAACAGGATACAAGAGCAGAGCTGTGTGGTTTCTTTAAAGGAAACACATCTCTTTCATCTTTGCATTTTTTAAAGCATAACAAAATAATTAAAAATAGGGGAAAAAAAACCTGTGGGTGAACCCCTTGAAAATAGTTTATAAATTGAAAAAAACCCCAAACATAGGCAGAACAAACAATAATTAAGAATAAAAATGCATTGTATTCTTCAGTAGAGCACACTAAGGTGCTAAAGACTAAAGAGAGTTTTTGTCCCCTATGATGTATAAGCATATTTACATCTAATGGAAGTCAGAGGCAGTAGATTTAAACCCGGAGAAAGGAAATAATAATATTTCTTTAAAAACACACATTTTTACAGAACTCATTGCCACATTACATTGTTGGAACCAAGATCTCAGTGAATTAAAAAAAAAAAAAGAAATGTGAATATCCCCTGTGATATTTTATGAAATGGAAGAGTTAAAAGCCCCTCATGTTGCACAGTTCAAGTCAACTAATAGCTGACAGCTATTAAAAAAAACATTTCCTGTGAAACTATTCTACAGCTGATCATTCTGGATTTACAACTGTATCAAAAGTACTTGGTACAGGTCCCTGTCAGATGCAGAACCCTGGAGTAGGTGGACTAATGGTCACCTTTCATACAGCCATCTCGGTGCTACTGAGGCCAGACCAAGCAGCACAGGAGCACATTTCTGGCATCCTTCTACTTTCATCACCGCTATGTTGCAGAAAATGGCAGCCTTGTTCTGTCATCAAATGAACTATATCAGCAACAGAAGAGGGTTCACCAACTTGTAACCAAAGAGGAGTTTATACATCACAATGCAGTTCAGCAAATAAAAAAAAAACACAAAGATTTTTACTGATGTACTGTGACCCCATTAATGAGCTGATCAAAACCAGAGTAAGCAAAGACTCAGTGTGATCAATGACATATTCAAAAGTTATGTGTTTCTGTACAGTTGCTTGCCTCACTAAAGACTGTTTGCACTTTCCTGAAGCCAGTTATTGTTATCTTAAATATTTACAAAAATATCACTAGTGCTTTCTGTTGGTTCCATTCAAAACAGAATGGGGCCTTCACATAAAACATGGTCATAAATCTTTTACAGCTTTGGAATTAAGTTGTACCAGGGCAACATGCATAGGAATACTCAGATTTTCTATCATTTTAACAACAACTTTCTAGGAGAATAAATAACTTCTACAACATCATCTGGTGGATATAAATGCAAGACAATTATTTCATTTAATTGTAACATTTCTTATGCTGTGAATTCCACATCATAGTAAATTATTCATATACTATAAATGTAACTATAAATATATATTTTATATAGTTAGCAAGTTTCTACATTAGCATGGCAGAGACACCCAGACAAAACCTTAGGCCCTCCACTGAGAATGGCAGTGCCTTGAGCCTGGCATTACAGAGCTAAAAGACCAAGATGGAGAAGTGCAGAAGTAACAACAACAAACACAGCTTACGTAGTTATAATAAGAAAAAAAAATAAAAAAATCAATGACCCACTGTTAATATTTACTTGGCCTGTATGCTTTAGGAATGAGTGGAGATGAGTGCAGAAAACTAGTGCTTTTATTCTCCTCTAATGTGTTTATTACTAGCTAGTACTACTGCATTCATTGTCATGCAAGATTGAGAATAAACAAGAGGTGCTTGTCAGGCAGCATTAATACAATGCCATGTGCTCACACACAGCGGCTGGTGTATACATTTTAACAGCTGTTTTTTCCTGTCTGTCCACAGCCAGTGGGTATGTTGTCTCACACAGTACATGTACCTTGGCCCTTTCCCACACCTTTAATCCTATCTCTGCATCCCAAGAACCTCCGGCATT
>NW_009952974.1:3432754-3446824 GCF_000747805.2 Chaetura pelagica
CTGCTGTCCCTTTTCTCACCCCAGCTGGGCCAGGAATCTCTCTTCTCACTTCAGTGACAGAAAAACACAAGTTCTCCTTTCGCTTGTATTTGTGCCCCTAACTGCACACACATGTAAATACACAGAATAGATCTTTCTCCAAAGAAACTTTACAAGTTAGATTGTTTGCTTTCTTAGCTGATACTTACTGTGTTTAAAGAGTCGTTCGTCCTGAAGCAGCGATTTCTTAAGGAGTATGAATAAGGCAGGAAGGCAGGCAGTGGCAGAAGCAGCTCCACTACAGTATTACAGACCAATTCACTAGATGACTGTAGCGGGACTCCTCCTAGTGCCTCAGAGAGCTGCAAGAAAAGGGAAGGGCTCAGGATATGATATCATATCATGCGCTCATTCTAAAAACAAGGAAACTGTTGTAGATGATTGAAAAAGTAACAGCTTCAGAATTCCTGAATGGCCAATAATAGAAAATTACTTCTTTGCTTCACCTTTCCTACCCTCTCCAGTGAGAAGTTTCAATAAATACAAATTACAAACTTAAAAAGCAATATTTGCATTATTGCTAGGGCTAGCCTAAGAGATATGTTACGTCTGAGACACCTCAGAGCATTTCTTAGTGTTCCCCGGTGTTGTCATCTGTGTGTCTGTCAGAGCCTCAGCTGTGAGCT
Organism: Chaetura pelagica; assembly: GCF_000747805.2. Taxonomy (NCBI): domain Eukaryota; kingdom Metazoa; phylum Chordata; class Aves; order Apodiformes; family Apodidae; genus Chaetura; species Chaetura pelagica. Next base: position 3,433,420 of record NW_009952974.1, read on the forward strand.
TGTTACCAGGTCTGTTCAGGGAAATACATCAGTCCCCAGCACAGCTGGCTCTGCAGCCCTAGTTGGGTGAGCATAAGCAACCCATGGAAGTACCCTGACTTGTTTATTGTCTTTTTCAAAGTAAACTCATCTAAAGCACCTAAGTGACTTAGGAATCCAGTCTAAAGCAGTATAAGCAAACAGGCTTGTAAATCTCATGGGAAGTCAATGTGATTTTGTGAAGATTTGCTGGGGTAAGTTTTACTCCTTAGATCCCTTTGTAACTGCAAGCCTGCTTTAGAAATAATCCACTTATAAAACCATATTATTATTTATTTCCCAGGTCATCATCTGCATCCTTTACAAAAGAAATTAATAAACATTTGAGGCAAAGGAGATGTCTTAACTCATGACAATTCTTCTTAACATGAATTCAGCTTTGAAGTTTGCTGATTTTATTTCAGATCCAAAGAAGCACCTGTGTGTCTAGAAGCTTGAGTGCTCTTTCCAGCTTTATCAATTGATCTAATAAAGCTCTCAGTTTTCTCTCAGGTTGTCAGGATATTTTTGTTTATGTTATAATCCCGTCAAACACTCTCAGAGGAAAATTTAGCACAGCCTTCAAGCACACAATATTTTTATGTTATGCTTAGAATTGCTAAATTCTCTGTTATGGGAGTCCTTGCCTTTCAGGTTTCTTTTTTGTGTTAAAATTCCTATGTTTTGTGTTTTGTTTTTTTTCCATCTATGGTCAGATTCAGCGTTAAGGCCACTCATGAGAGATATATTAGAGTTTACAGTCATTTTCAAGCTCCTGTTTTGGCTTTTGGTTTAATGGCTTGAATTTTGGGAAAGTTTTTATTACAGCAGTTTAGCAATTGGCCACTTCATGCTTTACTATTTATCAGTACCCATCTGCTGAGCTGTACAACAGGGTGTTGGTCTTGCAGCTCTATTGTTTAAGCAGAAATATTTTGCTGCCAGATTTCTTGTTCTATTTGTGCCCTTTGTTAGAGGATTTTCAATTTCAGGAACTTGTTCTATTTAAGAGGACAGTGGGAGAACAATACTTTATAATATAATATTTATTAAACAGACAATGGTATTATCAATGTTTGTTTAGCCAGTGGTGATACATCTCCTAAATAAATCAATAGTAGTAGTAGAAGAAACTGGAGCACAGAACCATTTTCTTCATAAAAGTTCTAGAGTTTTTTCTAATTACTTGTACTTCTGAATGAAGGAACAATCAGCTTTAGTGGTTCTGTGTAATAAAGAGTAGCGACACCAATTGGGTAAACATAAATTGTGAGGTTGATGAGTGCCAGTTATGAGGAGTGTGAATTAAGACCACCAATACATCCATTTTTGTAGAATTTGTGAAGTCTTTTCTCAAAACCTGGGATATAGTTTACATTTACATTTCAGTTTTGCTGTTTCTGCTTTGATTTTTAGTAGTGCTATAAAACCTATACTAGATGATCACCTGGATTTGAGAAGATGTCCCATAACAGCACAGAACTGTCACAGCTCTGGGTTTGATTTGGATGCTTCATGTATCCACGCACTGGAATGCAAACCATGCTCTTCAACATTCAGTGGATGAAGGAGCTGGAACTGCTGCTTGCGATGAAGGGGGCAGGGGTACCTCTGGTCTGTTCCTGCTCCTCTCTGCTCCCCCAACAACATTACAGCAGCTGGGTTACTGCTCTGAGGAGTTCTCACTGCCTGCACCGTCCTCCTAATCTCAGTCTGCAACACTGCACCACCTCTCTAGGCAACCTTTTCCAGTGATCCATCACCCTCATATTGAAGAACTTGTTGTATTCTTTTTTGTTCTTGCCAGAAGACCATATTTCTCTAGATTCTTACATGTTGCTTCCTCTTCCTATTTTCCTCCAAGTTTTAGTTACCATTACGGAATAATGAAATTATCTGGATTAGAAGGAATCACCAGGAATCATCTGGTCTTCTACCCACTCAAAACAGGATTATCTTCAAAGTCCGGTTGCTTAGTGCCTTGCCTGGTCCAGGTGTGAGTATCTGCAAGGGTGGACATTCCAATCTCACTGGGCATCCAATTTAAGGGTTTGACCACAATCACATGTGAAGTCCGTATGAAGTATATCATATTCCTCTGTGCATACATAAGGCTGGGATGCATCCCCATATTAACATACAGCAGCTGGTAGTGAACCTGGATGGGGAAGTTATTTGGAGTTTGGGAAAGTGGGAAGGAACTACAACACAGGGAAATAAGGACAATCCAATATTTTAGTTTTATAGAAGGAAACAGAGAGAGAGTAGAGAACAGGAGTAAAAGTGATTGTGGCAAGGAGGGAGAAAAGAAAGGGCTGTTTCATGGGTCAGGCAAGGTTGTGTGTGGGAGGATAACCTGGCTGATGAGAAGGCAGCAGAACCATAACTAAAATGGTCACCACCTCCAGATCTGGGTACCTCTCACATCCCTAAATAAATTTTCAATGGCACTCCATAGCTAAAAATATCTTGCCAGTTCTGTGAAGGTGATTACAGGAGCCTGCAGATAATTTTGCTTTCTTAGGTTCTCTGTGCAATTTCAGTTGGATAGTGCACTTCACATTTCGGACAGTGCAGGTGTTTTGGTCTGCTACTGTTCTGTTCCAGAGAAAGCTGCTTTTTTGTAGAAAGAAGTACAGGTCCTGCAGCATACAAAACCAGACAACACATGATATTTATACTGGAGTTTGTTTATCAGTAACTCCAGTTCCAATCACAATTTAATGAGAGATCTCTGGACTTAAAGATGCTTTATAAGTCTATACAAAGATTGTTCTTCATTACAATACCAAGGAGTTGGAGCAGTTGTGAGAAGTTTTAGTAGTGACCACTAAGAGGTACAAAACATTTTCCATCACTAATAAAAAGGAAAAAGAGAAGTTGGAGAAGAATTATTTTCCTTTGCTGATAATATAATTGCTCAGGAAAATTCAGTTTGACTATTAAAATTGCTCTCAGATGTCCAAGAGCAACACTATCAGCAATTGCATTTTGCAGTAGCAGAAAGCAAAGAAGAATATGTGTGAATAGAGGAAAGATATCTATAAGAAGGGTGAGATGAGTTTATGTTCCTAAGAATTAAAGTCAGAGTGATTTAGAATAGGAAATCACATTTAGCAATGTAAACACATTAACTGATGAGTCCTCACAATACCATTGTAAAGTAGGGAAGCATTATGACTTCTTTTGACAGATGGAGAAACATGAACAGAAAAGACTAAATTCTTACCAGGATCCTTACCAGCTTCTTTCAAAGTAATTTCCAAGAAAGATCTTTCCCTGCAGAAACCTTGTAGCTACAGACATTTTCCCAAGTTTTCTTCTGTTACTGTAGGAGAACAGAGACAGTCATAGGTGTTGAAGCTACTGGCCTGGTCTTTTTTGGATATCTGACTGGATTATAATCTGAACAGGGAACAAACAGAAGCAACTTTTTCTAGATGATGACTCACCTTGCCAGAAGAAGATTATTAGTCAATGGAAATTTGTGTTTGCCTCTACTAGTTAGGAAATTTGTCTCCATCCCTGCATAAGGCTAGAGGCAAAGCGTTAGGGCAGCGAGAGTGGAAGGCTGAGTTGAGTATAATAGTTCCAGATCCTGTGAAGGTAATTTTAATGAAGTGTATGGCACTTCAGTTGGCTTAAATCATCAGACAGCTCCTGAAATTATTTTGCTGAATCCTTTTACGTAGTTTGAATCATAGCTTCCTTGCTGCTGGCACTCCAGCATCAACAGAAGTAAGAGCAGAGGAGTCCTAGGCTGACTTCCAGCATTGTAACAGACCTTACGCTTGAAGGATGTCAGGTGCTGAGTCTCAGCTCTCCCATTTACCCTTTCTGCTCACAATCTGTGCAAGGCACACTCCAACCTTTCCCCAACACACATGCTCTTTTCAACTAATCTTGGGTCAGTATAGGACTACTTATTTTTCCTAGATCTTTTCACAAGGGAAATCATTCAGTCTAGAACTCATGTAACTTGAGATTCATTTTCTGCTGCCCTATTAATCAGTGAAGTACCAGAACAATGTAGTGGCAAAGGTAAGTAGAGATTTAAGAAGTCATTACCTCTTCACTCAATAAACACTTATTAAAATGCCAGCCTGCTTCTTTTTCTTCATTCTAACAGTTGAGCACACTTGCATCAGGTACTTCATATAGTCAGGTGTTCCTTGGCTTTGCCATTCTTTCCCAGAAGTGTCTGAAATAGAGAGACTTGATTATTTTACAGCTAAGTCAAATTAAGTTCATTTTTCCCTAATACTAGTAGATACAGTTTGAATGTTATTAGCAATAGGATTTTGGTATATTCGTGCTCACATCCTAAATATAGCCTTCACATGTGGCCCAAATAGAAAAAGCCTTCAGAAACTTTCTTCATTGCAACTTCTCTCTACAATGAATCACTGATGAAACAAATCTGGAGATTCCAACCTCAACAATATAACTTTGTGCCTGCTTGTGCACCTAAAACTTTGGGAGTTTAAAGTATGCAAACTCTATCACATAAATAAAGGCTGCCAGCACCTCTCTAAAAATAAATACTTTCATTAATCTTAGTGATCCAGGGTCTATAATGTACTCAGTGTGTTGACTACTATTTGTAGGATGTGATTAAAATCCCTCTTTCCAGTGTACCTTGAAAAAATAAACTCTGAAAATTTAACCCACTTCCCAACATAAGCCCAAACCACTGGACCAAATAGCTGTGTCTCAAGCTTCTAATGCAATCTTATCAGTGTTTAAATAACAGGTCCTATATAATTTAAATGGCACGTACATAGGCTGAGAATCTCTCTCTGATCCCTAGCATAGGATAAGGACCTGGAACTGGTGTGTCAGAATGGAAGAACCTTTCACTTGATTATTCATGTTTTTCTTAGTTTCACCAAGGCTTACAAACTTCTAGTTTATCCTGTTCAGAGTGGAAAAGTGGAAAAAAAAATCCACTTGCTTAGCAAAGGATTTTATTTATCATCACATCTTACCCTTAAAAAAAAAAACCTCCCAAGTTACACATCTTTGCAAAATAACACATGATTTGTCTTTTCTCAGTCTGATCTCACTCCTGTGGCTTCCAGGTTTTATCAGTATCTCAGGTGAGACAGAACGCCTCCTGTTGTTTCATCACATCTTTCCCCTTAAAAAAAAAAACCTCCCAAGTTACACATCTTTGCAAAATAACACATGATTTGTCTTTTCTCAGTCTGATCTCACTCCTGTGGCTTCCAGGTTTTATCAGTATCTCAGGTGAGACAGAACGCCTCCTGTTGCTCTCTCCAGATTATTTATCTTGATATTTGGCAATCATTTGCTCTTATTTGCAGAGAAGCCTCCCTCTTTATCCGCAGGCTGCCTCCTTTAGTCATATGCTCCAGCCCTGTCTGCATAAATTGAATTATCTGTTTTGTAGAGTTAGAACAGGAGTGAGAGACATTCAGACATGACAGCCTTTGACTGCCTCATGTTGGCCTCTCAATTTTAGTTAATCCAGGAGAGGTCAAGCACTATGCCTGGACTGAGCAATGTGACAGACTGACATACTTCATCTGGACTTTCTGTATGGACTAAAAAAAGAATGGCAAACCTAATACCTGTAGAGGCTCACAATAAAACAAAACAAGCTTACAAATCGATGCAGATATTTTTGCTTCTACAATGTACATCTCATCTTCTATAATAAAAGTTATTCGGATGCCATTTGTTAGGATAAGAACAAAGGAGGGGGGGAAATCATGACTCATAGTAGGTTACTTGTTAAAGAAGCTCATTATTTAAGTATTAAAATAGGAAACACATTGCATAGAAAGGAAAGTTATCCATTTAACTGTTCTTTCCAGCTATTTTTAGTCATTGCAAGTTATCAAATATCACCTGGTCTAAATAAGCACATTCTGAATGCTTAAATGTGTTCATCTGGGCAAAGAAAAAAACATATAGGGTTTTGTTTTGTGATTTGTCCTTGTTTCTTACCCATCTATCCTGTACCCCATGTTCTTCTAATGAAAGAGGGTATTATGTCCTCCCGCAAATAGGCAGCAAATAAATTTTCATCTGAGTAAGTTTCTAAGTCAGGTCACCTTTTCACAAGAGGGTAGAAACACAAAAACATTCATCACAGATTATTCAACTTAGGTGAAGTAATTTAATATATTCAAATTGAATTTCAATCACTGAGAACATATTTAATTTAGTATAATTTTCACTGAATTGTCTATTTTGTGCAACAATGTAACTTTTTAGGCAGAACGTCTCAATTTGCTATATTCTATGGAGCCACAAGGTGTCCCTCGTTCCTACAGAAAGCTCCAGATATGAGAAAATCCATGACTAATCAGCGGGACTAAGTTGGATGTCAAGCACTGTAGAAGCATGTTTGTGTTCACAGCATGCAGGGTTTTTCTGTAACACATACTAGTCCTTTGAACCATGCAATCCAAAACACTGATGTGCCAAACACACAACAAACCTCATTGTGTTTGGAGAAAGTGTATCTACAGCAAATTGAAAAATCAGATGAGGCTGAAGAGATGAAAACAGAAGTGGGCAAAGCAGGCTACAGATCAATGCATCAAAGAGTAATGCTCATTTCATTCCCAACTATTCACTGACAACAGCATTTTCCATATACATATGTTATTACAGACTATTTTTTTTCTATTCATGAAGTTAAATGGCACAGTCTTTCCTGGCAGTCAGACTAGATCTAACTGTAAAGCACTAGACTGTAGTCTAGTTAGGGTATGGGTGGACCACACCATTACATGGATTTAGATAATTACAGACTAGCTGAGGAATGGTCACTTCAGTATCAGACCGTGAATTTTTGGGCAAGTAAAACAGACATGATATCAATAGAGACATTTGACTTACACTGGTGATGGTGAAAGCAAAGTCAAACACCGCTCTGAAGGAAACAGTGTTTCACCACGTAAATAGTGTCAGGAAACTGCTCGCAACTGCCTACAAGTCGTACAACTCCCTTTTCCCTTCCTGCACCCTATCTGCCTTTAGCAAATTTCCTCTATGCACATAGACCTGACCTCCATTAGTTCATTTGTACCATCAGCACTCTGCAAGTCCCTGCCACAGAAAGTGCTGCATCTGTAATTCTATTTTGGAAAGTCTTCCTCAGATTAAGAGCTCACTTCCTCGGTGTTTTAAATTCCTGGACTGGGAAGGGAAAAATCCCATCCAAGGCAAAAACTGGAAAAAACTTTCCTCCAGATTAGCTTTGCTTTTCAAATTACATAGGTGGTGACAAATTAAATCTGCATAAGAAAGAGGGCTCTGATGGCCTTTTTGTCTCACCAAAATGCTCATGGCAGAAGGTCACAGGCATTTCTTTTCCCAGTTGTTTTCAAGATTGGTCCTGAAAAACATGGGTGCTGCCATTTTTCAGTAAGGATACATGGAGGGTTCTGCCACCTCCGTGTTACTAGCCTCCTAATATTAATGCCACTGATTGAATTACACATATATTCATTGGTAATTAAATACCAGGTCATGGTGCATGCTCTCAGCATTATTCACACTTTTAATGACTAATTATTTCAGGGCAAGCATAAGCATCTAATGCCTTTATGAGTCTTGGCCCAGTTCTTCAAAGATCACAGAATCCGAGGAGTTGGAAAGGACCTCAAAAGACCATCTACTCCAACCCCCCTGCCAGAGCAGGGTCACCCAGAGCACATCACACAGGAACTTGTCCAGGCAGGTTTTGAATGTCTCCAGTGAAGAAGACTCCACAACCTCTCTGGGCAGCCTGTTCCAGTGCTCTGTCACTCTCACAGTAAAGTTTTTTCTGGTATTTACATACAACATCCTATGTTCCAGTTTGCACCCATTGACCCTTATCCTATCACTAGACATCACTGAAAAAAGCCTGGCTCCATCCTCCTGACACTCACCCTTAACATATCTGTAAACATGGATGAGGTGACCCCTCAGTTTCCTCTTCTCCAAGCTAAAGAGACCCAGCTCCATCAGCCTTTCCTCATAAGGGAAATGTTCCACTCCCTGAATCATGTTTGTGGTTCTGATGCAGGGGAAAAAAAATAGGCAGCTCTCAATGATACATTTGTTTGTCCAAGGCATTGTCAAAACACAGAGAGCTGGGACTGTAGAAACTAAAACCTACACAACATCTTTATGGTCTTCTCTACTTGAGGCTGTGGAACTCTTCTTCTGGTTCTCCCTCCCAGCTGTCCTCAGTTTGACTCCACTGGAGTGAGTGATTGTTAAAGAGACAGTGTATACACTGCATCATCTTCCATAACTGCATTGGCTAGAGCTGGTCAGAGGATAGTTATTGACAATCTTGCAATTAATATACCGAGATCTGGTGACCAGCTTTCAATAGGCCATCTAACAGGGATACCAGAGATGGTAAAATCCAAAGCCCCGTGACCACCAGTGTGAGATTTTCATTGTTTTGAGTGGGATTTGTATCAAATTGTTATTTCCACTGATGAAGGATAAACCATTTTCAGGCTAATACATTTTACAGTTCCCTATAATCCCTGGTGTTCTTTCTGATGCTTAATAGCCCTGCTCTCACCAGTTATCTAACTTAGCCTGAAGCTAATTTTTTTTCATAGGCTAATACATACATTACACAGCATCTCCTTTCCCCTCCTGCTTACACTTGGTTTTGGCCAGCTCTTTAATAGGAAACCAAGAACTAAGAAATGGAGAGAACAGAATGACCTATTGAACTGATTTTGCTCCACAGCATGGCTGATGGGAAAACGGCTGCCTCAGCTCAGAGTTCCAGGAACAGAAAACCAGATGTTTCTTGGCTACACTTAACAGATGTTATTCCGGTTTGAAACAACATTTTAAAATGCAGATCCCAAGAGTTTATGTATTTCCAAAGTATCTGAAGAATGGGAAAGTGGAAATTTCTTGCAAGTTATCAAGTAGTGCCAAGCATGCTTTTCCCCCTCTTTTTTTTTGCCCCCTTTTATTTTTCCAAATGAACCTCTGCAGTTTAGCATTCCTGTGGCTGATGCACACACCAGAACATGCATTGGTGCCTACATGCCTTAGATAATCAGATCGGGCAGATTAACACTGCCACAAACTTAGCATGTGACCTTGGGCAAATAATTTGATTTCCCTATATCTCAGTTCTCCACCTGTGCTACCTAGAGCTTATAAGCTCTCCACAAGTCTCTCCCAACTACCAGTATCTACAACAACTAGCGCAAAGAAACCATAAATGAGAAAATAGCCCTGGGTATTAGCATAAAAGAGATTAAAAAAATTAAATTAACTACTAGTTAATCAGTAAATGACTACAGTACCTAAAAGCAAGTGAGAGGAGACATGGGTTCTTTATAGGGTGATTGCAGACCATCCTGTCAACTGTGGATGCTGTAAGTACCAGAATGAAGTGGAAAGATGGACAGGAAGAAGTGTGAGAAGACAACAGTTTCCATCCTATTCTCCGAATTGATTCAGATTCCTGGGTTATTCAGCTGTAACAGCCAATTCTTAATTTAGAGCATCTTCCCAGAGCTACCAAATTATGCTGGAGCCTTGGAAACCCTCAGAATAAGCCAAAGCCAGGGAGGGCAGGGAAGGTGTGCTGAAACATTCTTACCCCTAGCCTGCCAGGTTTGCCTCCAAGTACATTTAGCACACGCACAGGAACCCTTCTGTCAAGCATCACAGAATTAGTGTGATATTATTCTTCTGCTACAAATAGAGAACTGACGTGACAGCATACAAGTGAGAATCAAAAATATAGATTAAAGATCCCAAGTCCATGGAACTGCGCATTTCCCAAGAATAAGCTTTAGCCCATATTTACACAATTTCTTCCTTCCAGTTATGCCAAGGAAATCACAAGAGCTGGCTGTGATAAAACACTCCAAGCACTTCCTTCCCTGGCTGAAACCAGAGATTTGCTACCAGCCCCAAAATAGAAAATGCCTCAGCTTAAATTGATTACTAGATCTCTTGTTGGTTTCGGTGGAAGTGAAGATGGAGAAGATGACTTTGCTGAAAGAGTTCTTGAACCCCTCAGACATTCCTAATATTCAGAGTACAATACAGATTTGGGGTTGGGGGAACTGAAGCTCTATACCAACAGAAAAGGAGCAGCTCTACCTTTTGGTAGCATCTACTTTTGCAAAATTATTATTCTGTGTGATAAATAATTTAGCCATTTTCCAAATATTTCACTATAAAAGCATAATACTAGGGATTAGAAATTACTGAAACATGTTCCAAACATTTAAAATATATAGACTGGAAACTTTAAAACAAAGACTTCAAATGTTGACTTTCGGCAACTTCTTTGACAAGATAGCTTCTCATTTTACAGCCAGTGATATAAGAATTTTCTTCTGACTTCATAAAATGATGTGTACAATGTAGCAGCCTTAAGGGTAAAAACACTGGCAAGTAAAAAAGCATTTAGGTTGATTATTAGAATTTAGTGTAGGGTGTAACAACATAGAAAAACTGAAGCTGGGTGCTCTTGGTCTTTCGTGGCTACACCCTCTATGTCTGCTCCTTGCATTTAAGTTTAATAAATTGTTCAAAACTTTATCAACAGGAATTAACAGCCAAAATATCACTTCTCATCACCTGGTTCATATTCTTATCCCATGTATGGTGGTGCACCTCTAAATTACGCTGATGCCTTCCGTGAAGCCACCCCAAATTTATGACAGTATAAAGAAGCGAGCTCGGTTCTTTAACAGCTCGCCTGTATTTGCAGCCAAATAAAATCCTCTACTGCTACTTACTCTGTGGCCCAAGAGTGCCATCCAGCGGTAATTCCCAAATCTGTATTCGCCTCAGCAGAGGTGACTAGTACCCGGCACAGGTTAAACCTATCAATCTGATAGCTGCAAATCCAAATTTCTGAGTAGCTATTGCTAGGCTGAGAGCAATATTTCTGTTACAGATTAATAACTTCTATTTTTTTAATCAGTTTTCCATATTGAAGTAGTTTAGATGACAGATACAGAACGTTGCTTGCTTGACAGTAGGAATATGCTGAAGCTGGAGGCTCCTGAGCTAGGTAACTAAGCTAGGAAGCAGCACATACCATCTTAACGTGTGCTGCATTTCAGCTAATAAACTCTGCTACTTTTCAGCCCCCTTTGATGGTTCAGTGTTACCCACTTCTGATAGGAACACGTCAATGCTAATTTGAGCATCCTCTTACAGAGCTTCACCACCAGCTCTAGACGTGCCCTGTGCAAAGGACAGAGTTGAGAGTGAGGTCGCTCAAGCCTTGAAGTTGATTTCAGGTGAATTCTTATGCACACAGGTGTCAGTCTGACTACTCACATCTCCGATCTAGAAAGAACAGGCCCTAAATTCAGATCTTTCTGGATAAATGCTTGATGTGCCCTAGTTAATAATTCAAATGCCTTTTTAGAGAGGACAAGAACAGCTGCATTTGTGAAGACTTGGTCCCACTGGCATCCAGCATAGGGGTTTGAAGGTCACCTCTTTCACTGAGCCGCTCTGAGGACTTGGGTGGCATAGCTTTTAGGTCCTGATTAAGTTGAGGTATGAGTGAGTGCCAAGCTGCCTAGCCCTGTTGAACTGGTGCAGATCTGGGAACTTATGGAGAGGATCTATACAGCAGAGCAGTCAGTGCAAAAAAACACATAAGCACAGCCTATAAAGCTTATTACTGTAAACATGGATACTATTCAGTGTAATCAGGATTGATCCTGTTCCCTTGCATTTCTGCCACAAAATGGGACTAATCTTTTGCCACTGGTTTCTCAGGTGAGCTGCCTTCTCCAAGATCAGGTTTTATTGCTGGCTGCTATGCACAGGTAGTGCTGCCTTTTCTTCTTAGAATGCTTTGTCATCGCAAAAGGCTGCAGTGGGCTGCTGTGGTGATAGGATTAATACTGACTTGTTTTTCAAGCAAAGCTTTGGTGCAAAGCTGGAATACAGAGAAAATCACAATTTACATTTTTCTGAAACCTTGCTGTCGAGGAAATAAAAATCTATTGACTGGAGGGCGTGTCTAAATTTAGTGGAGCAGTGATAATTCTCTGATTGGAGAAGAAATGAAGAACAATTGGCACAATGCCATCCGTCCAGGGTGCAGACCTCAAAGGATGAGCCAAACCAAAGTGCTTCCTGCAGATCCATAAGGATCTGCCACCTCCTGCTTCTACTGTGGACAATACAATGACAGAAATAATTAGTTAATCTTTTGTTTAAAAAAAAAGCTTGGGGGGACAGGCTAAAAATAAACACTGATTCATTCCTTGTCAGGGAAGTTTCTCCTGTCAATTATCACATTGTTACTGCTGTTTTTAATCTAGTCAGATGGTGAGATTGGCAATCCCTTCTGCAGGGGCTTCTGGGTGTTATTTTGTGGAGAATCTTGCTTGAAGGACTGACTATTGCTTTTATGGGAGCCAGTGGGAGTTTGGCCACAGTCCTTCACGCATGCTAATTTGAGGGACTTCCAAATGTTAGCTAATGATCTCAGAGTTCTTTTTATGAAAAATGTGTGGGTTTGTTTTGGGGTTTGGTTTGTTGTTTGGGACTTTTTTTTGTTGGTGTTTTGTTTGTTTGGTTTTGGTTTGGTTTTAATTCCTAGCAGAAGGCAATTAAGAGACTCTGGTGAAAGTTCTGCACTGACCTCCAAGAACACCTGAAGTCCTAGCAGAAACAATTCAGAAGCATATAATGCTACCATGCTCAGATAAATTATACATAATATATTACAACTGAAGGCATTAATATTATTATTTTAGTCCAGCCCACATGCTTTGCATTGCCATGGACTGGGTGTATCTATCAAAATAAACCAATGGCACTCTTTTTTTAGGAGTAATACTAAGGAAAAAGTAGCCTCCACCCCGAAGCAGGAAAACATGTCAATGTGCAAAACAGGGGCACGTGTGGGCGGAAGAGTTTAATTCCTGGCTGGTTTATAAAGTCTTATGTAGCTGTAAAGAAGAAACAGAAAAAAAAAAAGAAAAAAAAAAAAAAGAAAAAAAAAAAAAAAAAAAAAAAAAAAAAGAAAAAAAAAAGAAGCAGCAAAGCCCGTGGAGGCTGAAGCAGATGAGCAGAAAGCCAAGGCCACAAGTCCAAGCAAGCACTGGGGCTGTAGCCCTGAGGAAAGCACCTAGAGGGCCGTTTGGGCTACACGCTGACTTAGGAGGGCTTGACGACTGAGCGGAGAAGCAACCGAGCGCTCCTCATCCTCCCCTTCCCCACCACCACAAAAACCTCACTTTGCTTCTAGCTGCATCCAGGCCACACTCAGGATGCCACAGGCTCCTCGAGAGCACCGGGGCTACACCAGACACGGCCGGGACACGGCACCTCCTCCCTGCCGAGGCCCGCACCCCCCGCGGCTCCTCCGGCGCCCGTCCCCGCCCGAAGGACG
>NW_009952974.1:3447106-3460023 GCF_000747805.2 Chaetura pelagica
GACGGGAGGCAGCGGGCGCGGCTGGGACCTGTCGGCACCAAACCTGCCAGCCGAGGAGCAGCAGCGGCCCTCGGAGAGCAGAGGGGAGGCCTGCCCGGGCCGGGGGCTCCGCAGGGGGGCTGGGCACCCCAGGGGCGGCTGGTGCAGCCGGAGCCAGCCCGGGAGCCAGCGCCCGAGGGGCTGGCACTGTCACCCAGAGCGGGGGCACTGACCAGCTGCGGGCCCCTTGGCCCCTCACTGCCATGCAACGCTCGGGTTGCACAGCCCTGTGCAGTTGCACACAAAGCTGCTTTCAGCCAAAGGTAGGAAGCGAAGCAAGGATGACGAGAGGAAGGAAGCGGTGTCAGCGCTCACAGCCGGGAGAGGGCCGAGGGAGGGCACCTGTCGCTTCCACCGCCCCGCGGGCACTCGGTGGTAGGGCCAGCCTGGGAGAGCTCGTTTCCTGACTGCCAGTTCACAAGATTCACCACCCTCCTTTTGCTCGTTCCCTTTTCCACAATCAAAGAGAAAAAACAAAAACCAACACCCTGCCTTCTACAGAGCAAAAGACAAAGAAATGCAACCATCCAAAACCCAAGCTCAAGTGCATCTGGCTTGGGATGAATACTGGTCCACGTTAGCTGGGAGTGAGGATTTTTCAGAAAGCCAGACTCCAGTCAAAAAATGGACCCTGTCATTCGGAGTCTGAATATGAAAACAGCTTGCAAAACATTTTTCAGGCTTCTAACAAAAGAGTTTGTCCTTCTTTTGCTCTGGTATCTAGGCTACCCTGTGCAGGCTCATGCATACCACTGGTTTTATTCACATCAGTAATTCCATTTGAATTTGGAGCGACGTGTATATGTAAAGACACTTGTGTGCTTTCTGTCTCCTTTATTGATTGAAATGATGCAGGCTTGTATTTATTCCATTTGCTGGTACAGCCCAGTGACTGTTGGCATCAAGGTTATTGTGAACTACCACGGTTATTATTACTGTTTGCCTTCCTGACACCTTTGTTTTCCTTGCTAGACTAAAATCCAGCTATTCCTGTCTATGCAATCTATTCCAGCAATGCAATTGTATCATCTGTTTTTATGCAACCATTTTTTCACCTAAATCAATCTTCCCTTTAAAAGATCCTTTTTGTTCTCAGATTTTTCTCCAGTCATTACTGACAGCCTTTCCAGTTGTGCCATCTGATTATTTCTCACACAAGCCTTTCATGAATTCTCCCAAACTGTGTAATCTAAATTAATACTGATTCTGACATGATATCTGGATGTTTAAATATTTGCCAGCTGGAACATTTTATTATTCTTATTGCCAAATGCCCTCTCTTTCCTCCCTCACACTTCTTCAAGCTACAGTTTCTGCTATTCTCATAACTCTGTATGTCTTCTCAACCCCATTTTTCTAAGAGAAAAATTTGTGGGAGATACAAAAAATACATTGCCAATCTCCCATGAAGTGTGGCATTGAGTTATAAGTGTGGATGAGTGTTAGATATTCCTTTTCCTTAGTCAGGGAATATAAAGAACAAACAAATAAAATTCAGTGTATACTCACTGATACACTCTCAGCTGTCAGTTATATACTATAGTACTTTTAATTCATGCCTGAGAAGAGCAGACAGACTGGGCAGCCACTGACTCCTTTGTCAACCAAAGTCTTTCTTCCTAACCTAGAAAATTTTGTGAATTAGCACTAGTAGACTCTCCCTCAGGAAATAAAATATTTTGAAGTTGCTTCTGCAGCAGGTCACAAGCTGTCTAGAAGATGCAATCAGTCACACCTAAGTGCAGGTTTATTACACTGAATCTCCAGGGCATCTACGTAGTGTATCTCGAAAGAGTCCAACTGGTAAGTTTTTGTGAAATCCCCAAATGATGCCTTTTAGAAACGGTAAAAACTGCTGTTTTCAGGAGAAAGGGGTGATGACCCATGTATTAGAATGATCTGTCTCTGTGACAGTATAGATTACTTTCAAGGAAAGGGTAAAAGGCCAAATACATCTTAGACTGCCCTGTGAATATGATGGGAAATTTTAATTTATTTTGTCTTAAATTGTGAGGACCAGGAGCTGTATTTTCTCCCTCTGTCATATCTAGAACTTGAAAAATTACCTGTTTGTCTCAGCTGATGTCCAAAGGGCCATCTTGCTGCAGTGACACTTCTTTCAGGGAATCTTATTCCAGGTTTATCACAAGACCACTGAGGAGACTGAGCTTTTGACATACGTATGGAAGGAGTCACCAACAAGTTCCTAAGAAAGATGTGAAAAGCAGAATAAATTTCTGAAGCAAATATTCTCTTAAGGATCAAAAATAAATACCACCCCCCCATTGATTATCAGCATAAACTTCTGATGAGGCATGGCTGGGGCACTGGGTTTATATGTCCATAACATGCTGTACTTACGCCACCTACAGATATGTATTTTGAGAAGTTTTTTCTCAGAAGCTTCATTCAAAATTGAGTAGCAGTCAAATGATTAATTGCAGTGCTGGCAATCATAATTAACAGATTATTTGGGGAGATCTACTGCTCAAAACTGTATCTTCTATTTTATTTTTTTTAATAAAAAAGCTTGTATTCTAAAAAAGCAAAACGAAAAAATCCCAAAACAAAACAACCAACAAAATAAAACCACAAAAACCAGAACAAACCCCCCAAACCCTGAATGAAACCGAACAACAAAAGTAAGGTAGTATAGATGTATTTATTTTTGTCTATACTATAACATATATTTCGAAACAGTGGCAAAGATAATTTCCTGATTTATATACTAGAGGTGTATGTAAAGATATAACAATCACATAAATATTTTAAGTACTGAATTTCTTTTTTCCAGATACCAACCAGCCCCTCTACCATTTTTGGGAAATAGATAAAATATTTGCTGTATTACTCCAAGCTAAGTTGTATTTGTCTACTTAAAAATGAGAAATATACCTAGCACATAGAAAATACAACTGGATATATTTGTACTTCCTTATTTAATAAGGATGCTTTTAATAAATTATTTCTTACTAATTAAGAACTGGCTTTGTAAAAGACATGGAAGTAATGAATGACACAGTAATCAACATAAAGGATTTATTTTCTGGATGAAAGCTCCCAGAAAAAATCCAGAAGAGAGTTTACTAATAATAGCAGTTTGCAAAATTTAGTTTTGCAGTTATATGCAAACATAAATTTATTCTGAAAATCTGGAATTAGAGGTTTAATATTAATGTGATCTGAATTAAAGAAACGTGATACCTTAACCTGCAGAGCTGGAGAAGCAGACAGACGGCTGTTCAGGAGGAGAGATTCCTGATGCTCTGATCTGTTTTGCAGTAAAGATGCCAGTATCCTCAGTGGTCTAGGACTGCACACTCCAGAAGTACTCGTTACCTACATAGGGTTACAGTACATAGAAACTCTGATTATACGTGACTGTTTTAGAAGAGTTCACCACAGAAAGTGTTCCTGAAGCACTGTTCAAGAATACTACCCTAACCTTGTTAGAATTCAAACAAGGGTTATTTAATCTAAAAGCCTTTCAGGTTTTCTGTAAATTTTCAGTATGTCTGCTCTAAGCTTCATAAAGGCAACAGAGGTGTTATTGTTTTACTTAAAAGCACCTGTCATTTTTCTGAACTCTGAAATCAGGATGGAGCTGTCTCTCCTGCTTTGATTTGTCATTTTACAAATCCTCTTTCTGTCCTTCAGCTTTCCCCTGTAAGAACAAACACCATTTTCCATCTCCTTTCCTTTTTCTTGACTACTTCAGTGGTAAGCTCAGCCGTGTAGTAACTGCATGTTTTACAATATGCAGCAAAACACGGCCCTTATTTCAATTCAGAATTCTAATAATGCAGAAATATTACACATACACCATATTACCAAAGCCATTCTGGACTTTCAGGTTGAAATTCTGAAGCTGAATGTCTCTGAAAATTAACTCCTGTATTTTGAAAAGGAACAAACAAACAAACAAAAACCACTCCAGAAACAGTTCATAATGACTTGAGTTTAGGAAATAATAAAATAGAAAACCTAAGGATACTAAAAATGTATCACACAGAGTAAAGCATTGCAAGTAAATGTGATACACTGAAAAAAGCCCTGCCCTCTAAACTGTAATAAACAATGTGGTTTTGTTTATAAAATCAGTAATTTTAACTGTCTTGCCAGTCTTTGGTCAACATTTTTTTCCTGTTCACCCAGGCAATCCCGTTGGAACACATATTACAACAAAACCACCACTAGAGCAAAGGTTTGTAATGTAAGTAGAACCAGGAGGATCTATGACTATTTTTAAAGAGTAAAACATGACCTTACCTAGAAGGTAAATGCAGTATTCTGTACATTAAGGTTCAAGGGTGGAGCTCGGAAGACTGGGTCATTAACAAACCAACAAAGAAAAGATTTTCTACTTTTTTTGCCCCAATATGAGTGGTTTCATATCTCATTTCCAAAGATTCCATCCTCTTAAATCTGAAACTTAACTTCTGAGCATATTGAAAACAGATGGAAATGAATCAGGGAACTGAGTTAGAAAAAAGCTTTAATGAAGATCTATTTAAGTAATACTTTAAATAAATAAAACATTTGTCTGAGAAACCACATCTAATAGGAATATAAATAATTATATAATGAACATATAAACTACATTTCCTGAAGTAATTCCTGTCTTCCTACATTTCCTGAATTATTTCTATTACGAAAGAGAGTGGCACCAATAATTGATAAGCACTCAGTGCTATAGTTACCACACTAATTGCAGCTCTTTAGGTCCTCCTCTCACAGCTCCTCCAGCCCTTTAACAATTGAGATTGATTGCACAGGAGCTATTTTTAGAATGAAATAGCAGCAGAGTTTGGAGAGCAGGAGCCATTTTTTTTGTGTGCTACAGCTGTTTTGGAAAAAACAAAAGTTGGATACAAATGTTCTGAGTTGTCTTTTTCTTCTTTTTTTTTTTTTTTAATTCTGCTGAAGTTAGAGCTTCCTATTGGATAATTGATCTTGCTTGTATGAAGTTGAAGCTGAGGTCAGTGTTGCATGACACAGCGGATGTTGCTCCGTGATGTTCTCAGAAGAGCAGCAGTTTTAGCTTGGAAACCAGACTGTTAAGGTAGATGGCAGATGAACTTTGTTGAGTCTGGTTCTAGAGAAAGGCAATCCAGGAGTTAAGTTTATAATTCAAAATACCAGTGATGAAAGGCAAGATTCAAGATTAGTTTTGAAGATATTTTTTTTCCCCCCTCACTCTGAAATGAAGCAGTTTGTTAACTGATCAGTTTAAGTGATTGCAGATCTGCCTCCAAGAGCTCATTGTGCTGAGGGAGGAAAGGGCCTGGTTCACAAGGGTCAGTTGATGCTCAGAAGGTGTGACTGGGAGGAGACACCCATTGAGTTAATCCCAGATTGGCCTTTTGTTAACCCATCCTGCTGCCTGCCTTACACAGAGTTCAGCTGGGGTGGATAAACAAGTGGACAGGATTTCGTTGCTAATCTACCCTATGAAATCAGGGCTGTCTTCTCTGAATGTTTGTATAATGTGAGACAAGGTTTGTAGGAAGAATAACAAACAGAAATATGTAGGAAGAGGAATAACCAGTTCTATAGCTGGGCAAAAAAAAGCAGAACTCAAACGAATGGGCCTGTTTCACCTTTGTAAAGTATTAAAAACAAAGACCTATCACCTTTTTAACAATAAATTATATCAATAGTAGTAATACCTTGGCACTCTGACAGGGCACTGCATCAGCAGATGTCAAGTGTTTTACTAAGGAGGTGTCTTGGTCCCCATGTAACTATGGAAATAAATAGATGAACTGACCACAGTTACACAGAAGCTTTGGCAGAGTTAGGGAGGGAATCCATGTTTCATGGCTTCAGCTGCTTTTCCCTTTTCAATAGCACTGTGGACTTAAACACCTATAGTGCGTCACTGCTTTGTAGCTGCTAAATCCCCTGGAAAAGAGGAATGCAGCACCTTTGTGCAGGCTGCCCATCTTCTGTTCTTTCAGACAAAACAGAAAAAGAATACACTTCTGTTTTGTGCAGTAATAGCTTACAATACTGGTTTGCATCAAAAAGATGAACACAACACGAAGAGTTAGTCTTGCCGAATAGGCTTCAAGAGATTCTCCAGCATTTTTTGTCAGTCAATATATTCCAGAGTTACAAATTGTAAGTTTAGTGATCAAAGATGCATTTCATATTAATATGAAATATATTTATGACTATGAAATATATACTGTATCTTACATAGCTTGTTTTACTGTAATTTTTTCCCCCCTCAAATTACATGCAACTCCCCCTGGACTCTGTAGGCAGCTGAAGAGAGGGATGCAGTAAGAATTCAGCTTATAGACACTTACTGGGCTCACTCCTTTGGGAATAAATAGTGATAAGTACAAGTTTCAGATATAGTGAAAATGCAAGCTTTTATCTGTTGCAAATAGAATATTTAATATCTGAAGCATCTCATTGTAGCGTGTGAGAGAAAAATAAAAATGCTTATTATAGAAGGACATCAAAACATTATTAAATAAAGGGTTATAGAGCTGGCAACTATTACTCAGCATGTTTATGGACATATAAACCAGTTTCACAGAAAACTTTTATAATACATTTTTTTTCTTCTGTAGTTAACTGCTTGTTCATCACTGAATTCAAGGAAGCATTGGTCTTTTCTTCTTAAAACATGGAAACTTTTGATACTGATCTAGATAATTTGTAGTCTCTCCGTACACACCCCCTTATGCTGTGATCAGATGAGGGAGAACAGTGCTTATGCTGACCTTCCCTGGCATATATATGGCTAAATGCAGTTTTACACAATGAACTTAAAGGCACAGTTCATGTGTCTAATGTTACACAGTGGCAACGCATACTGTAAAAATACCTTCATGTAGATCTGAAGAAGAGGGCTTTGTTTAACCTAACCTGGTCATTGCTGGATTTCTATGAACTGTCCTGGCCTAAAGAAAATTTAAATGAGCATTTGCAGGAAACAATTTACAGTTCAAACTTTACCTGGAAGTGGTTTCTGGTTTGACAGCAGCACTGCTGCTTTTATGCAGTGTCCCTGTGAACTTAATCCGGGAAAACAACACTTTAATTGTAAGGCATGTCTTTAAAGAAGAGCTTCAGAGAAGCCTTTGAGTGCTGCACAGGAGCTACTTTGAAAAACACACTTGGCTCACAGGGGTGGACCTGCCATGCACTAAGCTGGGAGTTGGTGAGTGGCTCCAGTGCCTGCCTACACCACTGCTGGTGGCACAAAATGCCCAGGCTTTGTGAGAGCTTTGTCACTATCATCCCATTTCTGAAGAGATGGAGGAAAGATTTCCAGCCTTATCAGTAGTTTGCTCAGGAAGGCTGTGGGCAGCAGCTGTAATAAAAGTTTTCTGTGGTTGTAAATGGTTTTATTGCTGTACATCCAGAGCAAATTTGGTATGTTTGCTGGTTTTTGGTTTTGGTTTGGGTTTTTGTTGGTTTTGTTTGTTTGTTTTATAAATATTTGGCCCAAGTAGACATAGGTTTATCACGTTTATTTTGGAAATAGTCTCAAATCAAAAGAATGGATTTGCTGCGTGATCATTATGTTGAGCTGAGAGCTATGTGACTATCCACTGGGATGCTAAATACCTACAGAAGTTATGTGTGGAAAACACTGTAACTGTGGAAGAAGAGACATTACAGTACTTAAGAGTTAACACTATGTCCATACTGACAGATTGTTACCTATCAATTTTCATCCTAGGTCCTCAATATGGCTGGAATCAGGCTTCCACTGAAAATAGTCTTGGAATTGGGAGTCTTTTTCATCTCATTTCACGACATGTCAGCTCCAAGTCGCTACCAACACAAAGCCCAGAACTGGGACAATGCTGACTTTTTTTTTTTTTTTTTTACTGCTTCATAAAATAATCTACTTCAAAACCCTGGCTATGATACATTTTAAAGGATGCATAGGGCATGTTGTTCCTAGTACTTCTGTCTTCCCAGAACACAGTGACATCTTGTGGCAAGGGAAAGGATTGTATGTCCTTTTTCTTCAGATTCATCTGAATTTCAGCTGGTTTACAGATGAAATTCTAAATCAGTTCTGTGCAACTGCTACTGCAATACTTTCACCTGTAATAGTGACTCTTCCCGAATTTTGTGTTAAGTACAAGTTTGTTCTAAGTACGTTTTTGTACTGACAAAAGACCAAAACTTGGCTTCTACTGTATTGCAAATGCGAGTGAGCCTTGCCATTTATCCCTTCAGCTCACAAACAGTCTTTGGAAGACTTTCAGCTCCAGGAATGTTCCTGTCCGGGTCTTGCTGATACAAGAGTCTGATAGTCAGCACTGCAGATGCTTTACATAAGTTAGTGCATTATCACGGATGGCCAAAACTCTCAGGTTGCTTTTAATGGGAATGAAAACAGTAACTTCTTACTGTAAGAAATAAACTTTTCTTTTGTTTTATATTGACTTTTGTCCTGCTTTTTAAACTGAAATGATTTCTGTTCTGTTCTTTTACAGACCAAAGCAGGGTTTACACCTTGTCCCTGATGTTTTAGCACCATCCTCTGACATGGCTGTCCTTTGCAGCTGGTATTTGGATACACTCCTAGTTGTCAGCATGAAAACTGCACACTGTGATTGGAACTCTGCACCCCAAAAGAAGCCCTCTCCCTGCGATCGATACAAACATGCTTGCATTGCCTGCAGAGGCTTTGTTTACCTCTATGGAGGGCGGAACACCAGCAGTCTCAGGGATTTTTGGAGGTACCATATAGATAAGTTTGCCCTTTCTCTTGTATGACAGGATCAAAGAAATCCTACATCCAGTCATCATTAAACTGGGGACACTCAGTAGTTAACAGATGATCCCCATTTAAAGTCCCTCCATCACAATGATGGATAAACTGCATTTTGTTAACTGGGCAAATATTGTATGTGTCTGTTGCACGTGTCCAGAAAACAGATTTTGGTTCAGTTCCTTTTTTTATAATTTTCTAGAAATACTGAGCCATTTAAAATATCCTAGATCTAGCAAGAGCTATCAAAGATACAGCTTTACTGACTCTTTAACATAGGAATAGCTTATGCATGTAAAACTGCAAAAAGGGAACATGTGAATACAACACCTTATACGATTTTATTAATAATGCACTATCAAATGTGACACTTTTAAATAATGTAGTGTTCCCTGTTTAATTGTGATTTGGGTAAAATGTATAATTGTGCTGGGGTTCATGCTCAGGCAGTAGTTGAGTTTCAATGTAACAGTATAGCATTAAAATAAAAGCAGTAACAAGATCAATTCCTATGACCTACGAATTTGCTACATAAAATAATGCACATAGTTTCAGGGGAAGTGCCTCAGTCTATTGAGCTAACAGAGAGGAAATATGACAAAACTCATCATTTTCCCCATTGATCTAGCAGTGCAGCCAATTCAAAGCTCATCTTTTCACCTTCTCCCCAATGTTTATGTGTTGAGTGCACCATTGTCTTAACTTCAACTTCGGTTTATAGTGAAAAATGAATGGGAAATGCTGGATTGCTCAAGAGATGGTCCAGAAGAACTGGAAGAACATTCAATGGTGGCTCATAAGGTAGTAGACCAAGATTTATATTGTTCATATCCTAACATTTTATTTCCTATTATACAATCGAATAAAATGAAACAGATTATTACATCCTGAAATGCTATACCCAGGAAATACTGTTATGTCAATGCAATTCTGGATGTAGCTGTACCAATGTTTTGGAATCCCTCTGAATAAAGTGACAGTAGTTCAGCTTTGCACTAGTGTGCATCTCCCTCATTTCCTCCATCAATGTTCCATACACTGTAGTAATAGCAAATAAAGACCTTGGCAGCACATTCTTTGACTTAATTTTATAGTTGTAACAGTTGCTCTGAATTAATTTGCATTATAAGCTGCAGTCAAAAAACATTCACTTAGAAACTTGCATAAAAGAACAGGGGAGGGAAGGCAAATAAGAATTACAGCTTTGCCTATGAGGGGAAAACAAAATTTAGGCTATGAGGAGCTGCAATGCAATGAAATCTTTCTACAAACATGTATAATCTAACATTACCTGAGCAGTGCCTCTGAAAAGTCCCGATCTGCATCCCTCAAGCTGTCCCAGACTGATGAGAAAGTGGTTCTGGAATGCTGTCCCCATTGGAATATCATGAAGTTCATCAGCAACATCTCCTACTGGGAGAGGATAAGACATGATTAAAAGTTAGTAGCTTTTTGTGATTGCCTCTTGAATTGTTAATAGATCATCACAGGTGTTATT
Organism: Chaetura pelagica; assembly: GCF_000747805.2. Taxonomy (NCBI): domain Eukaryota; kingdom Metazoa; phylum Chordata; class Aves; order Apodiformes; family Apodidae; genus Chaetura; species Chaetura pelagica. The sequence goes on from NW_009952974.1 coordinate 3,457,393, forward strand.
GTTAATTATGTTTTGCTGATGGCAGCCTTCTCATGTAAGAATTGCTTTAAAAATTATTTCTATGCTCTATCCCTACTTGTAGGTGACAAGTATTTCTGCATTTCACAGGGCACCCTGTGTATTTTTGGTGGGATGGTGGATTCTGCTTTCACACAAGCAAAAACTCCTCTCTGGATGTATGACATTGGTGTGATACACAATAGCCAGTCATTTCCATGGGACATTCCAAGTCCATACGTACTAATGAACAGTAAGAACCAAACTGTTTTCTGCTGCTTGTAACACAGGCTTCCCTAGGGTTTACAAGAACTAATGTGTGTGTAACCACGTGCATATTTTCCCCCTTAAAATTAGGCTGTTAAACTATCAAGAAGTCAGCTCTTATTTAATTAGAAAATGTTTTATGGGAAAGTTTTATGTATTTTAAGGTCTTAGAATTTCCGTTTCTCTCTCACCCCCAACAAGTTTACTATTTAATCATAAAACCCAATACTTACTACATATAATATTTAATTTTTTTTCCTTACGTTACCTACATTTTTAAAGCTAAGCTCTTCATTTTATTACGGAAAAAAGTAGATCAGTAAAGTATATCTCATTTTGTGTTTTTTAATGAAGAAATACATAAGCTGGCAACAGCAACAACGGAACAGAAAAGGACAAGTATAATTAGATAAGGAAGTGGAAAATGAACATTAGCATTTCATAACACAGGTCTTTTTTTTCTAAGAAAATACGTTTGGGATCTTTTGAGTATATATTCTAATAAAAACAGTGCAACTATTTGAGTTTAATAGTAATGTCATAGACTCTATATTCTGCCTTTGGAAATGCTGTGTATAGTAATGGCTGCTTATTTTGATGTCAGATGTAGGAGTGAGAGATTGATTTCTTTTTGAGCTAGTAAATCTTGCGGAAATGACAAGATTTAAGTTTCCTGGCATCTTTTGATCTTAAAGTCAATGTTTGGGGTTTTTTAAAATTCTTTTGTCATATTCCATTTGTCTAAAATACCTGCTGCAAGAACAGAGATCCTCAGTATATACTTCATAGGAGAAAGCATCTTATTACTCACAGTACTTATCAGTGAAAACTAGGAATAAGTTATTCAAGATCTGTTGCATGTCTAGTTTTTTAATGCTAATTATTTAAAATCTTTCCTGGCAAGTACAGCTTTTGTTAATACAAGCTTGCACTGCTCTCTCATTCTACCTGTCATGCTGGGTAGCTGGTATTTCCACACCTACATGGTGATGATGATTTTTGTTATTGGAGGACTACTTTTAAGGGATCTGTGAAAAGGAAGAAGAAACATAAGGTTTACATAACAAGCAGAAGGAGCCACACAGCCATTGGGAAATCTCGGGATTCTGCAAGTTCTCAACATACTGAAAAGCACAGATTATTTTCTGCATTGAGAAATTTAGCCTTAGGAAACAGGAAACAGAGTGTGTTATCTCCATGATTCGATATCAGATAAGGATAGAGGAAAAGTACTTAAACAATAGAATTTACAAAATTAATGTTGGAGGAGTGTCCTCTTGTGGTCTGGGATATAAACTGTGCTTTATTAAAACAATCCCCTAGATTCTGCAAGATGGACAGAGTGCTGCAACGTACCAGCAGAGACTGAGGTAAGGAGCCAGGAAGTGGTGAATGTGTGAATCAAATGCCTGTTGCTTTGTTGATTAAACAGATTGCTTTGAAATATGTTCCCCCTAACAGTTCCAATCTTATCTCTTCAGAGACATGTGGCTATACTTTATTTCTTTGCACCTTCAATAACTGAGGCTTTTTCCTTCTTTAAAACAGTGTTTAAAAATACTACTCTTAAATTTTAAGTTCTGTGTAAGAAGTTAGTCCTGTCCTCTACTACTACTTCTGTTTTTTTCTGAAATCCCTGTCAAGAAAACAAATTTTAAATAGAATATTGCAACCATACATGAAGTCTGTGCTTTTAAAAGTAGGTTTGTGAACATAGATTATCAGTCACACTAATACCTTTTGAAATGTGAAGTGCTGCAGTATTTTCATTTCCTCAGTCTGAAGACATGAACTCACCAACATACTGCGACTTCTACATGAAACCTCAGTGGAAGCATTTATGTCTTGGTCTTATGAGAGTGGTTTTATATCACTAAATACAAAAAAACTACTCATTTTTTGCTGTTACAATTTTTTCCTCACAATGTTACTACAGCATGAAATTGAACAAAAAAATGTCAAGATGTGACACAGTTACTACTGTGATTACCTGGGTTTGGTGGAGAGGACAGGAGAAAGTTCTGGAATGCAGGGCCCTTTGTTGCAGGGAGGAGGGGAAAGGTTTTATGAAGCTGATGAAATTTTATGTACAACAAATATGATGGAATTATTTATCAACTCCTTCTCATATATAGGAGTAAATGGTTTCTTGTAATTATCCTACACTGAATATAGAGAAAATGGCTCCCCTCTAAAAATAATGGCTGTTTGAGAAGTAACAGCCAAAGAAGAATGAAAGACCAAAAACAAACACTTGTCTGAAGTTTTGTTTCAGCATTAGCCAGGCCTACCTAGGTTTGGATCCACGAGTTTCAGCAGCACTGGGAAGTGCTGCTTTTTGTAGTGGAAACCACCTGCTTTCCTGCT